>NW_004754929.1:1938183-1943183 GCF_000188695.1 Salpingoeca rosetta | reverse complement strand
GCGGCAACGCGGGCGAGTACAGCAAGTACGAGCCCTACACGCTCGAGTGCTACCACCGCGTCAAGCGCCGCTGGCTCATCAAGTGCAAGGACCAGGCCCAGTTTGATGAGTGGGCCGACATCCTGCACACGTGTGTGCGCAACGTCGAGGCCGGCACCCTCAAGGACGAGCTGCAGAAGGAGGCCTTTGACAAGGCCGTGGAAAACCTCAGGAACCGCCTGTGGGAGGCCCTGCCGTACGGTTCCGAGGTCGACATCCTCACCGAGATCCTCGCCAACTACACATGGCGCAAACGCGTCGGCGACGACGCCTTTGCCAATGTGCCCGGCCCGGCCAACATCAAGGTCAAGGCGCTCGCCAAGGGCTTTGAGACGGTGTACAAGCTGGTGGAGACGACGGTCAAGGCCAGCTGGGTGGCCACCATGGCCGCCCTGGACAAGGCCAAGCAGCTGGTGGAGACGGGCTTCTCCAAGGTCGCCGAGCAGGCCGAGTCCACCCGCGGCACGCTCACGGACAAGATCAACGACGCCATTGAGCCTGTCGTGGCGCCGATGCGCGAGAAGGTGATCGTGCCCGTGTGCACCAAGGTGGCCGCCTTCCTCATCCCGCGCACCAAGGAGCCCGTTGCCTCGATCGAGCCCGTGCTGGAGGCCGAGACGGCCGCCTACTGCGAGGAGCGCGCCACGGGGGGAAACCCCTCCATGCGCCACATCAAGCGCTCCCACGACAAGATGGTGCAGCCCATTGAGGCGTTTTCGTCGCTGGAGGCCCTGCTGACGGCGGAGGAGGTGTTTGGCCTCATCCCAGAGGGCGTCTCTGGCGTCGTCGACAACGTCAAGGAGGTTGTGGACAACCTGCAGCTCGGCGACTTTGTCATGGCGCTGCGGGAGGCCACCTTTGAGAACACCGAGCGCGCCGCGTACACGTTTGAGGTGTCGCTCGAGGACGCCACCAACGGCGAGCACTCGCAGGTGCAGGAGAAGCAGGAGGTGGTGCTGACGCAGATCAAGGAGAAGTACCACCACGACGCGCGCATCGACGTGGCAGAGGCCGTGGGCGAGTTTGTGGGCGGCCTGGTCAGCGCGCTTGTTGGCGAGCCTCTCGGCGCTGCGTGCGGCGGCGCTGTTGAGCCACTCGACTCGCTTATCCCGGAGCCACTGCAGGAGTACTTTTCCGTCAGCGGGGTGCTGGAGGATGTCATTGCCAACATCATTGAGACGGCCGCATCGGAGGCCGTCGAGGCCGCAATGGCCAACGAGTAGGCGCACCATGTGTGTGTGTGTGTGTGTGTGTGTGTGTGTGTGTGTGTGTGTGTGTGTGTGTGTGTGTGTGTGTGTGTGTGTGTGTGTGTGTGTGTGAAAACACTTGTGCGCACACGGATTTTTCACATCTTGTTCTCTTCTCTTCCCACACCCACACCCTCCAGAGTGGTGAATCTCATATGCACACACGCGTGTGCGCGTCACGTGTGTGCTCTCCGATATAGAAATATATGGAGACGCGCGAGGAGCTCGAGACCCAAAACAAGGCGGCAGGTCTGTGGTGGTGGCGCACCCCCGACCTCTGTGACGGGGTAGCTGTTGTCGCTCTTCGAGTGTTGATACAGAGAATATGTGTGTGTGTGTGTGTGTGTGCGTGCGTGCGTGTGTGTGTGTGTGTGTGTGTGTGTGCGCGCGCGCGCGCGCGTGTGTGTGTGTGCACGCGGTGAAAGAGCACCACTGTGTGTGTGTGTGTGTGTGTGTGTGTGTGTGTGTGTGTTGAGGAAAGCTGGTGGGTTGGAAGTAGCAGGCGCGGCTTCAAAGGCCGTAGGTCGCCACCCACTTCTCTTGGAACGCCTGGTGAACGAAAGATGGAAGAACAAGCATGAAGGCGAGACGCGAGTGAGCTGAGGGGAGAGGTGATGGAGAATGAGCAACATCCAAAACTACGCGAACACACACAGACACGCAGACACACACAGACACACAGACACACACACGCACGCACACACACACAGACACACACACGCACACAACTCACCCTGATTGAGTCGACGAGGCCGTCAATGTCCTCCTCGGGCGGGAGGAAGGTGCAGCGGAAATGGAACGTGCCCTCGCGCTGCCCAAACCCAGAGCCGGGCACAACGCACTGGAGCCACCCGTTGGCAATGTTCGTGTTGGAAGAGAGAGGGGTTGGTCAGTGGGTGAAAACAACGTGATGGCCCGCCTTCAACATTTGAGCAACGACGATGCATTTGACCACCGTCACCTCGCCCCTCCCGCTCGCACCATCATGAGGACCACCACCACCAGTACCACCATCAACAGCACGATCACCATCAGCAGTGTTCTCGCCACGCACCAGTCCCGTCTGCTCGAGCAGCTCCATGCGTCTGGGGCGAGGCCCTTCTTGGCAGCGGCGTCCTGCGCTGTGCTCGACAGCTCAATGCGAGGGAACAGGTACATTGCACCCTTTGCACCCTGGGGCACACCGCCACAAGCACGAGCACGAGTGTTGGGTTACACGCGAGTGAATGTGTGTTTGTATGTTTGTGTGTGTATGTGTATGTGAGTGTTTGTATGTTTGTGTGTATGTGTGTGTGTGTGTGTGTGTGTGTGTGTGTGTGAGTGCGTGTGTGTGTGCGCGAGTGTGAGTGCGAGTGTGAGTGTGATAATGTGTGTGCGAGTGTGTGTCTGTGTGTGCCGAAGAACACAGGAAGGGCAAATGGCAGTGGCCACTTTATACAACAGCAAGTCATCAAGCACAACCAGCTAATCATGTTACCGTGGGAGGGATGCATGAGACGCCTGGCATGCTGTTGAAGGCATCCGAGAGCTTCTGGGCGCGGCGCTTGAGGGACTCTGTGCACGCGATGGCGGCAAGACAGAGGGAGGCGCAACAGAGGGGGAAGGGGAGGTGTGAGGGGGAGGCGCAACAGAAGGGGAGGGGGAGGTGTGAGGGGGAGGGTTGCAATTGTGCAGTGAGATACGAAGTAAGGAATGGGAAGTAAAGGAGCCGTGTACCACAACACACACCAAGCACACAGCAGCGCACGATGACAAGGCGAATAGGAAGGAGGCAAACAAAACAAGAAGAAAACACAAACCGCATGCACAACAGCGCATTTGTGACCTCCGTGCAAACTGACCGAATGTGGCCGTGAACTGCTCGTTGTACAGTGGGTACGACTCGTCACCAGGCTTTGGTGGCTGGCACATCATGCCAACCATTGCCTGACCCTGTGGTGGTGGTGGCAGTGGTGGTGGCGGCAGAAGGGATGAAAAAAACATCCCGGGTATCGACTGTTGCAAACACACACCCACACACACACCCACATCCACACCCACACCCACACCCACACCCACACCCACACCCACACCCACACACACAAGTATGGCGAAGAGGACACTTACGGCGACACTGGCGCAGAGGTTGATGCTGGCGCGCTTGAGGAGGTTCTCGCGCACGCTCTGGTCGATGTTTGTCATCTCCATGTAGCCACCGCGGCGGCCGCACTGTTGCACGCCCACAAGCACACGAACACGAGGTGAGACGAAGGTAGCGGACTGCAGTCGTGTTGGTTGGGCGCCGGATCTATGGCTGTGGTTGATGGAAACAAAGAACGCAGCACGCACAAAGAATGGCACGCTCACCTCGCCAAGCATGCCCTTGCTAAGACTGTGGAAGGAGAACAGCGGCACGCTCTGCAATCGCACGTGTTGTCAATCGCAAAGCAAGAGTGAGTTGAGGTAGTTGTGCGGAACAACAGAAGTGCGCATACACACCAACATGCACCAACACAACGCCCACAGTAGACAAGCAGGCAAAACACGCACGCACCTCGCTGCACTCTGGGATGGAGCGGAGAACCGATTTGAAGGAGAAGAAGGGGCGGGTGGCATCGTATGTGTTTGTCTGGTACACCTCGTCAGCCAGCAGCACAAGACCCTCGTCGTTGCAGAAGCGAATCACGTTCTCGATTGCCTCGCGGCTGAGGCATTGGCCGGTCGGGTTGCCTGGGTTGATGACAGCGAGTGCGCGCACGTCTGTGCCCTCGTTGCGGGCGGCGGCAATGGAGCGCTTCAGCTCGTCAAGCGACATGTCCCACGCATTCTCCTCATCCTGCAGCAAGAAGGGTGTGTGTGTGTGTGTGTGTGTGTGTGTGTGTGTGTGTGTGTGTGTGTGTGTGTGTGTGTGTGTGTGTGTGTGTGTGTGTGTGTGTGTGTGTGTGTGAAAAGGAGGCGTGCCCTGACGTATCTCCGAAAAGTTTCTGACCAACAAGCGCGCATGCAGACACGCAGACAGACAAACAAACGAATACACACACACATACACACACACGGGCGGACACGTGTACCAGGTAGTAGTGGACGGCGCGGCCGTTGCAGAGGGTGATGGTGGCGCTGTAGAGCGGATATTGCGGGATTGGGATCATCACCTGCACGCAATGTTGCAGATGCACGTGTGAGCGTGTCTGGAGTCACGTACTGCGACATGCAAGGCTTGCATGCTTGTTGCGAGTGGCGGGTGGGCAAGCTAACGGCATTTGTGTGGCCCGCACTTGCGCGCGCGCGCGTGTGTGTGCGTGTGTGTGTGTGTGCGTGTGTGTGTGTGTGTGGGCGGAGTAACGTACGCCAACGTTGTCGTTTGCAATGAGGGCCTCAAGCACGTTTGCAATGCCCTCGCTGGCACCGGCCGTGAGGAAGATGTCATCGGGGCTCGCGGGATATCCATCACGGTCTGCCGTCGTGGTGGTGGTGGTGACGTGTGAGATGCATGGAATTGGGGTGCTCTATGGGAGTTGCTCATCGTGGGGACATCACAGCAGGCACACTCCTTTTGCATATGCAACAGCCGCACACACACAGACACACACAGACACACACAGACGCAGACACAGACACACACAGACGCAAACACAGACACACAGACGCAGACACAGACACAGACACAGACACAGACACACACACAGACACACACACACACAGACACACACACACACACACACACACACACACACA
>NW_004754929.1:1920143-1938083 GCF_000188695.1 Salpingoeca rosetta | reverse complement strand
ACACACACACACACACACACACACACACACACACACGACACACACACACACACACACACACACACACACACACGCATACACAGCCGCAGACACACAGACCTTTACGCACATGAACACAGACGCACACGCATACAAAGACATGAACACAGACGCACAGACCTGAGATGTAGCGGGCAACCTCCTCACGCGACTGGCGGATGCCGTTTGAGTCGCTGTAGGCGCCAATGAGACCACCGCTCTGCAGATACGCATCTGCGCGCTCAACCACGTCTTTGGGGAAGAGGTTCTCAATCTGCTTGCGGTGCTCGTGGTTACCGGCGTTGGAGCTGAGCTCGAGCACAGACAGCACCTGCCTAAAGAACGTGATTGGCTCTTGACGAAGCGACTGCAGTGGCAAGAGCGCAGTGTGTCCAAGCAACGCATGGAATGAATGAGGAAAAGAAGGTGTGCTGGGTTGGATTGACCTGCTGGGATGTCATGTCACCACCACACGTGTACACAGACACAGACACACACAGACACACAGACACACACACATGTACAGACACACATGTACACACAGACAGACAAAGGCATGATCAACAGCTGACCTGGGGGTTGCCGATGTTGGCAAAGACGACCTTGTCAAAGGGGTAGCTGCCCACGCCTTTGCGCAGGTCCTGTCATGAATTTGTAACAAGCATGTCGACACGCACAAGACCATCATCACAGGCGCTTGTGAGCCGGTGCATGTACATCTCTTTCTTCGCCGTATCATGAACACACATCTCAGCACCTGACACACACGCCAGCGGTGCGCACATCAAGCATCCCCAGCACACACACACACACACACACACACACACACTCGCATGCACAGAAAAACAAGCGCAGACACGCACCTCGGCGATCTGGCCAGCCCTCAGGGGAATGGCGCCACGCACGGCGTATTGGGCCTTGAGCAACTGCGGGTTCAGGGCATCGGCTGTCCAGGTCTGAGCCCTGGCAGTGATCGCACGGCAAGCAAGCAAGCAAACGAGCAAGCAACCCAGTACAGCGTGCAGTGAGTAAGGTGTTGTTGTGGCGATGAAGATCGCATCAAACCACACGCTTCATCACGTGTACCACGCACACACACACACATACACACACACACACACATACACGCACACACACACGCACACACACACATGCACACACATATACACACTATATCCCAACCTGGAGAGGAGGGGGCGTGCTGCTCTCAAGACCATGGTTGGTGGGTTTGGTTGGTGGGTTGTGGGGTGTTGTGGGGTTTGTGTCGCATGTGGGTGCAATGACTCAGCACATTTCGCAATATAAGTGAATTCAGTTCCGACTTAATCCAGTTTCAACAACAAGCTAAAAAAGCAACGCCAACGACCACAACCGCACACATCAATCCTCACCACATCAACCACATCAACCACCACCCAAGATATGGTGTGCGCGAAATGTAAGTTAGTTTGAGTGTGATGTATGCATGTGATGTATGTACGCATGTATGCATGTGATGCATGTACGCATGCGCATGCGTGAGTCCGTGTTGCCGTTACGTGCATGATCAGTCGTGTTTTTCTCATGTCCACATCCCTGTCCGTCCATGTGTCTTTGTTGCGCTCATCTCGCAGGTGAAAAGAAGCTGGCAAAGCTGGAGACGCCAGACAAGTGGAAGGACGGCGCACGAAACACAAACGGTGAGTCGAACTAGCGCGCAGTTGTATCCTTGTGTGTGTGTTTGTGTGTGAACGTGCGTGTGTGCATGCATGTGCGCATCTCAGCATACGAATGCACATGTGCGTGTGCATCTTCTACAAGGGTTTCTGCTGCGCCACCACTGCCCTGTTGGCACCACAATTGACGTGACCTTCATCTCACAATCGCACTCCCCTCCTTTGTCACAGCATCCGACAAGCGCAAGATCGGTGCGAACAAGTTGCTCAAAGGGAAAAAGAACAGGTACCGTGCCACGACATTTTGTTCACGCACACCCACACACGCACACCCACACACCCACACACCCACGCAGACAGACAGACAGACAGACAGACAGACAGACAGACAGACAGACAGACAGACAGACAGACATACAGACAGACAGACAGACAGACAGACAGACAGACAGACATACAGACAGACAGACAGACACAGACACAGACACACACCACACGCGTGTTATGTAACCCCTTATCTACACGCAACTTACCTCCGCCCAACTTGCCACTCGCAAATTGTCAACACGTGCCCTGTGTGTAGATTCAACCCTTATGAGCAGTTTCACAAGTGTAAGATTTGCAAGGTCAAGGTGCACCAGAAGCACGCCCACTATTGTCAAGGATGCGCATACAAGATTGGTGCGTGTTCGTTGCGTGTCTGGCTTGCTCGTGCTTCCTGGTGGCTGTGTGAAGTCTGGCCTCGTTGGTTTGCAACTTGATGTCGCATGCTTCCGTCTCAGACCCATATTGACGACTCGTGTCTTGCTCACATCAAGCCGTCACACAACACCGCCTCTGCCCTTCCCTGTTCTCATCGCAGGCATTTGCGCCATGTGCGGCAAACAAATGATTGACACAAAGGACCTCAAGCAAACCAACTAGCAGATCACACCAGGCGTTTGTGTGTGTGTGTGTGTGTGTGTGTGTGTGTGTGTGTGTGTGTGTGTGTGTGTGTGTGTGTGTGTGTGTGTGTGTGTGTGTGTGTGTGTGTGTGTGTGTGTGTTGTGCTCTCTTGCAGTTTCTCTTCCTGTCTCCTCGTCCCTCTTTCATTCACTGCGACTCTGTTGGCGCCACCTTTTTTGTGTGCTTTCTTTCATGTCATGTCCCCATACCAATGAGCTCGTGTCCATTAACCAAACCCCTGCCTCGCTGCCATTGTCTGGTGCCATCTCCATCCCCTCTTCTTCCCCTGCAATCCTGCTCATACGGTGTAGACCTGATTCATCAGCGTGTATGAGCAGATAACATAAACAAAAATGATGGAAAGGGCGACACTTTCGTCACAGTGGCAATGTACAACATTGAAAAGCATCAGCAAGCGCATCGAGTGAGATGCTCCGACCACGTGGTGAATTCAAAACAAAACAAAACAAACCAATCAAGGAAGGAAGGCAGGGACAAGCAGCAACTGTCATCGTATCACTGTATACAGCTCAACCATCAGGCAAGAACCCAAGAAAGCCAGCAACCAAGCGCCAGCAACAAACCATTCGTCAACACAGACAGTGCAACACTACAGAGAGCAGCAGCAACGGTGGATGTGGTGATTCTGAGTTATGCACCAGGGCGTACTGCCCAGGTGCGGGAGCTGCCACTCCGCTCAGCAGCAACCTACAGAAACGGCGGCGTACACGTGAATGGGAATGGACAGGTGAGCATGTGTATCCAGTGCATGGAAAGGGCATGCAAATCAAGACAACGACGCTGCGACGTGAACAGAAACACAGACAAGGAGAGGTACTGGAGCACAGAGATGCAAACAAACAAGGTACAGGCAGAGGTACAAACACACACACACACACACACACACACACACACACACACACACGCACACACGCACACACACACACACACACACGCACACGCACACAAACAAAGCTACAAACAAACAAAGCTACAAACAAACAAAGCTACAAACAAACAAACAAAGCTACAAACAAACAACTCCCCCCTCCCCCAACACGCATACGCACCCATGCTGTGGCGCGTGACTTGGCTGCCCGGCCACCGGTGCTTGTGACAGAGCTCACAGACGACGCCACCATTCCGCCATATGCATAGCCGGCACCGATACTGCCACCCCGGCGCTGCTGCGGCGGCTGCTGCTGCTGGTGGCCGTGCGACGTGAAGGCGCCCTGTTGCCGCATCTGCCGCTCCTTCTGCATGCGGTCCAGCTCCTGCTCGAGCTGACCAATGCGCTGCATGGCACCCGATTTGCTCACGCCGCCATCCCGATACGCAAATGACCCCGTGCTCGGCGTCTGTGGCGTGTGCGGCGTGTGCGGCTGGGCTGCGCGGCCGTGTGCGAGCGTGCGCAGCCGTTGCACCTCCTGATGCAAGGCAATGTTCTCCCGCTGCAACGACGACAGCTCCGCGCGCATGTTCGTGTTGTTGTGTGGGGGCGAGTGCGGCTTGCTCGCGTTGGATGCGCTTGGCCGGCGGTCACTCTGCGACAGCGTAATCAGCTGACGCGCAAGCTTTTCCCGCGCAGCGGCCGCATCCTGGGCCCGCAGCTCCATCGCCCGCAGCCGCTGCTCAAAGTCCTCAACCACGTCCGCGCGCTCACGCAGCACACGTTGCAACTCAAGCTGCAGCTGGCGCACCCGCGAGTACGGCTGGTGCCCTCCCCTTGCTGCCGCTGCTGCTGGCGCCGTGCCATTGATGCCGGCGTCCGTTGAGGCGGCACCGCCAGCGCGGCGGACTGCGAGCTCCGCTTCAAGCTCGGCCACGCGGCCCCGCAGCTTGGCGTTCTCCGTGCGGAGCAGGACCAGGGTGTGGCCCGCGCTGTCGCCCGTGGCACTGCCCGTCTCCGACAAGGCTCGGCTCGCTGCGGACATGGCGTCCTCTGCCGCCGCGGCGCCATGCAGCAGTGCGTCTGCCTTGGCCATCTCGGCGCCATCATACGCGTTCCTCTCCGACGGCACGCTGCTGCCGAGGCGGAAGTCTGCGCCCGTGCTGCTGGCGGCGGACGGCGATCGCATCATGCCCTCCTGCCCAAAGCTCATGCGCTGCGGGCGCTTCAGCTTCGCGCTCGACGTGCCCTCCTCCTCCTCCGGTTGCTGCTGCTCAGAAGGCGCACGGCGGCCCAGCTCAGCAAGTAGCTGCTTGTTCTCCCCGAGCGCGCGGTCCAGCCGCTTCTCCAGGTCGTGCACGCTCGCCTTGAACGCCTGCGCCGCCTCCAGGCGCTCGCTCAGTGCGCGTTGCAGGTCGCCCTGCACCCGCACGGCCTCGTTTGCCTTTGGCTCCACGTTGCGCAGGCGTGCAGCCAAGGCTTCGTTCTCTGTCTCGGCCTGCGCCAGCGCGCCCTCTGCTGCAGCAAGTGCCGTTGCCAGTCGCTCCAGCTCCTGCGCTGCCGCCTTGTCCGCATCGCCCTCAGCCATGGCCGCCGCCATCCGTGACACCTCTGCGTTCAACCGCTCCACCTGCGCCCGCAGCGCCGCCACCTCTTGCTCCTTCGCCTCCGTCGCTTGCGCTGCTGCGTCCAGCTTGGCCTCAAACGCGTTTGCTGCTGCGTCGCGCTCCTCCCGCACCCTGCCCAGCTCTTCCCCCAGCTTCTGCATATGCGCCTCCACAGCACCGTGCGCGTTGCTCGCGCCAATGCCATCTGCTGCAGCCCTTGCCCTCGCCTGCGCCAGCTGCCGCGACACCGCCGTCAGCTCCTTCTCCAGCGCGTCCGCCCGTCTGCTCGCAGCATCGCGCTGCCGCCGCATCTCATGCAGTTTGTCGAGGTCAGCCGTGGCAGTGGCAGCGGAAGGGGCTGCTGGGGATGACGCTGCGCCTCGTGCGGGCGTCCCCTGCAGGCGATCTGCCGCAAGCACGTCGGCGTTTTCCTTGAGGGCCGCCACGCGCCCAAGCAAGCGCTCAATCTCCGAATTGAGGCGGCGGATGGTGGCTTCCTTCGTCTCCACCTCAGCCTGCTTGTCGCCCAGCTTCTCCTGGTACGCCGCCGCCTGCGACCGCCACGACTCCTGCGCAGATGCCGCCGCCCGCTCCGCTTGCTCGGCACGCGCCGTCAGCTCAGCCGTGCGTGCGCTTGCATCGGACTTGGTTTCCTCCAGCAGCAGCTGCGCCGCACTCACCTGTGCGCTGAGCGCGTCGATGCGGCCGTCTCGTGCCGTCAGTTCGCCCTCCAAGTGCAGCACCGTGGCCTGCAGTTGCGCAACCTCGTGTGCGTCGTCGCCCTGCAACTCCTGCCCGTGCTCCTTCTCAGCCTTGGTCCCATCCCCTTCTGCTTGCAGCAGCTGTTGCTGCTGTTGGCGCAGTCTCTCCTGTGCTGCAGCCAGCTCCAGCTTCACGTCGTGCAGTTTCTTGCGCGTCTTCGCCTGCGCGTCCGCCATGGTGGCAATGCGCTCCTGCTGCTCGCGCGCGTGCTGCTCAAACCGAGCTGCGCTCGCGGCCTTGTCGTCAACGACGCGTGCAAGCTCGTCCTTGAGGCGTGACACCGTCGCCTCCAGGC
Source organism: Salpingoeca rosetta (assembly GCF_000188695.1). NCBI lineage: Eukaryota > Choanoflagellata > Craspedida > Salpingoecidae > Salpingoeca > Salpingoeca rosetta. The sequence goes on along the minus strand of NW_004754929.1, from coordinate 1,931,912 downwards.
TGTGCCGCTGCGATGCGTCGGAGCGCATGCTCTGCTGGCCCAGCACCTCGCTCTCGCGCAGCAGCGCATCCAGCCGCCTGTTCTCGGCCTCGAGCCGCGTCACAGTGGCCCGCTGCCGCTGCACCTCCCACTGCAGCTGTTGCGCACGCGATGACGCATCGGCGCCGCCACTGCTGCGGCCGCTGGCATACACGGCCACAAACGCACCGGCAACCTCCTGTGCCTCGCTATCGTCTTCTCCCAGCGCCGTGTGCCCGTCGCGTTCCGTCTCAGGGGATGACATGGATGAAGACGAGCGGACGGAATCGCCTGCTCTTGCTTCTTCACCTTGGGTCTCAGCCTCACCTTCTTGCCCTTGTCCTTGTCGTTGCTGTTTCTCTGCTGTTGGCGGCGGCGCTGCCTTGACGGGGGTCCAGGTACGGCTGCCTGTGCCGCTACGCGAAACGGCCGCGGGCTTGGCTGTCAAGTCATCCAGCAGGCGCGCCTTGTCCGAGACGAGTTTGCTGTTGACCAGAGACAGCTCGTGCATGCGGTCCTGCAGCGTGCGCAGCTGCGCGTCCTTCTCCTGCAGGAGTTCGGTCAGCCGCTGCCTGTTCTGCGCCACCTTCTCCTGGAAGTCGCGCACGAGTGCGTCCCTGCCTTCGCGCGCAGCTGCCAGCTCGGTTTGCAGCCGCTGCACGCGCTCCTCGGTGGCCTTGAGCAAGGTGTCCTGGTCGCCGCGGTGGGCCGCACGCAGCGCCGCAAGCTCAGCCTCCTTTGTGGTCACTTGCTCTCGCAGGTCAGCCACCGTTGCGTCGTGCTGCTGCTTCTGCCGCTCCAAGTCATCGCGCGCCGCCTTGACGTCCAGGTCCCGCAGTGCACGCTCGCTCTGCTCACGGGCCAGCTCATCTTGGAGACTGCGCACCTTTGCGTCTGCGCGGCTTGCTGCCGCCGCGCCCTCTGCCTGCGCCGCCTCCAGCTCAGACTCCTTCGCCCGCAATTGCTGCAGCAGCGACGACACCTCTGCCTCCTTGTCCTTGAGTGCGCCCTGCATCTGCACGACAGCGTGCTCGTGCTCGCCCTTGACGGCGCCCATCGCCGCAGCACGCTCCTCGTCCATGGCGGTCATCTGGTCCCGCAGGTGTGTCAGCTCCTCCATCGTGCCTTGTAGCTGCTGCTCAAGCGTGGCCTTCTGCGCCGCAGCATGCTGCCGCTGCGACTCCAGCTCGGAGGCGAGCGCCACCCGCTCCGTCTCAAGCGCCCGCGCCTTGGCGCTCAGCGTCTGCACGCGATCGGACAGTTCGTCCGTCTGCTTGGCGTGCTGCACCTGCAGCGATGCCATCGCGTCTGGGTCGCCGGCCCTGAGCTGTGCCACAGCCTGTGCCAGCTCAGCCTTCTCATCCCGCACGTGTGCGAGCTGCGTGTCCAGGTGCGCAATGCGAGACTCAAACGCACGCGCCGCATCCTGGCGAGCAGCCGCGGCCTGGCTCAGCTGCATGCGGAGGGCCTCCAGTTCTCGGTCCGCCGCTTGCTTGCTCGCCGTCAGCCGCTGCATCGCCGCCTGTGCGTCTGCGAGCTCGGTGCGCAGGCGCTTCAGGCGCACCTCTGCGTCGCGCCGCTCGCCCTGGAACAGCGCATCCTTCTCCCGCAGGCGCGTGAGCGTGTCTGCGGACAGACGGTCTGCCTCGGACGTGGCTGAGGACAGCAGCATCTCCTGCTCGTTCACCTTGGCGCGCAGCAGCTGCAGCTCTTGCTCGTACTGCACGCGCTCGTCGTCCGACAGGTGCTGGCTGGCCGTGCGCAGCTGCTCCCGCATGCGATCGCGCTCCAGCTCCAGCGCCTGCATTGCAGTCTCCTGCTCGGCCAGCTGCGCCTTGTACCGCTCTGCCTGGGCAGCCACACCATCGCGCTCCGCCTCTGCAGCCAGCGTGCGTTGTGCCTGGCTGCGGTGCTCAAAGCCCAGCCGGTCAACCTCCCCTTGCAGGTTCGCCGTCGTGTCTGCCAGCTGCTGCTGCAGGGCGTCTCGCTCCTCCGCCAGCTCGCGCACGTGCTCCCGCAGAGAGCTGCGCTCCGCCTCAAACAGCGCCTGCTGCTCCTCGAGCTTGGCCAGCAGCTGCTGCCGCAGCGCACCCACCTCCTGCGGTGACGCGCCCTTCTCGCGCTCCGCGGTGGCCAGGGTGTCTGCGGCCTGCGCCAGCTTCGTCTCGTACTCCGCGCGCAGCAGCGCCACTTGCTCCTCGTGCCCCTGGCGCGCGTCTGCAAGGCGGGCCGCCGCAGCCGCCGCATCACGCCGCAGCCTGTCCATCTCGGCCTCAAGCTTGTCTGCCCGTGCCCGCTGCGCGCTGACGTTCGCCTCCAACGCCTCGACGGTGTCTTGCATGTGCGCGTCCTTGGCCTCCAGCTGCTGCGCAAACTGCTCTGCGGCCTTGCGGCGCGCCTCCTGCGCGGCAGTCACGTCGTCCTCAAGCTGCCGCACGCGCGCATACGCCTGCTCCGCCGCAGCAACGTGCTTGGACTCCACCAGGGACAGCTGCTCCCGCAGCTTTGCCTCGTACTCCTGGCGCAGGCGCGCAACGTCGGCGTCGTGCTGCTTGGCCGTGGTCTCCGCAGCGGCCACCTTTGCGCGCAGCGCTCGCACTTGCTGCTGCAACTCCTGCACCTCCTGCGAGGCGCGGGCCCGGTCCACGTCCTCAACCACGGCCGCAGAGTGCTGCGACTGCTCGTACTCGTGCTGCAGGGCGGCGTGCTGCTTCTGCAGCGTGGCCAGCTCCCGCCGCGCCTCTCCCACGGTCTGCGCGTGGGCCGCTGCCGCCTCCTCCAGCTGCCGCGTCTTGGCAGCCAGCCTGGCGCGGAGGTCAGCCACGACGGTGTCCTTGTTGCCCTGCAGGGTTGCTGCTTCGTTCTGCGCCAGCTGCGTACGTGCGCGCTCGTCGCGCAGCCGCAGGTCGAAATCCATCCGCTCAGACTCGAACAGCGCCTGCAGCTCCTTGGCGCGCATCTCGTGCTCCTCGTCCTGCTGTCGCATCTTCGCCTGCGTGCTTGCCAGCTGCTTGCGCAGGTCCTGCACCTGCACCTGCAGCTGCTGCAGGGCCTCGTCGCTGTCGGGCCGTACAGAGGGGCTCGCCCGCGTAACTGCCGCTCGGTCCATCGCCGTCAGCTTGTCCACCTCGTCCTGCAGCACAGCGTTGCGCTTGCCCAGCTGCTGCACCCGCAGCTCCAGCTCGCGCGCGGCCGTCTCTGCGTCGCGCTGCTGCCGCTGCCGCGCTGTCGCCGCTTCCTCCAGCTCGTGCTGCTTGTTGGCCAGGTCCTCCCGTAGAGCCTGCACGTTGCCTTGCAACTCCTGCTCACGCGTGCGCGCTGCGGCCTGCTGCGCCTGCAGGGCGTTCGTGAGCCGCTCTACCTCTGCCTCGGCGGCGTCCTTTGCGGCCCGCAGGTCCTGCACCTGCTGCTCCAGCTGCGTCTGCGTGGCCCGGGCGCGGTCGGCTGCCTCGCGGGCGGACGTCGTCATTTGGTTCTCCAGCGCCTGCACGCGCGCCTGCAGCTCTGCCTCGGCCTCGGCGTGCTCCTGCGCCCGCTGCGCCGCGTCCTGCTTGGCCGCGGTGAGCTCCTCCTGCAGTGCGCTCTGCTCCGCCTCGTGCTGGTGCTGGGCCTGTTCCAGCTTGCGGGTGGCGTCCTCCACCTGTGCTGTGAGGGCGGCCACGGCCTCCTCCTTGGCGGCCTGCGCTGCCTCCAGGTCCTTCTGCTTGGCAGCGAGCGCCTGCTGGAAGTCCTGCAGCGCCCGTGCGCGTGCCTGCTTTGCCGCTGTGAGCGCGTCCTGCAGCGCGTCCACCTCGGCCTGCGCCCGCTCCACGTCGCCAGCGGCCGCGCTCCGGGCAGCGGCAATCTCCGCCTCCTTCTGCTGCAGCTCGGCAGCAAGGTCCTGCTCCCGCTGGGCGTGCGCGGTGCGCAGCTTGGAGATAGCCTCCTGCAGCTGCACCACCTCGTCACTGGACGACGCCATGGCGCGCTCGCGCTCCTGCGTCATGGCGCTGAGGGAATCCTCCCCGTCTGCCAGCCGCTGCTGCAGCTTGGAGATGGTGGCCTCGTACTCCTCGCACGTCCGGGCGTGGTCGGCCTGCGCCTCTTCCAGCTGGCGCCGCAGGTCTGCGATGGTGGTGTTGAGGGCATCCACCTCCTGCTGCTTGGCCTGCAGCTGCTGCCTGGCCTCTGCCACGCGCGCCTCTGCCTCTGTGTTCTTTGCGCGGGCCTCCTGCTCCAGCTGCTCGATGCGTGTGTTCATGCCATCCATCGCCTCCAGCAGCCGCGTGCGCTCCTCGTCCTTCTCGGCAATTTCCGCCTGCAGCTTCTCCACATCCGAGTGCGCGGCGTTTGCCTTTGCCAGCTGCTCCCGCAGGGTGAGCGCCTCCGTCTCTGCGTCAATGCCTTGCTGGCGCGCGCGGGCCAGTGCCTCTGCGTGCTTCTTCTCCAGCTGCGACATCTTGTCCTCGGCCGCCTCGAGCGACGCCTTCTTGTCCTTGAGGTTGTGCTCCGCCTGGGCCAGTTTCTCTGCCAGCGCCTGCAGCTCGTCGTTGCCTTCCTGCTGCATGCGGTCCAGCTCGTCCTGCAGCTCCCGCTCGCGCGCCTGTGCGTCTGCCGCCGCCCTGTCCATGTCCTGCTTGTGCCGCGCCGTGAGTTCTGTGATGGTGTCTGCGCGCACCTGCTGCACCTGCGCCTCCAGCTCGTGCAGGCGCTCCTGGTTGGCCTTGGACGCAACCGTCTGCAGCTCGGCCAGCTGCTGCTCAAGCTGCGCCACGCGCTCGTCGCCGCCGCTGCCTTCCTCCGTGCCGTTCTTCAGCGCCATCTTTGCCTTGTCCAGCTCGCCCCGCAGCATGTCTGCCTGCGCCGTTGCCTCTGCAATCTGCTCGGCGTGCGTCTCCTGGTGCAGCTGCCACATCTCTGCGGTCTTGCGCTTGAACGCGTCGAGCTCGCCCTCGGCCTGCGCCACCTGCGACTGCGCCTCATCCAGCTGCCGCTGCGTCTCCCGCAGCTGCTCTGCAAGCTCGCTGCCGGACTTGAGGCGGAGGCGGGCGTCGGCCACGCGCGCGCGCACGCTGTCATTGGCCTGGTACTCCTCCCACTTGCGCTGCGCGTCGCGCGCCTCAATCAGGTCTGCCTCCATGGCCTCCAGCTTGGCCTCGTAGTCGGCAGCCTGCTTCTGGAAGAGCTCCTGCGTGCCGGCCTTGAGCTGCTCAATTGTCTCCTGCAGCTCCGCCACCTGCTCTGTCAGCTGCTTGTTGCGGCTCTCAAGCGCTGCCCGCACCTGCTGCGACCGGCCCATGTGCGCGTGGAACCTGTTCTCCACGTCGCGCTTCTGCACGGTGAGCTCCCTGAGCTGGAGCGTTGCCTCCTCGAGCGATGTCACCTCCACGTGCAGGTTAGCGTTGCCGGCACCTTCGCCCGCTGCCGGGCGGCGCGACCCCACAAAGGATTGCAGTTCAGAGCGCAGCTCGTCCGACAGCTGCGAGAGGAACGTCACCTCGTCCTGCAGCTCTGGGATGCGCACGAGGTCGCGGCCGGCTTCCTCCAGCTGCATCTCCGCCACCGCTATCTGCTGCAGGTACAGTGCAAGCTCCTCGCGGTGGTGCTCGGACTGCGTGACCAGCTCGCGCTTCAGCTGCTCAATTTCCTCCCGCAGCGGCCGCTCTGCAAACTCGTCGCCGTCCGCAGGCAGCCCGCTGCGGTACTGGTGGTGGTGGTGGTGGGGGGAGCGGGTTGGAACAGATGGATGGTGGGTGAACGATGCGTATTGCATTGTGAGGAAGCGCCCTCGGGGGGGGGGGGAACAGATGGATGGTGCAATTACTCAGACACGTGTCCACGCATGCATACATACATACGTACATACATACATACATACGCAGTGGGCATTCACGCATGCACACCAACACACTCACACACACAGAGCATGCAAGCACGAAATTGTGCAATGTGAATGCTTACGCGGTCTTTCAGGCGCTGCATCTCTGCATCGCTCTCTTCCAAGGATTTCTCGAGGGATTCGATGCGTTCACGTGCGTCCTTCATGCGCTCCTCATGAGCAGCCTTGTTCTCCATCAGCAGCCGGATCTGCTCGTCCTTTGCATCGTTGTCATCCTAAGTTCATCACCGACAGCAGTGCCAGTCGTGACGAAACGCGTGAGCCAGCCATAAGGCGCAAGCACAATGCAGGAATGATGTCGCAAGACCGGAAAACAGAAAGCCAGACACATGGCGTCCACGCTCAGGGCAAGACAGACAGACAGACGGACAGAGATAGAGATAGAGATATAGACACACACACACACACACAGACAGACAGACACACACACACACACGCACACACACACACACACACACACAGAGGCACACACGCCACGGATACCCCCACCCCTCCCCGGCTCCAAAACACGCACCTGGAGTTGGCGCAGCTCCTGCTCGAGGGCCTCTGACGTTGCGTTTGCGGTGCGGTTTGCAGAGAGCATGCGCACCTCTTCCTGACACTGCTGCAGCTCGGTGGTGAGCCGCGAGTTTTCCTGGATCAGGGCCTCGTTCTCTGCGCCAAGGATGCCTTTGTTGGACTTGGTGCGGTCGTCTTCAAACAGCTGGTCAAACGCCACGCAAAACTCCTCAAAGTCGAGCGTGTCATCGTTGCTGTGGTGCGGGCACATTGTTGTTGTTGTTGTTGTTGTTGTTGTTGTTGTTGTTGTTGTTGTTGTTGTTGTTGTTGTTGTTGTTGGCGGTGAGCGAACGCGTCATACACGAAGCTGCACAAAGTTTACATACATGCATGCATGTGCTCCCTTACGTTCACACAGGCGACACAAACGACAAGAGCAGAAGCAGCAAGCAAGTAAGCAAGCGAGCAAGCAAGCAAGCAAGCAAACAGCAGCAGAAGCAGCAAGCAAGAACCCACTTTTCATCGATGGACTTCATGACGCTTGTGATGAGGTTTCGGGTGATGCGTTTCTTGCCAAAGAGCGACTCGTCATTGAGAAGGTCAAACAGCTCGTCCTCGTTGATCTTCCCGCTGCAGTCGTCGTCGGCAACGCAGAAGAGGTCCCACAGGTACTGGTACTTCTCGTCGGATATCAGCATCGTCTTCTCCGTGCGCGGCGGTAACTCGCGCGTGGACGCAGCCAGCCCGTTCCGGCGCAAACGTGCAAACCTCTGCTCGGCATCGTTGTCGTCGTCAGGGCTGTCGGCGTGGCGCTCGTGCTCTGTATATGTCGCAAAGGTGTCCTGGGACTGCGCCTCTGCAGACTCGAGCAGGTTGTCCAGGTGCCCGTGCTTGACGGCCTCCATAAACTCATCGCGCGTGACTGTGCCGTCGCCGTCAGCGTCCAGCACTGCCATGAGGGCATCAACCACGTCCTCAATGTCAGACTGCAGGACGCCCAGCTTCATGGCCACCTGCGTGAGCTCCGAGCGGTTGAGTTCATTGTCGCCATCGCGATCAATCTCGTCGAAGACGGCGCACGCGCGAATGAGGAGGCGGCTGCGGTCCTCGTGCACCTGCGCCAGCCCAAGCAAATGCGCTCCCTGCCAAAACTCCTGCGGGGTGATGTGGCCATCGCCGTCTGGGTCCAGCTCCACCAGCAGGTGCTCCAGCTGTGATGGCGTGTGTCATGTGTGTGTCGTGCGCGCGCGTTGTGTCGTATGTGTGTGTGCATGTGTGTGCATGTGTGCGTTGTGTTTAGGAGTTGCGGGCGGGGATGTTTAACACACGAGGTGGGGTGAGTTGCATGTTTCAATGATGAGTGCAGTGACTATCATAACGTGAGGAGAAAGACATGTGAATGCACTGTGCTTTGCGTGTACGGTGTTGTTGTTGTTGTTGTTGTTGTTGTTGTTGTTGTTGTTGTTGTTGTTGTTGTTTCAGCCCTTGTCGTTGTTGTTGTTGTCCTTGTCGTTGTTGTTGTTGTCGTTGTTGTTGTTGTTGTTGTTGTTGTTGTCGTCGTCGTTGTTGTTGTTGTTGTTGTGAGGGAAGGTGCGTGTGGTAACTCGAGTTGATGCATGTGCGGCTGTGTTCATTTGCCTCGACCCCCCCCCCCCAAACAAACACGCAACTGTGAAGCATGATCACCTTTGCTTTGCGTTCAGCGTCGTTGTCGAGGCCCATCTGTTTGAGGACGGCGTCGAGTTCCTCATGGTCCAGATACCCGGAGTTGTCGCTGTCCACTGCTTCGAAGATCTCTCGAATGTGCGCAGGGGGTTCGCCACTCAGCTGCTGCTGCTGCTGCTGCTGTGGCTGTGGCTGTGGTTGGGAAGCCATGGTGGCGACCTGGCTTCCTGAGCGAGCGTGCATGTGTGTTCGTGTGTTCGTATATGTGTGTTCGTATATGTGAGCGTGTGCGTGCAAAAGACGTGTGCTTTGGCTGTGAGTACAACTGCTGGCTGGGGTGAATCAACGGTCAAACCACGACGGTCAAAGCAACGGTCAAGCAAGCAGGCAAGGAAGAAAGAAGTAGGGCGGCAAGTAAGCAAGACAGCAAGTAGGCGAGTCAACGACAACGTCTGTCACATCGCGCATGTCAAATGTAGCAAGCACCACGACAATCAAACATTCGGCACTGCATATCACGCAACTGCACACACACACACACACAGATTCACACAACTGCACGCACCACACCTTTCTTACTTGTGTTTTATCAGGGACGTGGTGCAGCGAGTGCTGTGGGGGCCGATCACACACTCACACTCACACTCACACACTCACGCGCACCGTTTGGTTGTGTGTTTTGTTTGCGTGGCTGTGTGTGTGTGTGTGTGTGTGTCTGTGTATCCACCCTGTGTGCGTGTGTGTGTGTGTGGGGGGGGGGGATCGCTTGTATCACTTGTATTGGACCTTGTGGCAGGCAACAAGAGCTGCTTGCGAGTCTCGTTGCTTGATGTGGTGGGGTGTGTGTGTGGTCGCCGATCACTGGGGGTGGCGCAGTTTGCCTTCTTCACACACCGCACACTTGACTCGCCCACCGCCTCTTGGTGCAACTGTGATTTGGTTGGTGCGGTTGCTGGCCGCAAGGCTCGGTTGCTCGTGTGCGAAGGTAGGGTCGCGCAGCAACAGGCGTGGGTGCGCAGCGAAACAATGGGAAGTTGCTTACGCGAGACTGGGCGAGTGAATTGAGGGTGGCGAACAACAAAGAACCGTGGCGCGAAATTTGAACGCAGGCAAGTCTACAGACCCTGAATTCAGTCGTGTCCACTCAGCAGCCAAGTAAAAAAGCAACAAGGAGCACAGGCCAACGACAACACCCACCTTCTTCACGACTTGTCACCTTGTTCCACGGACCCGTCCGTTGTCTGTTGTGGAGTCTGTTGTTTGTGTTTGACTGTTGCGGTATCGTGGAACGTGCCAACGCACGCTTCTGAGGGAAAAGGATGGCGCCTCCACACTTCCTTCGGGTGGCACAGTTCACGGTGAGCAGGAGTCTAGGAGAGGGTGTGTGGTGGTTTTGCTTTGGTTTGTGTGTGTGTGCATGTGTGCGTTGTGTGTGTGTGCGTGCGTGCGTTTGCGTGTGTATGTGTGTACGTGTATGTTAGATGTGCCTCGTTAACAAGCTCAAAGACGAGGGAGGCAGGAACAGGCATGTTGACTCACACGAAGAACACTGAAACACACACGCACACACACATACAACCACACACGTGATCTCCCCCCCCCATCTCCCCTTCCTTTGCCCTCGGTCTGCTTTCTCTCACGCCCACTCTGCAACCCAATCCCGCCCTTCCTTTCCACAACAGATTGTGGTGTGCATGTACCTGTTTGATGTGGCCACAGACTGGAACTTGTTTCGGACCATGCAAGGGTCCTATTCAGAGTTCAACGATGACTTCAACCCCATCTTCCTCGGCAACCAATCAGACCTGATGTGTACATGCTCATGCACGTCGGGAGACCCGTGCGTCACCCCTCTGTCCAACACAACCCTCTGCGACACCTTTGCGCTCAACGAGGGCGGCTCCTCCTGCAACATCCGCCATGTCGTCACCTTGGATTCCCGCAGCGGTGGCCAATGCGACTACACATTTGGCTACGACAAGACATCCAGCCTGATTGACGAGCTGAGCAGCCTGCGGTGGGCATCTCTCGCCATCAACATCATCATCACCCCGCTTGTCCTGTACTATCTCGTCTGGCAAGCGCGCCAAGGCCTGGACCACGACGAAGCCACCATCTCCAGGGTCATGTCCCGCAAGTCCTCGCGCACATCAAACTTCGACGCGCACCAGCTGGAAACCATACAGCAGGAGCAGCTGCAGCACAAACGCCAATCACAAACTAACTTCTCTGGTTCCGTCTCCAGTGACCACCTCCCGACTGCACCAAACGCCAAACACCCTTGTTTCAACTGCAACTTTGAGCTCCACCCCAAGGCTGTGAGTGCATGAATGCGTGTTTGTGTGTTTGTGTGTGTGTGTGTGTGTGTGTACGTTTGTGTGTTTGTGTTTGCGTTTGTGTGTGTGGGTGTGTGTGTGCGTGCGTGTGAGAGACACTGTGTGTGCGTGCGTGTGCGTGCGTGTGCGTGCGTGTGATAGTACGTCTGTCCACTTGTGTAGTTAGTGTGTGGACTGGTGTGACTGAGCCCTCCCTGCAAGCAGCATGCTGTACCCAGAACCCTGCTGTTCATTCAACCCTTGCGAAATGGCCCTCCCCCCCCCCCGCACTTACCACTCACACCCGTGCACTCGCATTGGCCAGCGGTTCTGCCCCAACTGCGGCGCCAAGCAGATGGAGTTCAACAAGGACACCATGCAGGGAAAGCAGATTCGACGATGGCTTAAGGTTCGCTTTCGCCCGTGCGGACGCTCTGTTCTGTGTGTGTGTGTGTGTGTGTGTGTGTGTGTGTGTGTGTGTGTGTGTGTGTGTGTGTGTGTGTGTGTGTGTGTGTGTGTGTGTGTGTGTGTGTGTGTGTGTGTGTGTGTGTGTGTGTGTGTGTGTATCCGGTTTTGTTTAGCCGTACGTCGAGTTGACACTGACACTCACGTTTCGCATCTTCATCACCCCTCCCTCACCTCCTCCATCCCCACCGCCACCCCCAATACACGAGCAGCGGTTCTTGGGCATGATGCATCTTCGCATGGTGTTCCTGCTGTTTGAGGACCTGCCGCAGATCATCATCCTCATTCGTTACATTGTCATCCTCGACTCGAACGAGGGCCTCACCTGCCGCTACTGCGCAGCCAACGGCGCCGCTTGCCGCTTTGCAGACGTCACGAAGCGGACAACCCTCATCATCAGGTGCGCACTGCAGCCGTCAATCTTGTTGTCGGTGGCACTTGTATCGGTTGTGCGTGTGTTTATGTGTATGTTTGTGCGCGTTTGTGTGCGTTTGTGCGTTGGTTGCGCGCTGGTTGTGTGTCTGTGTACGTATGTGTGTTTGTGTTGGCTCAATGTGCTTGTTTTCGTGCGCGCGTTCTTTTCTTGATTGTGGTGCGTGTGCGTACTGTGTGGAGTGCCACGGTCAAGATGCATGCATGCATGCATACATGTATGTAGTTGGATGAGAAACATCACCGTCTCCCTGGGTACAGCTCAGGCGTCACCTGTATACTGTGTTGTTGTTCATCCACGCCTCTGCTCTCCATTGCACTGCTGCTGCAGTCTTCTGGGAACGTTTGCATCGCTATTTGTGTTCCTCTTCCAGATGACGCTCGCAGAGATTCGCACATACCGCACGGTCTGTCAGCACACGTACACGCACGCGCTTGATGCTTGTCGGGGTGAAAAATGTGCGTGTGTGTGTGGTGGGGGGTGGGGGGGGGGGGGGG
>NW_004754929.1:1915415-1917875 GCF_000188695.1 Salpingoeca rosetta | reverse complement strand
GTGTGCTTTGGCTGTGAGTACAACTGCTGGCTGGGGTGAATCAACGGTCAAACCACGACGGTCAAAGCAACGGTCAAGCAAGCAGGCAAGGAAGAAAGAAGTAGGGCGGCAAGTAAGCAAGACAGCAAGTAGGCGAGTCAACGACAACGTCTGTCACATCGCGCATGTCAAATGTAGCAAGCACCACGACAATCAAACATTCGGCACTGCATATCACGCAACTGCACACACACACACACACAGATTCACACAACTGCACGCACCACACCTTTCTTACTTGTGTTTTATCAGGGACGTGGTGCAGCGAGTGCTGTGGGGGCCGATCACACACTCACACTCACACTCACACACTCACGCGCACCGTTTGGTTGTGTGTTTTGTTTGCGTGGCTGTGTGTGTGTGTGTGTGTGTGTCTGTGTATCCACCCTGTGTGCGTGTGTGTGTGTGTGGGGGGGGGGGATCGCTTGTATCACTTGTATTGGACCTTGTGGCAGGCAACAAGAGCTGCTTGCGAGTCTCGTTGCTTGATGTGGTGGGGTGTGTGTGTGGTCGCCGATCACTGGGGGTGGCGCAGTTTGCCTTCTTCACACACCGCACACTTGACTCGCCCACCGCCTCTTGGTGCAACTGTGATTTGGTTGGTGCGGTTGCTGGGCCGCAAGGCTCGGTTGCTCGTGTGCGAAGGTAGGGTCGCGCAGCAACAGGCGTGGGTGCGCAGCGAAACAATGGGAAGTTGCTTACGCGAGACTGGGCGAGTGAATTGAGGGTGGCGAACAACAAAGAACCGTGGCGCGAAATTTGAACGCAGGCAAGTCTACAGACCCTGAATTCAGTCGTGTCCACTCAGCAGCCAAGTAAAAAAGCAACAAGGAGCACAGGCCAACGACAACACCCACCTTCTTCACGACTTGTCACCTTGTTCCACGGACCCGTCCGTTGTCTGTTGTGGAGTCTGTTGTTTGTGTTTGACTGTTGCGGTATCGTGGAACGTGCCAACGCACGCTTCTGAGGGAAAAGGATGGCGCCTCCACACTTCCTTCGGGTGGCACAGTTCACGGTGAGCAGGAGTCTAGGAGAGGGTGTGTGGTGGTTTTGCTTTGGTTTGTGTGTGTGTGCATGTGTGCGTTGTGTGTGTGTGCGTGCGTGCGTTTGCGTGTGTATGTGTGTACGTGTATGTTAGATGTGCCTCGTTAACAAGCTCAAAGACGAGGGAGGCAGGAACAGGCATGTTGACTCACACGAAGAACACTGAAACACACACGCACACACACATACAACCACACACGTGATCTCCCCCCCCCATCTCCCCTTCCTTTGCCCTCGGTCTGCTTTCTCTCACGCCCACTCTGCAACCCAATCCCGCCCTTCCTTTCCACAACAGATTGTGGTGTGCATGTACCTGTTTGATGTGGCCACAGACTGGAACTTGTTTCGGACCATGCAAGGGTCCTATTCAGAGTTCAACGATGACTTCAACCCCATCTTCCTCGGCAACCAATCAGACCTGATGTGTACATGCTCATGCACGTCGGGAGACCCGTGCGTCACCCCTCTGTCCAACACAACCCTCTGCGACACCTTTGCGCTCAACGAGGGCGGCTCCTCCTGCAACATCCGCCATGTCGTCACCTTGGATTCCCGCAGCGGTGGCCAATGCGACTACACATTTGGCTACGACAAGACATCCAGCCTGATTGACGAGCTGAGCAGCCTGCGGTGGGCATCTCTCGCCATCAACATCATCATCACCCCGCTTGTCCTGTACTATCTCGTCTGGCAAGCGCGCCAAGGCCTGGACCACGACGAAGCCACCATCTCCAGGGTCATGTCCCGCAAGTCCTCGCGCACATCAAACTTCGACGCGCACCAGCTGGAAACCATACAGCAGGAGCAGCTGCAGCACAAACGCCAATCACAAACTAACTTCTCTGGTTCCGTCTCCAGTGACCACCTCCCGACTGCACCAAACGCCAAACACCCTTGTTTCAACTGCAACTTTGAGCTCCACCCCAAGGCTGTGAGTGCATGAATGCGTGTTTGTGTGTTTGTGTGTGTGTGTGTGTGTGTGTACGTTTGTGTGTTTGTGTTTGCGTTTGTGTGTGTGGGTGTGTGTGTGCGTGCGTGTGAGAGACACTGTGTGTGCGTGCGTGTGCGTGCGTGTGCGTGCGTGTGATAGTACGTCTGTCCACTTGTGTAGTTAGTGTGTGGACTGGTGTGACTGAGCCCTCCCTGCAAGCAGCATGCTGTACCCAGAACCCTGCTGTTCATTCAACCCTTGCGAAATGGCCCTCCCCCCCCCCGCACTTACCACTCACACCCGTGCACTCGCATTGGCCAGCGGTTCTGCCCCAACTGCGGCGCCAAGCAGATGGAGTTCAACAAGGACACCATGCAGGGAAAGCAGATTCGACGATGGCTTAAGGTTCGCTTTCGCCCGTGCGGACGCTCTACTGTGCAGCG
>NW_004754929.1:1896876-1914860 GCF_000188695.1 Salpingoeca rosetta | reverse complement strand
ACACACACACACATATATAGATGCGTGTGTGTGTGTTATATGTACACACAATAGCACACACTCTCTCTCTCTGTCTGCACACACACACACACACACACACACACACACACACACACACACACACACACACACACACACACACACACACACACACACACACACACACACACACACACAGCGGAAGGAGAGCCCCGAGGCAGGGCGCGTGCATCTATGTGGTGTGACGGGCGTGTTTGCTGCGCTGTTCATTGTCAGCATCGTCGCATGCCCCGCCCTCTTCATGGTCGGCTTCACTTCCGCTCGTGACATCCTCGACTTCAGGTGGGCGAACGTGTGTGTGTGTGTGTGTGTGTGTGTGTGTGTGTGTGTGTGTTCCTTCGGGTGTTCCTTCGGGTGTGTGTGCATGTTCGTGCGTGTGTGTTTGTAGCTGCGCAGTCTGTGCCATTGGCTGTACTTGTTCTGCGCCTTTATGCAATCCACTCGTCGCTGCATTGGTGTTTGGCTGATTGGTTCCAAGCATTGCATGCATGCGTGCATCACAACGCTTTGCTTCATCGCTGCTGTTCACACATTGCTTTTATCTTGTTATGTCTTTCCCTGCTTGCATCGCCTTGTGTGTTGACAGCGATACGCAAATTGCCGTCGTCTTCATCCTGGCATGTGCGTACCATGCACTCTCACAAGCGTGCCGCACCAGCGCGTGTGTCTGTATGCATGTTTGCATGCGTGTGTCTGCGTATGCGTATGTCTGTGTCTGTGTGCGTGTGTGTGTGTGTGTGCATGCGTGTGCATGGCTGCATGCGTGTGCATGGTTATGTGCAATCGACTCACATCGTGCATCCCTTTCTTGTTTGCTCTCGTCACACACACACACACACACACACACACACACACACACACACACACACACACACACACACACACACACACACACACACACACGCACACACACATGCACACCAACAGCTATATTCGCGCTGCCGCTTCTCATCTTCATCGTCATGTTCCTCCTCTTCATCTGCGGTTCGTTGTTGGAACAATGAGAGACAAGCGCAGAGATGAAGAGGGGCGGGGGTGGGCCTAGCACAGACAGCCACACGCTCACACATAACCCCACACACTCACGCACGCACGCACGCACACACATTCACATGCGCTTGCACTTGCATTTTGACCGCGTGGTGACGCATGTGCTGAGCGTTAACTTTCATTTCATGCCCGTGCATGTGTATGTGTGTGTATGTGCAGAGGAGTGCGGGTACGACTCGACCAACATCGGCTTCAACTGCCAGGAGGACGCGTGCTGCATCTGTGACGGTGACGCATGCTGCGAGAACGATGGCGATGGCGGCTGCTGCGACTGCGACTGTTGTTGACAGCGCTGCCGCTTGTATCTGCTGCGTAATCAATCGACAAGTGCATGGTGTGTGTGTGTGTGTGTGTGTGTGTGTGTGTGTGTGTGTGTGTGTGTGCGTGCGTGTGCGTGTGCGTGTGCGTGTGCGTGTGTGTGTGTGTGCGTGTGCGTGCGTGCGTGTGTGTGTGTGACCTTGCTTGTTTGCGTTTGTTCGTGGTCGTTGCATGCGTTCCATGTGCTCCTCTGTTTTTTCTTCCTCCTCGCCCTCGCTTGTCTTCTTTGTAGCCGTCCTTCATTGGTTGCTGCTTCCCTTTTGCTGACTGTGGTGCATTTGCTCGCCTCCCTTTGTTTTCGACCCTTTCACTGTCTGTGGGTTCTTTTACTGTTGTGGTGCATGATAAATGCAAGAGTGCATGCTGGCAGTGGACAAAGCAAAACGAACCAAGAAGGTGCGTGCTGTGAAAGACAGGGTCAAACAAAACGTGTTGCTGCACGCAACACTCACGAGTCCATACAAGTCACAATCAACGTAATCAACGTGTCAGTGTACATGCAAACTGCACATGTTCTTTCAACGTGTCAGTGTACATCCACCCAGTCAACATCAGCCAAATACCATCACCTGTGCACGTCGCGGCCATCCGCGCGTGTGTCACAGTACGCCACGTCAGGAGAAGGCCTGCTGCATCAGGAACTGCGCAGCCAGCTCCACGTTGCCGTCTGTCATACGCAAGGCGTGGACAACCTGCTCGTTTGTAAAGTCGCCCAGCGCCATCAGCTGCGCAACGTCGTCGTCAGAGTACTTGGGTGCGCTCGCGCCTTGTTGTCCCGTCGCTGGGCGGTTGCAAGGGGGGGGGGAGGAGTTTACGGGTGAGAGTTGGAGAGTGGGGAACAACACAAGTAAACAGAGAGACGGAGAGACAGATACATACATACATACATACATACATACATACACACATACATACACACATACATACATACATACACACATACATACACACATACATACATACATACATACATACATACATACATACATACATACATACATACATACATACATACATACTTACATACATACATGCATACATACACACATACATGCACACATACACACATACATGCATACATGCATACATACACACACCTGATGATGATGACGACGACTGCGTGTGTTGCTGCTGGCCCTGTTGCTGCCCCTGCTGTTGACCCTGGAGCTGCTGCTTCAAGCGGTCCTCGCGGTCGGACTTTGGAATCTCGGCCTCGGAGAGGAACGGGGTGGAGTTGCCGGAGGAGCCAATGACGAGGCGGTTCTGCTGCAGGTCGATGATGCACTGGTGCCGCTTCAGCATGTCCAGGCCAAGCAGGATGTCCATGGGCTGGTTCTCCAGCACGGAGAAGGACACGGGGAGGTGGTCGCCGCCAATCTCAATCTGCGCCATGTGCACCCGGCCAATGATCTTCTGCTGGCCGACACCGACAGCCATACCCTGGAACCGGCGGTCCACCAGGCGCATGAGCCCGCAGCGCTCCGCACACGCGCCGCTCATGATGGTCATCTGCGCTCCACTGTCGACAAAGGCCTTGAGCGGCACGCCGTTTACCTTGACGTTGATGTACAGCATGACCACGCTGCCAAAGGCCTCTGGCATAAACTCCAGGGCGTCCTGCCTGGCGCGCTCCACGTTCTCCAGCTGAATCTGCTCCTCAATCATGCGCTGCGCCTCCATGTCGAACGGGTTTGCCTCGAGCGCGCGGCGATGGCGCTCCATCTCCTGCTCGCGCCGGCGGCGCGCCTCGTTGAGCTCCTTGAGCTGCTGCTCCATGGAGGCCCAGTCACGCTTCTCGACGGCCTCGGCCAGCTTTGGGTTGTTCTGTTTCAGCAGCGACAGCGCGTACGGGTTGTCTGTCATGCTGGCCACCAGCTCCTCCGCGGACTGCCGCAGCTTGGACTTGGGCGCCTTGACCTGGCTCAGGCCCTGCAGCAAGCTCTGGATCTCCGTCGTGCTGACGGTGAGCACGTCGCCGTCCTTGAGGCCCATCTCCTGCAACGACACCTCGTCCCCGCTCAGCTGCTGTGTGCCTTTGGAAATCACCATCTCTCCCGCGCTCACGCCAATGTCTTCCTCCGCAAGCGCCTTGAGCATCATGAACGGCAGCTCCGCGTCCAGCTCAAGCACCACATCCTGCCCTGTTGGGCCTCGAAGTACCAAGCGCATAATCTCTCTTGTTGTCTGTGTCGTGTGTTGCACGTATGTAACATAACGTTGTCGTCAGTTTTGTTTGTGTGTGTGTTTTTTCGTTCGTAATGATTTGTGTGCCTTCTTGTGTTGTGTGGATGACGTTGCTTCTGTCCACATGTCCAAGCTGGCTGTCGCACTTGTTCAGTGCTGGCTGTCTCCCTCCCTCAACCGACCTCCTCCCCCGGCTTCGTTTCCGTCCTGTGCCTGTCTTGCACGTTCGTGTTTCAGTTCATTTTCAACACGCGATCAAACGGAAAAGGGAGGCACACAGAGGGGAAGACACAACGACCGACGACAGCGCAGCACAGCGCTTAAGCTGTGGCGGGGACCTCATCGAGGCGCTGCACGTAGGGCTTCTCTGGCACATCCTCCTCCTTAGGCTCACGGATCTCAAGCTGTTATCGCAAGAAAGAGGAGAAGGTGGGGGTTGGTTTGCATGTGAGTACGGGGTGTGATTGATGAGACAAAGGAAGCGGAGCTTCGTTGAGACACCCAACAGTCACAGCAACATTGCAGCAGCAACAAGCACCAGTCACAAACTGACGCACAGACAAGCGCGCGCGCACAGCGCAAGAGGACGCACCGTATCGGGCAGAACAGTCGAGGGGCCGTTCCTGCCAGTGGGGTCGTATGGCCGCATAATCTTGACCTTGATACCAAGCACACCCTGACGCAGAAGAACGTGGCGGACGGCAGTGTCGATGTAGTCCTGCACATCCAACATTAACCATAATGTAAAAACGGCAAAGGAGCAGGGTGAGCTCAACAAGATTGATCACACAGCGGTGACGCACACAAGTCAATGCCAATAAAAGCAGGACAACGTAACCACAAGCGCGAGAAGCCAGGATCAGCTGCAGCGCATGCGCGCGTTCTCTCTCTCTCTTTCTCCCTCAGCATTCCCATTCCCTTTCCGGCCGTCAAACAACACACTGCATCTCAACAAAACAGCATATGGCAGGGCTGTGGGACTAACGCGGGTGGGGTGACCAGCAGAGATCATGAAACCGTCGTTAAACTTCATGCTCTTGGCACGCTGGGCACGCAGCTTGCCAGAGATGATGACCTCGCAACCCTTGGCACCGCTCTCCATAACAAGGCGGAGCACACCGTAGCAGGCACTGCAAGAAAGGAGAGACAAGGGCATGTCAAGTCAGGGAACAAGCGGACTTTTTCAGCATGTTGCAGCGGCGCATCCTTTCTTTTCCGCCAAGATGCGACACAATACACACAGGCGTGCGCGACAGCAAAGGAACAACCGCGCAAAGACACGTACAGCACACACCAGGAACAGGCTTGTGTTGCTGCGACTCACCGGCGGACGGCAAGACCTCCGAGCAGCTTGTACCGGAGGCTCTCGCACTGTGCCATGGCGCAGAGGCCGCGGTTGGCGACCTTCTCTGCGAAGAGCTCGACGTTGTCCTTGAAGCCGAAGCGCTTCTTGACGAGGCCGGTCAGCTCACGAATGCGGCGGCCCTTCTCGCCGAGAACCTCCTGGGTGCGGGTGGCGAGGATGATGATCTCGGTACGGTTGGGGGTCTTGCGCACCTCAACACCGGCGTAGCTGATGTGTGCGTGCGTGCGTGCGTGTGCGTGTGAGACAAGTAGGGAAGAGGAAGGTGTGCGTGCGTGCGTGTCCTTGCGCTTGTGTGCATAAGGTCCAAAAGGCGCGATTCAAACAACAGCACAGCACAGTACGCGCAATTCAAAGAACAGCACAGCACAGCACGAGCGACTGACTCACCCCTGCTCGCCAAGGGAGCGCTGGAGGAACTCGTTCAGCTCAGACTTGAAGACGCCATCAGCGACGAACTAAAAGTGGAGAGAGAATAAGACAATGTGAGCATGAACATGTATGTGTGTGTGTGTGAGGGAGGGAGGGGAAAGAAAAAGACATGCCTGCGTGGCGTTGTGGGCAAACACGCGCGAAGAGGCAGTGACAATCGTTACAACCAATCCAAACGTGGCATACACACTCACGTTCAGCCACACACACACGACCATCGATACAAACCAACCTGGCGCTTCTTGCTCATCTGTCGGTGGGCCATGGTGCTGGTTGCTCTGTGTGCGGTCTGAGAGGGCTGTGGAAGCACATGTGCACATAGTGTGTGTGTGTGTGTGCAACAGCAGCAGCACAGAAGGTGAGACAGGGTGGTCAGGTCGCTCAATCAAGACAAAAAAACACAAGAGGCAGACAACATCAAGAGGGGTGGTGATTGTTGGTTGCTGTGGCTGCAGTTGATGTGGGAGCGCAGGCTTCTAACTGGACCATCATCACAATACACCACTGTACATTCATCCATCCATCCATCCATCCATCCGCACGCTTCAACTTCCTTCCACAAGAACATCCCTCTTCACACACGCGCTTGCACGCTGCGGATCACTGCGTTCTCTCCGTTGTTGCACCTGCTGTACACCACGTCCACACCACATCCACTCCGCTCGCTCAACGGTGTTTGCTGTTGCTGGCTTGCTTATTCCACCACACGCGCGTGCACATCAAACCATCATCACCCCTCTCAAAGCCCGCGCTCTCTGCCACCAGCTCACCAACAACACCATAACCACAGCCAGCCACACCACACCAGCAAGCCACTCGCTCATCATCGGCGTACCTCGTGTGCTGCGGGTAAAAGGCAGATGCAAAGGTGGGTGGCTCAGCACCAGAAAAATTCTCACCAAGAGGATAATTTACGGAAGATGTACCTGATACCACGCCAGAGTGATATTCTGTGAAAGATCTGCATCGAAAGGACAATTTACCCGCATCTTCGACAAATCTTCCGTAACCCACGCGTCCACACCAACGATGATGCAGCAGGAACAGCGTGGTGTTCGTGGTCGCGGACGTGGCGGGGGTGTTGGACGTGGTGGCGGTCGCGGTGGCGGTCGCGGTGGCGGACGTGGTGGCAATCGAGGTGGCGGTCGTGGTATTGGACGTGGTGTCGGTCGTGGTGGCGGTCGTGGTGGCGGTCGTGGACGAGGTACAGGCAACAGCAGAGGCCGTGGCGGTGGAGATCGCAGCTTTCAACACCAACGACCACACCCTCCAGTGCACAGACCACAGCAACAACAACAGCAGCAGCAACAACAGCAGCAGCAGCAACAGCAGCAGCAACAACAACAACAACAACAACAACAACAACAACAACAACAACAACAACAACAACAACAACAACAAGAACCGCGACCCCAGCCATCTAAGCCGCAGCCGCCGCAGCAGGTGCGGCGGTTGCACATTGCTGGTGTGAGCAATGAAGAGGAGGCGCAGCACGTTGTTCGCTACTTGAAGCGATTCGGTGACGTGGGCGAGGTGCCCGATTTCCCCAACAGTGCGCCGGATGGCGAGTCACGCGGGTACTGCTTCGTCAACACCAACATCCCAAGCGACAAGCTGGCGCGGTGCCAGAACGCGCTCCATGCCAGCAAGTTTCGCGGGCTCACGCTGCACATTGCTCCTGCCAAGCAGCACTACACCAAGCGCCTTCGCCTGGAGAAGCGTGCGCTGGCTCGCTCACAGCGGCGCGCCAGGGCCCGCAGGCGTGCACGCACCGCACAGAAGCTGGCACAGGCCACCCTTCCGTCTGCCGTTGTGAACAAGTCGGATGCCGAGCTCGCTACCCTCCCCGGCTGGGCATCGGGCAGGTACGGCCGCGCTGTGCCAACCCTCACCATCAGGAACCCACGCGGCCGCTTCATGAAGGTGGAGGCGAAGAAGGTCACTCCGCGTCTCAAGATCTTCCGCGATGACGACGACAGTGACAATAACGATGGCGATGGCGCAGCAGGAGCAACGGCGACAGCAGCAGACCACGCGCGTGCCACCACGCAGACCTCACAGCTCTCCGACCACGAGCGCGAGGATCTCAGCGATGATGACGATGCACGAGTTGTGACTGATACAGCCAGTGCTGGCGAGCACGAGGAGGAGGAGGAGGAGGAGGAGAAAGAGGAGGAAGAGGCGATCGACAATGCTGCAGAGTCACCTGAGGACGCAGACATGGAGGACGAGGAAGGGGACGAGGACGCAGACATGGAGGAACAGGAAGACGACCGAGAGCAGGAGACGCGGTCAGAGAACGAGGAACACGGGCTAGAGTCTGACGACGACGGATGGGACTTTGATGACATTGAAGAGGCCAATCAGCCGCAAGCGGAGGATGCGCACGACGCTGCAACGGCAGACACAAGTGCAACAGCAACAGCAGGAGCCGAGCATGGTGATGCAATTGACGACGCTGCTCTTCAAGAGGAGACGACAAAACAGATGGACATTCTGTCAAGGATCCTTGTCCGCGGTCGGCGAGCGGCTGTGTCCTCTGCAAAGGCGCTTGCCGTTGCGCAGGGCGGAAACATGAAGGCAAGCGTTGCCTCAGACTCGGACGACTCCGACAACGAGTACATTGACGATGGTGGCGGTGCTGATGGCAGCAACGGCGCCAGCGCAGACCGCGACAGCCGCAGTTGGCGAAGCGGTGGCAGAGACAGCAGCAGGCGTGGCGGAGATGAGGGCCGGGGCGACCACGCGCACAAGCGACCAAAGCGGGACCGGTGGGAGCAGGTGATGCAGGCGCGGCAGCGGCAGCCGAGGCGCGGGTATGTTGGCATCAAGCGGTTTGACCCGCTGGCCGAGGTGGGCAGGGACGATCTCCTCGCCGAGAACATGCAGCAGTACCGCGACCGCCACGCCAACCGCAACGACAACAACAACAACAACAATGACGATGATGGCGGTGGAGATGGCGGCGAGGCGCTTGCGCAGCACGCAGCAGCGGCCGCCAGTGGGCAGCAGGGGGCGAGGACGCTTCGTGAGGGCAGGACGCCAAAGAAGAGCATTCTCAGCACCCCAACGCAAGGTGCAGAGGACGGCGGGCGCAAGAAGCGAAAGGCTGTGCGATTTGGCGGCGACGATAAAGGCGATGATGGCGATGATGGCGATGATGGCGATGACGCCGGGGCCGCCGCCAAGGACGGGGATGAGAAGCAGCCCGAGCGCTTTGTGCACGTGGCAGGCGATTTGAGAGAGAAGCTCAAGCCAGCGAGCGGCAACTGGCGCGACACAAACACCATCACCACATTCTCGTTTGGATTTGCCGGCATGGCGTCGGGAAGCAGCGGCCTTAGCAGCAACAGTGGTGAGGGTGATGGTGGTGGTGATGGTGGTGGTGATGATGAGGGTGGTGATGATGAGGGTGGTGACGTGGGTGCTGTTGATGGCGACGGTGGTGGTGGTGATGGCGATGTGTTGAGCCATGCAAGTGAGGGTGACAAGCCAAGTGCCAGTGCTACTGCTGGCGACGGTGATGGTGACGGTGCTGGCGGGCGGGATGCGGCGATAAAGGCGAACGTGCAAGTTGGTGCAGTGAAGGTGCTTGGGTCGCGTGTTCGCAATGTCATGTCAGCGCCGGCAGCGAAGAAGGAGTCTGCAGAGGCGGCCTCCGAGGCGTCGTTCTTCTTCCTTGACGATGACCAGCTGTCGTCGCTCGCCGCAGACAAGACGCGTGGGTTTGCTCGCGTGCAGGCGACTACGCAGCTCCGAGACCAGTGGAACGCGACCAAGGAGGTGAAGCTGCGGCAGATCAAGAGCATGAAGCGCAAGGCAACGCGTGCCAAGCGCTCCATGCGTAGGGGCACGCGCTTGTGAAGTTTGTGTGTGTGTGTGTGTGTGTGTGTGTGTGTGTGTGTGTGTGTGTGTGTGCGCGCGCGTGTGTGTGTGTGCGTTTTCGTGTCTGCATGCATGTGTGTGTGTGTGTGTACGCTTGGGCTTGCTTTACCGGTACAGTTGCGTTTTGTTGTATTATTGCCGTTTTGAAATGTGGATTAAAAGAGGCCTCTAGTAGCAGTCGTCAAGTGGGTTATGTACACGCAGGGTTGACTTGAAATACAACAGCAACAGCAGCAGCAGCAGCAGCAACGATGCAGGGAGCAACAGAAAAAATACAAACAAGCAAACAAACAAAACAACAAACAAGACAAAACAAGGTCAACAATCAACTACAGCACAGGGTGCCGACGTGCGTGCTCTGTGGAGCGAAACGGGAGCACGCCACACCCTGTGCTAGGGTAGATCGGCGTTGAGGTTCTGGTATTCTGGCTGGGCGTGGCGAATGCGGCGTACAAAGGGGTCGAGGTGCGCCAGCCACACGTCCATTTCCGCGCGGTTTGTGGCGTAAAAGTAATAGGTGCGTCGTGGCGCGTGAATGGCCAGGCATGCCAGGTCCGGGACGTGGGGTGGCCAGCCATTTGGTGGCGCCGTGTGTTGCCTTCCCTGTGTCATGCCCGTGCACTGATGCAGATCAATTGATCCCTGCAACAAAGCGCACGCAAAGGTGGGATAAAGGAGGAGGTGTGAGGCGAGTTGTACGTGTGTGCATGTGTGTTGTGCTTTGGAGTGTGTGTCGTGTACGTCTCGTGTGTGCATGCGTGTCGTGTGCGTGAAAACATGTCGCGTGTGTGTGTATGTTGTGCTTTGAGTGTGTCGTGTGCGTGAAAATGTCCCGTGTGTGTGTGTGTGTGTGTGTGTGTGTGTGTGTGTGTGTGTGTGTGTGTGTGTGTGTGTGTGTGTGTGTGTGTGTGTGTGTGTGTGTGGAGATTGAAAAAAGAGCAGCGTGGCTCATAATTGAACGTGCGAATAAACCGTGCGCACTGCACATCAATAGGGAGCAAGAATATGCGCTCACCCTCAACACTCGTCGGTTGTGACCTCGCTGCTTGAAGTACCTAGACATGGGGAAACGCCGCAGAGCAAAGCCATGTATTCATTCGAGGGCAGGAACAAGTTAAGTGGGGGCAGTGGCACGGGCCGAAAGCAATACATCCAACTGCTGGCATCAGCTGCAGGTCAACCAACAAGTGGGGTTGGGAACGATGAAGGGAACTAGCAGGAGCACCAGCCTTCTTCCCCTGCCAAAAAAAATGCTCATGCCATTGATGACTCGACAGACCTCAACTGGCCCGATGAATACAGCACAAAGTGGCGTTCCTGTATTGAATGTATGTGCATGTTTGTGTATGTGTTTGTGAGGAGGGTGTGTTTGTGGGGAAGGTGTGTTTGTGAGGAGGGTGTGTGGTGAAAGTGTGGGACGATCTCCCCCAGCGTGCGCGCGTGCATGCACAGCACGCACAGCACACACACACACACTCATACAGACTCAAAGTGGATGCAAATCAACCCAGCAAAGTCAACACACTCGCAAACAAAACACAAACACAGTCAGTGCGTGAACACAAACTTCAATGTCCCAAACACACACACACACACACACACACAAAGCAACCAAACACACACACACACACACACACCTTCCAGTTTTTCAGAATGGAGCCTTGTTTCATGAGCACGCCATCGTGAAGCGCTGCCTCTGCCTTGTTTAATCGCTGCACCACCTCCGGGTGAACCTGGTGCGACTGCGCCGCCATCCCTCTGTCGGTGTGTGTCTTTTCTGCGGCAGCAAAGAGGCGGAGGTGGTATGTGCGTGGAACAAGCACGCAAATTGCACAAGACTGAATTCAGCTGTGTTGCTTACAACACGACAAAGAGTAGCACGGGCGGTTACGTTCGTTTTGCGATTGCCACACACCAATCAACAAGCAACAAGCAGCAAGCGCTTGTTCGTTTGTTTGTTTGTTCGTCCACGACACACAAACCTTCCCGCTGCTGCTTCTCAGTTCTTCCCTCAGCCTTTCTGCTGTGTACGTGCCTTGTCCTCTCTTCTTGTTGGCGCCCTCGCTCGCTATTCCTGGCTTGTGGGGTTGACCCCTAGATTGTCGTTGCCTCCCCGGCCCTCTCACCTCACCTCGGCAACAACGGATACAAGCGACGCTGCCCTCACCCGCATCCCTCACAACGCACACACAAACACACACACAAGTCAAACAACCAAGCAACGTGCGGTGAGTGGTGCGGAATGTCTCCCACGGCCTTGCTTGCTTGCTTGTTTGTTTGTTTGTTTGTGTGTGTGAGCAGACGGTTGTTCCGTGCGTGGGTTGGATGGCGTGTCGTTGAGCACCCAGCAGCACGCACCCCCCTCCCTCCTCAATGATCTCTCAAAACAACAAAGCACGAACCACCGCGTTGGGAGCAGCCTGCCCGTCTGCCTCTCACGCATACGGCAATCATCTTGCATGGCATCATTTGTGCGCCTCACTCCTTCGCCTTGTGCACCTGCTTCCCTTGCCTTCCCAGGAAGAACAAACGCTGGTGCACATTGACAAAGACCACAACAACAACAACTACAACTACAACTACAACTACAACTACAACTACAACTACAACTACAACAACTACAACTACAACAACACACACACACACAAACACACAAACACACAAACAAACCAAACAAACCAACATACACACGAGCCGCCCATCTCCAGCATGAGCCATCCCAAGCCCGTCATCTCCGCCGCATCGAAGAAGCGGATGGAATCAGACGTCATGAAGCTGTGAGTCCTTGTACCGCCCTTGTCACACCAGCAGCGGCGTCCGACCCCCACGTTTGCTCTTGTTTCATGCGCCGTGCCTCATGCGACTATCTCTCCTCCTTCCTTCCGTCTTACGCTCACCTCTTGCTGGCATCGCCCTGCGTTTGTTTCCTTTGATTGCTTCGCTTCAGGCTCATGAGCGACCACGATGTTGCGCTGATTGACGACTGCATCAACAAGTTCTACGTCACCTTCAAAGGCCCCTCAGACAGTGCGTCGGCTGCGCATCACTTGCAACACATCACTTGCAACACGTTGGCACAACAGCTATGAAATCCAAACATCATCCTGCGTCTTAGCTGACACGCGCACACATGTCTTCGCGTTTGCAGGCCCATATGAGGGTGGCAACTGGAGGATCCGAGTGGAATTGCCGCCAGAGTACCCGTACAAGAGCCCATCCGTTGGTGCGTGCGTGCGTGTGCGTGTGTGACTGTGACTGTGTCTTCCCTTCTCCTTTTTCTTCCTTTCCTTTCCTTCTGCCTGGCTTGTGTTGCGAGCTCACAATGCGGGCTCACCATGCGGGCTCACATGTGCCGTGCCTGATGTCACGATTGCAGGCTTTGTCAACCGCATCTTCCATCCCAACATTGACGAAATGTGAGTGTGTGTGAGTGAGTGTGTGAGTGTGTGTGTGTGTGTGAGTGAGTGAGTGAGTATGTAGCAGACACGTGCTTCTTCTGCTGCTCGTTTGATGATCACAACATCCCCTCAATCTCCGCCACTGCCTCACCAGCCTCGCTCCACCTCCCAAACTTTCTTTCTTTCTTTTTTTTTTTTGACTTCATTTTCCCCACTTCAGGTCCGGCTCTGTGTGCCTCGATGTCATCAACCAGACGTGGAGCCCCATGTATGGTGAGTACAACCATGGCGCAGTGTTCATGCAACAAAACACAAGGGTCTGTGTGTGTGTGTGTGTGTGTGTGTGTGTGTGTGTGTGTGTGTGTGTGTGTGTGTGTGTGTGTGTGTGTGTGTGTGTGCATGTCTGCCTGCCTGCCTGTGTGCACCTGCATGTATGCGTGCATGAAGACAAACACGTGTGCATGGTTCAGCCCTCGTTTTGTCATCTTCCTCACGTGTAACAACACCTTCTTCTTCCGCCCTCCCCCGCTTCAGGTGTGGATGGACGAGTACAAGGAGATTGTGTACGACACGCGCGGGTTCTACGGAAAAGATCCTGGCGATCTGTCTGAGCGTCGCGCCATTCGCGAGCGCCTCAACTGCCACTCCTTCAAGTGGTTCCTGGAGAACGTTCACCCGGACCTTTGGGTCCCAGACATTCACCCAAAGTTTTCAGGCATCATCAGCGACCCATCCGTGAGTTTTGTAACTGTCATTGTTTTGCTATTCACTCAGTACGTACGTAAACGAACGACGTAGTGTGTGTGTGTGTGTGTGTGTGTGTGTGTGTGTGTGTGTGTGTGTGTGTGTGTGTGTGTGTGTGTGTGTGTGTGTGTGTGTGTGTGTGCTGTCTGTGCTTTGCCCTTCGCTTTGCACGCCCACTTTCCCCTTGAGTTGAAAAAGGCTTGATCCTTGTTGTCTGTATGTGTGTGTGTGTGTGTGTGCAAATCACCATCACACTTGCTCACACTCCAACTCTCGCTCACCAATACACAAGTGCACACTACACTGCACAACAAGTTAGCGCAATTTATTACCGACACAACCACCTACAAGCCAGGAAAGTCTGTTAGACGCTCCATCTCTCACCCTACCTTTCCCTCACACACACACACACACACACACACACACACACACATGTTCTCGACTCCCAATCTCACTCTACCTCAGCCAATCAGCACTTGGTCGCGCAGAACAACCGGCGGGTCAAAGTTTCCATGTTTCTGCTGCAGGGTACGCGAAGGGCAGAGCTTGTCGCCGCCGTAGTCCGCCCGCACACGAGGGGAGATGTCAACCTCCCAAAACTGCCACGTCAGCGTGCTGTTTGCATTCACAAGCAGGCGGCCATAGCCAGGCAACGCATACCGCTTGGCTGGAAAACGGTGCAGTCGATGCAAGAAAGAAGTCGATTTGGATGCTCTACCCCCGGGCTGTTAAAGTACTGTTAGACGCTCCATCTCTCACCCTACCTTTCCCTCACACACACACACACACACACACACACACACACACATGTTCTCGATCCCAATCTCACTCTACCTCAGCCAATCAGCACTTGGTCGCGCAGAACAACCGGCGGGTCAAAGTTTCCATGTTTCTGCTGCAGGGTACGCGAAGGGCAGAGCTTGTCGCCGCCGTAGTCCGCCCGCACACAGGGGGAGATGTCAACCTCCCAAAACTGCCACGTCAGCGTGCTGTTTGCATTCACAAGCAGGCGGCCATAGCCAGGCAACGCATACCGCTTGGCTGGAAAACGGTGCAGTCGATGCAAGAAAGAAGTCGATTTGGAGGGTGTTGGAAGTTGGAAGTTGGAGTTGGAGTTGGGGAGAGTAGGAGGGAAGGGAACACAACAGATGGCGGGTCTTGGTGAGTGGGAGGTTCGTACAACAGCGTTGAGCTTTGCGTTCACGATGCTAACACGGCGCGCAGAGGGGCAACAACAAGAATACATGTGTCCAAAGGCAGCAGCATGGAAAAGAGAAGATGCACAAGTGCGCACGCACAAGAGAGCACACACACACAGACACACACACACGCACACACACACGCACGCACACACACACACACGCTTACCATCGTAGTCGGGCAGGTTGTACCAGCTCTCATAAATGTTGTGGCCGCCTGTGCCCACAACAATGTGAACCGGCGCATGCGCTCGCACAAGATCATCACCGCCATCACCGCCATCGCCACCATCATCACCATCATCACCATCATCACCACCGACACGGGTTGCGTTGAGGACCGGGTAGGTGCGCTCGTACACGTGGTCGTGGCCTGCGAACACAACATCGACACCATAGTCGCGCAGCAAGGGCTCCAGCGCCACCCGCAGGTCGTGCATCTGCTTCAGCTTGTCCCGCCGCTCCTCGCTCTTCACCCGCCGGTGCGTGGAGTACAACGGGTAGTGCAGCACAACCGCAATCCACCGCACATCACCACCACCATCACTTCCAGTAGCGGTTGCGGCTGCGCGTTGGCGTGCGAGCCGCTTCACATCTGCCGCCAACTTCAAATCCTGCTGCGCCCACACCCGCTGTGCGCTGTGCGGCGAGAGGTCGGCCTGTGAGTCGAGCACCGCAAAGTGCACGCCGTATGCGTCAAAGCTGAACCAGTGGCCAGAGTCGGACCCGCTCGCGGCGCCCAGCAGGTCCGTTGGGAAGCGCTCTGTAAACGCGCTGAGCACGCGCGCGTTGTTGGCCTCGTGGTTGCCCAAGCACACCTGATACGGGATGTGGTTGACCAGGCCCTGCAGCCGCGACAGGTACAGGTTCATGTCCTCCACCTTGAAGGCGTAGCTCACATCGCCAGGGTGCACCAGCATGTCCAGCGTGTGGTCGTGCTTGAGCGCCTGCATCACAAAAGGTGCAGAGTACGACATGCCAATGTCGCCCACCACCCCAATCGTCGCAACAGCCGCGGACGATGCTGATGATGATGGTGATGATGATGGTGCTGGAAAGCCGCGTGTTGGCACGTGCACGCATGCAGTTGCGGTGTGAACGTCGCCGTTCCACGCGCGGTAGCACAGGCGCTTACCCTCCACGTTGTGCAAGACGGCAATCCAGAAGCTGATGTGCAGGGTCTTCTCACTTGTGCTCGGGCGCTGGCGTGCCACGAGCTCAACGGCACCAGCGGACGGCAGGTAGCGGTGCTCCTCTCCCGCTTCGTCGTTTCTCTCCTTGGCTCCGACAGCCGCGTTGTCGTTGCCGTCGTGTGGCGTCGTGGCTGTTGTGTGGAATGCGACCGTCATTTCCCGTGCATGTGTGGAAGATGCGGCATGGGATGTTTCCTCGCCATTGCTTGTGTCGTCGTGTTGTTGGTGTTGCCCGTCATGTGCCGCCTCGGAGCTGTCCTGTGGCGGCTGCCAAATGGTGACGTGTGGCCGAGAAACGTCTCCTTCGATGGCAAAGTTGAAGGACAAGGAGTTTCCCCTGTTGACCATGGCCAGAAAGACTTGTTGCGGTTTCTTGAAGGCAATGGAAGTCTCCGGCACGCAGGCGCAGTCATCGCAGCCTGCCAGGTAGCCATGGACGAGGGTACAGACGGAGTCGGGATTGC
Source organism: Salpingoeca rosetta (assembly GCF_000188695.1). NCBI lineage: Eukaryota > Choanoflagellata > Craspedida > Salpingoecidae > Salpingoeca > Salpingoeca rosetta. The sequence continues at coordinate 1,898,591 of NW_004754929.1, read as the reverse complement.
CTTCCTCATCCTCTGTTTCCGTGCAGTGCTCGTGTGCAGAGGAGCACAGGGAGCCGCGGCACACCATGCCCAAGGCACACACGCAATGCGCATGTCGTTGCGGTCGATGCACGTTTGCGCGTCCTTGATGGTGATGGTGCTGGTGCTGGTGCTGTTGTTTTTGTTGTCGCTGGTGGTGGTCGTCATTGTCTCCATTGCCACCAATCTTCCTGTTATTGTTTTCGTCGTCGTCGTCATTGCCAGCGGCGTCATCACCATCATCGTCGGCGCCACTACCGGCGTCGTCGTCAGCAAACAAGTTGTGTTCTGGGTGGGCAAGCGATGCCGAGTAATGCACCGTCGTGCCTTCCGGGCACATGGGCTGTTGTTGCTGTTGCTGCTGCTGCTGCTGCTGCTGTTGTTGTTGCTGCTGCTGTGATGTTGGTGGCCACACAGGCGCAGCTACAACCATGTGGGTGCTGCCGCCATGATTGAATGGCGTGCCCACCACCGCTGCCAACACCAACACCAACAACACCAACAACAGCGACGGCAACGACAAGGACGAGGACGACGGAGCTGTCATCATTCGTTCGTTGGCTTGTTTTCGTTGACTCTACTTTTGTGTGTCGCGGTGTCGCCAGACACGATGAAACTGAATTCAGCGAAGAGCGATGACGACGCTTCGATGCCCCGAAGTTGATTTTTTTCCCGTCTCTTTTGTTGGTGCTGTTGGCAAGAGGACCAGCCAGCAACTGTGACTGCTGTGTGTGTTGAGCAGCACACCCCACTCGCTCACACCACTCGCTTCCTCGCTCAGACCACATCGCACACTTCTTTCTTTCTTTTCGGCGCCTGACCTGTCCCTCCACCCCTGCCCCTCCGGTGCTGTACTGTACTGTCTTCCCTGTGTGGGGACAGACCGCCCTCTGTTCTTTTTCTTTTTCTTCTTCTTTTTTTTTTTTTCTTGTTCTTGTTGGTTCCTCCTCAACAAGCAAGCGAGCGCTTCTTTCTGGGAGGATGGCGTCGTTTTCGTTCGATGCCGATCGCCTCGATCTGGACAACAACAGCAACAGCAACAACAACAACAGCAACAACAACAACAACAACAACAACAACAACAACAACAACAACAACAACAACAACAACAACAACAACAACAACAACAACAACAACAACAACAACAACAACAACAACAACAACAACGGCGATGGCGGTGCAGAATCGTTGGAGATGACCGCCACTACCACTGGCACAAACGCCAACATGAATGGCGCCAACACAACCACACGCCACAACCACTCGTTCTCCGTCGAGGACGTTGACCTGGTCATGGACGCGAGTCGCGCTGGCCAGGAGCGGGAAGCACGGCAGTCGCCACCATCGATGAATGGGGTCGAGGTGCACGGGCTCATGGATGAGCACAGCGATACGGAAGAGCTGTTGGCTGGGGTGACGCGCGAGGAGCTGCTGCAGTTTCAGGAACAGCTGCCAAACGCGGTGCCAGATGCAAAGGTGCTGGCGCAGTCAGACCGCCGGCTGCTGAGCAGCTCCCACTCCATTCGGTTCTCCCCGGCCCGCGCCGCAACCTGCGACGCATATGCGCAGACCGATCCCCTCACCTTCGACAACCTACCCAGCCAGTTTGCTGCGAGAGACGCCATCGACGAGCTTCCTCGCCCAGGCACCACGCACGGCCGCCGCGTGTCTGATATGCATGGCCGAAGGCGCGTGTC
>NW_004754929.1:1884376-1891876 GCF_000188695.1 Salpingoeca rosetta | reverse complement strand
CTGCTTGCCTCCTCAATTCCCACCCAGTTAACTCACACACACACACACACACACGCGAATTCACACACACACACACACACACACACACACCAAATTGTGCAGGAGTACAAACCGAATTGTGGGCCGTATGCTGCAAGCGAATATGACTCGTGGTTCGATGCCATCAGCATGTGGATCACAGAGTCCAAGGGCTCGCTTCGCCGCTTCTTCAGCGTTGTCCTCAACCCCGTCTTCATGTTTGGCGTCCTGTTGCTCCTCTGTACGTACTGCGCAACACACAGCGGTGCCTTGCCATGCTGTGTGTCTGCGTGTGAACCCCATGTGCACATGCCTGCCCATCAAAGCTTCACGTGTGCCTCCACCCCTTCCTCGCCACAACAACAATAACAACAACAACAACAACAACAACAACAACAACAACAACAACAACAACAACAACAACAACAACAACAACAACAACAACAACAACAACACCAACAACAACAACACCAACAACAACAACAACAACACCAACAACAACAACAACACTCCCGCTTGTTTGTTTTGGTTGTTTGCTTCTTTCCTTCACCATGCTTGCTGTGGTGCAGGCATGTGGATTACGATGCTGCGCATTCGCGTGCAGAATGTGCGGCGAGTTGTCCGCGACACGGAGTGGGAGCTCAAGCAGACCCGTGAGGACAAGAAGATGCTTCTTGTCGCCCTTCAAGTCAAGGTTCGAGTGTTTGTTTTTGTGTGTGGTGTGTGTGTGTGTGTGTGTCTGTGTGTCTGTGTCTGTGTGTGTCTGTGTAAGCTTCTTTGCCTGTGTAAGCTTCTTTGCCTGTGCCTGCTGCCTCCTCTTGGATGCGCGTCTGTTTCCTCTCGCTTTCCACTTTCCCCGCCCTTCTCCTTGTTGTCGCATGCTCTCACAACCTTCATTGCTCTTGTCTATTCCAACCAACCAACATTGTCAATACAATTGCAGGGTGGGAGGGGCAACGCACTCGGTGCCCCATCGGGCGAGTCACTGGTGTGACGCCAAAGACACAGCACATTTCAAGACAAGACCCACTCCATGCACCTGCTGCAGCCCCAATCACCACCACCACACGCAAAACCCGCACACAAACACGCGCGCACGCATTGCAACACCCGCCATCTTCATACCCCTTGCTTGTCAATATTTGTGACTTTTGGACCACTGGAACAGGCCTTCGTCTGTCTGCATTCAGACACCTCACTCCGCTGCCAATTCCTCCTGTGCAATCTTGCTGTATGTTGCTTGCGTCCTGAGGGCGAGGTATCATCAATACAATCCACATGAAAGCGGTTAGGAGAGTTGAGGATGACTTTGCGCTTCGAGTGCATGTGTGTGTGTGTGTGTGTGTGTGTGTGTGTGTGTGTGTGTGTGTGTGCCTGTGTGTGTACGACATTCGCAAGTGTAATCGACGGCGCGCACAAACAGAGTTGGCGTTGTTTTCAGGGATGTTTGCTGTCAGTGCGCAACACACATCCCCACGCACCCATACACATACACACACCTGGTGTTGGGGCGCTGGAGATGCAAGTAGGTGGCGACAGCAAAGCCACCGCTGATAAACAGGTGGAAGGGAAGCTCCCACGCCTCCTTCTGTCGTGCCTGACCAGCCATGCGAGGCTGTTTGTGCAGAGGCAGGCACGCAAGGTGAACGCACATGAGAAGTGCAGGGCGTGAGTGAGTGGTAGCGAAGAAGTGGACAAACGCAGTGCTGTACGAGTGTTCACAACAAAGGAAACACTCGCAAACATGTACACATGCAGATGCGCACTCTCGTACACACACCACACACACACACACAAGTACACACAAGTGCACCCACACACACCACACACACACACACACACACCACACAAACACAAACACACACACACAATAAACCAACAGAAACACAAGTACACATCACGCAAACATGCACCCTTCACACCCAGCTGACCTTCTCAGCAAAGAGCCAGCCGTTGGCGGCGCTGTGCGCACGCCTCACGCTCCGCAGCACACCAAACATCCTTGTTGTCTTGCTTGGCTTTGTTGGCCTGTGTGTTGACGATTGTGAATGATCTTCATCAATTGTCGCATTTGGCCGCCCGTTGTTGGATATCGCAAGTTCAAGACACGCGAAAAAAAAAAAAAGCAGGCAGCTCAGCAAGCGAGGAAGGAAGGGAAGGCAGTTGGTTGAGGTCAAGGACGTGACAAGATGGCAGACAGCAACGGGGACACGACTGCTACTGCTGCTTCCTCGGGCGCACCGCCAGCCAAGAAGGCAAAGGTCTGTGTGATGTGTGTGTGTTTGTGTTTGTGTGTGTGTTTATGTGTGTTTGTGTGTGCGTATTCGTTGGTGCACATTCGCTGATGATAGCTGTTGCAGCTGGCTGTGAGTTACTTGTCCCGATCTCATGGCCGTCACTTGGAATACACAACGCAACACACCCCACCCCTGGTTCATTCACTCTTTGACGCACATGCACTTGCACACGCTACCACGCATGCATCGCACGCGATCTCATCGCTTCAGGCTGAGCGACGAGGTCGCCCCTTGAAGAAACCAAAGCTATGCGGCAAGTGCAAGTTGTCTTTCAAGTACACAAGGTCAGCGTGAAGGATATGTGTGTGCTCGGCGTTGTAATCTTCCAGTCTCCCGTGATCCCGATTCCACCGCTTCCACCGCTTCCACTGATTCCACGCTTCTCGGACCCACACTTCTCGTACCCCCCCCCTCCAACACACACACACGCACGCACACGCACACAACCTCCTGCCTTTCCCTTTGCTCACTTTCCTCTGCGCTGCCTCGCCGCAACACTCTCAAACTGACAGCTTGTGGCAAGCTCACATGAGGGAAGTTCACGGGGCCAAGCTGAAAGCTGAATTCTCCTGCCCCCACTGCAAGAAGACATTCACACAAGCGCTCGGCCTCAAGTACCATCTCAACAACAAAGTGTGCCAGGTACGTCTGCAACACCAACGATGGCTGATTCCTCGCTTGCGTTACAACATAGACAACACACACACGCACACACATACACAGTACACACACACACACACACACACACACACACACACAGTACACACACACGCACACACACGCACACGGTGCACAGTAACGCTTACATACACGCCTTTTCCCTCCCCTCCCGCACTCACACTTCCTCTCCCTCTGTTCATCAGCGACGGAAGGAACGGAAGAACGGCAAGAAGGCAGCAGCGCAGCAAGACGGCAGTGCGACTCCGAGCAAATCCACCACTGATCGCGCTGTCCAGTCCCGTCTCAGACCGCGGCACAAGAAAGTGAACTATGCACGTACGTCACGACTGAGTTTGTTCAACCAAGCTTGTGCTTCGTGGCCGTCTCTTCGTTCTGTTTCTCTGAATCGCGCGCGCGCACACACGTACAATTGCACGGGCGCACACACACACACATAATTGCACGGGCGCGCACACACACACACACACACACACACACACACACACACACACACACACACACACACAATTGCACCCCTCATACACACTCTCATACACACCCACCCGCGCATGCATGTAGAAGCGGCAAGCGGGGAGACGGGGGACGACGACAAGGACGAAGACTTTGATCCAAGCACTGCCGCCGCCAGCAGCAAAGCAGACGAGAGCACTCCCAAGGCAGACGGGGCAGCAAAGGCGAAACCACAGCGTAAGAAGCAGCGCAACCGGCCCAGCTTCCCACGCGGCCTGACGAAGAAGATTGGGAACTTCAGTCCACACTCTGACCCATCATCGTTCCGCCGCCTCCTGCAGCAGCTGCGCGACTTGGGTGCAGATATGATGGCCTGGGAGGGGGCCGCCACCATCACCACCATCTCGGGCAATGCTGGTGATGGTGCTGGTGCTGGTGCTGGTGCTGGTGATGGTGCTGGCGAGACAATCAGGAGCGCACCGTCCACAGCAGCTACTGCACCCGCTGCAGGCCCCTCAACAACAGCAACAGCACCCGCACCCACGTCCACATCCACACCCACGTCCACATCCACGAACGCACGTGCAGCAGCGGTAGGACCATCAGCCGCACGCATGTTGCAGTCACCACTTCCATTGCAGCTGGGTGATGAAACACACATCATCCCACCGCTCGCATCAAAGTCCTTTCCATCCGTCAACAAGGTTGCCTACTCGCATCATCAGTCCTCTGTACCGCACTGACCCATCTGCTGCACGCTCCTCCACATGCCATCCTCGCCCTCGTCCTGTGCCATTCACGATTGTGTGCGTGTGTGTATATGTGTTTGCTAACGCCTGTCTCTTGCCTGCTGTCCTATGAATGATAGCTGTGCGTTGGCTTCACGGGCAAGCGTGTCGTTGCCTGCGCCACCTGCCCCTACCCCGGTACGTCACCCAGACTTCCTGTGCACACTTGCATGACTGGCGCGTATGTTTCCTGTTGTTGCGTTGCCTGTTTCTCGGCCACTTCATTCCGCGCATGTGCAATGGACACATCCTCTCCCTCTCATTCACTCGCGCACTCTCTCTCCCTCTCTCTCACACACCACTCACTCTACTGCTTCCCGCCTCCCCTGCAGTGTCGCCGCTGCATGTAGCAATCGGCGTGTCTTCGCCCGAGCCGACGCGGACAACAGAGCACCGGCTGAGCGGCGTGCTCCCCGCGCAAGGACGGGGCGACTGTATGCAGATGTGGACGCTCGCGACAGCAAGCGATGATGCGCAACAACAACAACAGCAGCAGCATCAGACACAGCCTGCTCAAGATGCCTCGGCATCGGCGCCCTCATCGTCATCATCAGCGACTCGGAAAGCGACAAGTGCGAGCAATGACAATCACAACAACAACAACAACAACAACAACAACAACAACAACAACAACAACAACAACAACGGCAGAAGCAGCAGCAGCGACGGCGGCGCTGATGATGCGATACCAAACCTTCACCACGCATACACGTGTCGGTGTGGCCACGGTCGGCTGATGTGCATGACGTGGCGGTTTCACGGCCGCAACGCACCTGCGTCGCTCGGGCTGATGGCGATGGGATTTTCCTCTGGCACGCTTGCCCTCGTTGCACCGCCACATGCGCGCACACTGGTCAGCAGCTGCTCGTATCGCGGCCTTGTGTGTGTGTGTGTGTGTGTGTGTGTGCGTCTGTGTTTGTGTCTGTGTGTGCGTCTGTGTATCTGTCTGTGTCTGTGTCTGTCTGCGTCTGTCTGCGTCTGTCTGTGTTTGTGTGCACGCCCCTTACTCGTCTTGAACACGGCGCTCTTGTCTATCACCTCATGCCTTTTCAGGCTGCCGGCGCTGTGATTGACTTGCCAATCGTTGGCTACTTGGAGACGCTCGAGGAGGTTCCGTTATCCGTTGACTGGTAACCCATTTCCACTAGCAAACACACACACACGCGCACACACACACACACACACACACACACACACACACACACACACACACACACACACACACACACACACACACACACACACACACACACGAACCATACACACACAAGCAACCCACAACACACACTTCTTTTCTGACTTTGGTACCTCCTCTTGCCCATTCCCTTGTCGCTGTCCAGGGTGGTACCGGCAGCGTGTTTGTTTGATGCGGCAAATGGGTACAACAAACCCATCACCGTGGTCAAGTGGAAGCCGAGCCGTGAGCCCGTTCTGGCCACCACAGGCCACACCAGAGACGTCAAGGTGCGCACTGTGTGTGCTCCTTGGGTCGGCTTGCCGCCGAGGCTGTGTCTGCCCTGGAGTGTGTGCGTGCGTGTGTGTGTGTGCGTGTGCATGTGTGCGTGTGTGCGTGTGTGTGCGTATATGTGTGCGTTCACTCCTTTCAGGGCTTGGCAAGGGCGTCTTCTTCCCCTCCCATCGCTTTGCGATGCTCATTCCAATTGTCCTGCACTCCTGCCATACCTCTCCTCCCATCTCTCCCTCCCTCGTGCCTGAATGCATACGACAGCTTTGGAAGGTTGCCGTGCACACCGCAACCACGAGCAGCGGAGAGAGCATGACGACCATCAGCGTGACGCCGACGGTGGAGGTGCGCATATCTCCACAGCCGTTCTGGTGGTGGAAGTACGGGCTGTCGTGGCCGCACCACCGCGACGGGCCCTGTGTTGCCGGCGATGATGAGCTCATTCGCGTGATCAACGCCGACCCGCGCAACACCCCTCCCGCGCCTCCGGCCGCCCGCGTGCCAGGGACCATCTTCGCGCTGGGATGCAACTCGTGGCACAACATCATCTGCTATGGTGGCAGCGAGGGCTGGCTCAACATTTCCGTGCTCACAGACGGAACAGAGGTACTGCTATTGCTGACACCGCAAATTCTATGACGTGACGTACTGTTAGGGGGATTGCTCATGTTGTGTATTTGTGCGTGTGTGCGCGTGTGTTTGTTGTGAACTTCCCTTTGCGAACCATGCTTTGCTTTTATTTACTCACACAAACTCGCTTTCTACACACACACACACACACACACACACACACACACACACACACACACACACACACACACACACACACCCTTCAACACAACAACCAACGCACAACACAACAACCAACGTGCACAGCCGTTACCAAAGCCGCAGCAGCTGCACTTTGCGGACAACGCCGTGGTGACTGCGCGCGTGTTGCGTAATGACAGCGCTGCCACGCCTGCCAACCGCAACGCTGCTCGCGAGCAGTGCAAGTTGGTTGTGCACTGTGACATGCACGAACGGTACACGATGCCGCGGGTTGAGGCGCTCGGTTACCATGACGACGTCAAGCGACTCATGTTCCCGACCCCGCTCCAGTCCATCACCGCTGTACGTACACATTAGTTGTGTCTGCCTGTGCCTGTCTGTGCGTGCGTGTATGTGTGTGTATGTGTGTGTGTGTGTGTGTGCTGGAATAAGATGCGTAGTCACAACTCCCCTCTGTTCTTCCGCCAATCCTTCACGCCCTTCAATCCCCCCTACCCCATGCCCTCTGCGCGGTATCCCAGATTGACTGTTCGATGAACGAGAGGTACAAGGACTGGATCATCGCCTGCAACGCCGCCGGCCACATCTTCTGTGCGGACTTGAGCGAGAACGTCGCTCAGGCCAGGAAACGCCTCTCAAAGTTTGGCTGAGGGGCGGCTGGACACAAGATCTTGTGTGTGTGTGTGTGTGTGTGTGTGTGTGTGTGTGTGTGTGTGTGTGTGTGTGTGTGTTTTGCGTTTTGTGAACGCGCGTGCGAGCCCCCCCCCCCCAAATCTGTTGTCGATACATCTGTGCGCCCACGTCTGCGTTCCACTCGCACTTTTCCTCTTCCTCTTCTTCCCCTCTGCTGGGTTTTTTATCACTTCGTCTGTCTGCCTGCTGTTCATACCTGTCACCCTCATCGTCCCTGATGTGACCGCTGATTCTGTTTCCCTGCTGCTGCTTTCCGTGCATAGCTGATGGTGTGTCTTGGATATAGCGAAACGTGTAAACAAACACAATCATAGTGGAAGAGAAAACCCAGGGGAGA
>NW_004754929.1:1854376-1879376 GCF_000188695.1 Salpingoeca rosetta | reverse complement strand
AAGAAGATGGAGGAGGAAGAGGACCAGGAAGTCGACAACTGGGAAGACGTACGCTTGCTTGCTCTGCTGGCTTGGCTCACGCACGCGTGCTTGTTGTTTGATGTGCACATGGCTGTCGTTTGTCGTGAATGGCTTGCATTGTTCGCTGCCCGCGGCGCTTTTGTTTCTTGTGCAACTGCTTCCCCCCCCCCCCGCATACATCTTGCTGTGCAATCCAATTCTGCCATGCCGCCACCACCTCACGTGGGCCTCTCCCCTGCGCATAACCTTCTCCCCCCCCCCCCCCAAACCTACGTTCCAAATTGCAACCTCGCCCCCTCATCTCCTCCTGCAGCTGCTGGACGCTGCTGACCTTGGTCTGGGCGGCGACGGTGATGATGGCGATGATCAGGCAGAGGACGAGGGCCAGGACGGTGCCACCGCCACCGCCGCCACCGCAAAACCAACAGCAGCAGCAGCAGCAGCCGGTGGTGATGGTGACGGTGACGATGATGATGACGAGGAAGAGGGCGACGAAGCCGCCGTGGAGACGTACACACGCAGCGCCGAGAGCCGCGTTGAGCGACAGCACAAGACGCAGGAGGAGCTGCATGAGGAGCGCGTTGAGGCGGCGCGCCTGGAGATTGAGCGGCGGCGCCAGGAGAACGAGGCCAAGCGGACGACAGACAAGCTGCGGTCGCCCATCTGCGCTGTGCTGGGGCACGTCGACACGGGCAAGACAAAGCTGCTTGACAAGATTCGTCGCAGCCACGTGCAGGACGGTGAGGCCGGCGGCATCACGCAGCAGATTGGCGCGACGTACATCCCCACAGACGAGATTGAGCGGCAGACGGCAAAGGTGAAGAAGGGCAGCAAGTTTGAGATTAAGGTGCCGGGCTTGCTTGTGATTGACACGCCCGGGCACGAGTCGTTCAGCAACCTGCGCTCGCGTGGGTCGTCGCTGTGCAACATGGCTGTGCTTGTCGTCGACATTATGCACGGCATTGAGCCGCAGACGGCCGAGTCCCTGGAGATGCTGCGCAAGCGCAAGGCGCCGTTTGTCATTGCGCTGAACAAGGTTGACCGCCTCAACGGGTGGATCCGCACGCCAAACACGCCCATCCAGCTTGCCCTGAAGAAGCAGAAGCAGCCGGCCATCCAGGACTTTGAGACGCGCCTGGACCACATCAAGCTGCAGTTTGCGGAGCGCGGCATCAACACGGAGCTCTACTGGAAGAACAAGAACATCCGCGAGTATGTCAACATTGTGCCCACCTCTGCACACACGGGCGAGGGCGTACCCGACCTCCTCTTCCTCCTCGTCAGCCTCACCCAGAAGATGCTTGCAAAGGCCCTTGGTACGCGTGCGCGTCTGTTTGTTGTGTATGCGTGTGTGTACGCTTGTGCGTGTGCGTGTGTGTGTGTGTGTGTATGAATGCAGCACTGCTTGAAGTGTCCGTTTCAGTCGTTTCACAACATCATCCGCTCACACGCACGCACACACACACACACACACACACACACACACACACACACACACACACACACACACACACACACACACACACACACACACACACACACACACACCCACATGCGTGCCGACCCCCCCCCCCCAAACAGCGTACAGCGAGGAGCTTGAGTGCACGGTGCTTGAGGTGAAGGAGGTGCAGGGTTACGGCACGACGATTGACGTGATCCTGACCAACGGCACGCTTCGCGAGGGCGACACCATTGTGCTGGGCGGGCTGGAGGGCCCCATCGTCACCACGGCGCGCTCGCTGCTCATGCCGGCGCCGCTCAAGGAACTCCGCGTGAAGAACGCATATGTGCTGCACAAGGAGGTGCGCGCTGCGCAGGGTGTGAAGATTGCGGGCAAGAACCTGGAGAAGGCCGTGGCGGGCCTGCCGCTGTATGTGGCGCACACGCCCGAGGAGGAAGAGGTGTACAAGGAGGAGGCAGAGCGCCTGCTGGAGGACACGCTCAACGCCATCAAGACGGTGGAGAAGGGCGTGTGCGTGCAGGCGTCGACGCTCGGCTCGCTCGAGGCACTGCTGGAGTTTTTGCGCACGGAGAAGATCCCCGTGTCTGCAGTGAACATTGGGCCCGTGCACAGGCGCGACGTGACGCGGTGCACCATCCAGCTGCAGCGCGATCCAAAGTACGCCTGCATCCTCGCCTTTGACGTGCCCGTGGACGCAGACGCCAAGCGGTACGCGGCGCGGGAGGGCATTCGCATCTTCGAGGCGGACATCATCTACCACCTGGAGGAATCGTTCCGAAAGCACATGGAGGAGGTGAAGCAGCAACTGCGCGAGCGGTATCGCAACATTGCCGTGTTCCCCTGCCGCCTGCAGATTGTCCCCGACTGCGTGTTCAACGCGCGCGACCCAATTGTGGTTGGCGTGCGCGTGGAGGAGGGCCTGCTGCGCACGGGCACCCCGCTGTGCGTGCCGTCCAAGGACTCGGTTGACATTGGCGTCGTCTCCTCGATGCAGTTTGAGCACAAGGAGGTGGACCTTGCCAAGAAGGGCCAGGAGGTGAGCATCAAGATTGAGCCCGTGAGCGGGGAGAAGAAGATGGTTGGCCGCCACTTTGACGTTGAGGACGAGCTTGTGAGCCGCATCAGCCGCGACTCAATTGACGCCGTGAAGAACTACTTCAGGGAGGACCTCTCCAAGGAGGACTGGCGCCTCATGGCACGCCTCAAGTCCGTCTTCAAGATCCTCTGAGGCACGTTCGCACTCGTGCGCGCTTGTGCAATTGCAGGTATGCGTTTGATGCGTTGGCCGCGTTGGACGCGTGTGACGCGTTTGTGTTGCGGTGGATTGGTGGAGGCAAGATGTGACCGAGAAATGGGATAGGGCTGCCTGGTAGCTGGACACACATGCCCCTGTTATGTGTGATGGTGTGATGTGCGTGTTGAGTTGTGTAATGTGTCCCCTCCCCCCTGAAGGAAGGAGCCATGAGTGTGCCCATGATGTGGTGTGATGTGATTGCGCGTTTGTGCATCAGCGCCACACGACAGCTGTGTTTTTCGTTGGTCTCAATGCTTCTGTCATACATACGAGTTTAATGTCCGCCTTGTGTGTTCTATCCTGCTGTTGCATGTTGTGTGATGTGGTGTGGTGTGGAGAGGATTGGTTCATCTCTGCCACTTGTGTGTGTGTGTCTGCATTGTCATCGTCGTAGCTTCCGTTGCTTTGATGCACACATGGCAATACACGTAACACGCTCAAGGTTTGCACTCGTTCGTTTATTACAGTGAGAAAGAGAGGGGGTGAGCGTGGCGGGCTATGGGTAACAAACAATGGCGAGATGAGGAAGAGAAACTACAATGGGTCGATCAATCATGCGATGCGTTGGTGCATGCACTGGGCACACCATCACACAATGTACACGCGCTTGCATTCACTCATGTGGAACGTGTTGTGCGTCTCTGGACACGTGATGTGGCCGTTGGTTTCCTGCATGCTCCGCAACGCCTAAATCATGTTCATGTAAGCAATGCATGAGTGCGTGTGTGTGTGTGTGTGTGTGTGTGTGTGTGTGTGTGTGTGTGTGTGTGTGTGTGTGTGTGTGTGTGTGTGTGTGTGTGTCACAGCAAGCGAGCAAGCCACAACTCCCCCCCCCCTCTCAAACCCACCACGCAGCACAACACCAGTACAACCCAAACTGCCTCAAGAGCGCAAAAACGCGGGGCGCACCTGTTCCGAGTAGACCTGGCCGTTTGGAAGCATGTAGGGCGGGTTGTGCTCGTCCATCCTGGCATTGCTGATGCGGCAATACAGCTTGGACGTCGTCTGCACCGAATACGGCATCTTCGCTGCCAGCGGCTGCATGTCTTTGCTGCACGTCTGTGCATGCATGCGTGTCAATGCGTGAATGTGTATGTGTGCGTATGGGAGTGAGTGTGCGTATGGGAGTGAGTGTGCGTATGGGAGTGAGCGTGAATGAGCCACGCTGATGATGCACACTCAACACCGCCAACAACAACAGCATGCACACACACGCGCACACGCACATGCGCACACGCACACACACGCACAAGATGCAAGGTGACACGCGAGCCGTACGCACGGGGCAGGTGGAGAGCGCTGTGTTTGGGTTGCCGCAGTGCACGGTTTTGAAGGCGGAAACGCCAATTTGCAGCGTGGCGTCAAACACAGACTGGGCGGTGAGGCTGTGCAGTGCAAAGTTGTTGCGTCGCAGCTGCTGCACCAAGTCCTCAAGCCGTTCTTCCGATAGCAACTCCTGCACACGCGTGTGAATGCACACGTGCATAATGTGTATGTGTGCGTGTGTGTGCGTGTGTGTGTGTGTGTAAATGCGGAAATGTGGTGTGGTGTGCGTTTGTCAAAGGCGAAGAAACAGTGCGGATAAAACAATCCAAAAGGAAGCATTCAGTCACTCCACTGCTGTCGCCGTGTCGTGAACGTGCACGTGCGTACCTGCGATGCGTGTTGCTGAGGAAACACGAGCACGCCGACTGCCTTGTTGATTGTGTCCATGTGCTGGACGATGGCAATGAAGGTGAAGGTGAAACCAACACAGTTCAGGGAAACGTGTGAGCGCTGATTCGCAACAACCACACACCCAACGAGCAACACAACACGTACCTGCTGGGCGTGTTTTGGGAATGCAGTGCGCGCGTACGCGAGTGCCTCTGCCCGCTCGTCCTTGCGTATCAACTGTGAAATGAGGGACGACAGCCGAAGTAGCAGGACCAGCAGGACCAGCAGGAGGGTGTAGGATTTGTCAAAGACGTGAGGCTGCTCAAAGGGAAACGGTGGAGTTCTAACCATTATGCGAACAAAACACACATACACACACAACACACACACACACATACACACACACATACACACACACACATTCAAACACACACACACATACACACACATTCAAACACACACACACACATTCAAACACACACACACACATTCAAACACACACACACACATTCAAACACACACACACACATTCAAACACACACACACAGCCCAGCGCGACCCAGCACAGCATATCGCACCTCGATGAAGACCTGCAGCTCCAGCTTGAAGAGGAGGGTGCTGCCCAGTCGCCGCAGCCGCTGCTCGTGGCGCGCGTGCCACACCAACACGGGCTCAAACTCGCGGTTGCGGATGTGCTGCTCCAACGCACGCACCTCTTGGAAGAGGGGGACGTTGATGAGGGACGCCAGCGCGGGGACGGCAGCAAGCTTCTCCGCCGTGTCGTACAGGCCATTACGGAGGAGATAGTCGGCGAGAAAGCGGTTGACGCGCAGCTGCTTCCACAGGTCCGCACTGCCACAGGATTGCGTTGTGGGATGGACATGCAAGGCCGGAGATGTTGAGACGTGATGGTGAGAAGGGTGAGAGAAAAGGTGGATGATGGCGACACACACGGCGCCACAAAAGCCGTGTGAATCGTGAACCCACGCGAACACATGCTTCCACGTCGCAACACGAGCGTGTGATGGATAAGGTTGTGCAACACCGATGCGGCAACATTCATGACAATCCCCATCACCGATGGTGCACCATGCTGTCGCACCTCATTGTCTCGGCGTTTTGGAGATGTTGCACACGAGCAGCGCACATTTCAAACACTTCACTCTCGGCTTGCCGGATCTCTTGCATCTGGTGGGTGGAGCGAGATGATGTTGAGTTGAGCAGGGAAGGGACGGGATTGAAGGCGAGTTAAGCAGAAGGGGGAACGAGGAACAGGTGTCAGATTACACCAAAAATCAGGGCACATTGTCGTGCACGATGTGGACACCAAGTCCAAAACACACACAAACACACAACACACCTGGTCCTCGAGTTGTTCAATTTGGGTCTGCATTGCTGCTAGCCTGGCGTCCACGACAGCTGCAGAGACGTCAGAGGAGCCGGCGAGCTCGTCAAAGGCCTTGATTATGCTGACCATCTCCGTGTCGATGAGTTTCTGACAGCTCTTTGACACGCGCACCACCTCGTCCACAGAAGCCTGTCAAGGTGAAAGCGGCGTTGTTGTACCCCTGTGAATCGAAGGAAGCAAACCAGATCTCGTGTACACACACACACGCGCGCGCACACACACACACACACGCACGCACGCACGCACACACACACGCACACACGCAAACCGCCGCACACACACACACACACACGCTCTCTCTCTCTCATGTCCTTACTTTCATGAACGGATGCTCAAGACAGCCAATCTCCGTGAAGAGCTGTCGCGTGGTGTCCTGTGACGACATGTCTGCTTGTCCGTCTTTTCAATCTGATCCTGATGCAGGACTACGTCCCCGTTTTGCTTCTTCTTCCTCCTGTCTTCTTGTTGAGTGGGTTGCTTGTCCTTGCACAGCTCAACGGGAGGCGTGCTTCTGCTTTGCTCTATGCCAACGCCAGAGGCGAGAGAACGAGAAAGAGAGAAAAGCAGGGACGGGGAGTGGTACCAAAGGGAAGAGATATTCGTGGAAAGGGAAGCCGATGATGGTTCGTGTACTCCTCGCCTGGCTTTCGCGTTGATGCGGCCTTGTCTTGGTTGGTGCTGCTGATCGGGGGTGGTGGTGGTGGTGCAAACCCAAATAACCGCTGTTGCTCGTCTTTGCTTGCTTGTTGGTGTCAGCGTAGAAATGTGTTGAAACATGTTCATAATTTTCACCAACCACGACCAGAGATTGATCGATGTGGCGAAGAGCACGTTGTTGTTGCCGATTCCTCCTGTTGAGCCAGCGTCGTGATCTCTGCTTCTTGTCAAGAACAGCGCCAACAGCTGCATCCACCGCTGTCACTGCATTGGCCAGTGTCTTCAGAACACCGCCCCAGCTTCGATCCTTGACTGCTTTGTACGTTGGCACATATGTGTGTGTGTCTGTGTGTCTGTGCGTGTCTGTGCCTGTGTGTGTCTGTGTCTGTCTGTGTCTGTCTGTGTGTCTGTGTGTCTGTGTGTCTGTGCGTGTCTGTGCCTGTGTGTCTGTGTCTGTGTCTGTGTGCATGTGTGTCTGTGTACACGTGTGTGTGTCTGTGTGTGTGTCTGTGTCTGTGTGCATGTGTGTGTCTGTGTCTGTGTCTGTCTGTCTGTATGTGTGTGTGATTTCCTTTCACACAACGCTGCGTGCTCTTCGGTATGTCAAGATACTACGCTAACATCTCACTGCACACAACTGCAGGTGGAACAGCGCGCGGTGGTTCACGATGGCGGACAACACAGCGGACACGACAGCTCACGCTGTTGCTCAAGAGGGTCAGGCCAAGGAGGAGCAAACAACTGCCCCTGCCTCCGATTCCACGACCACGGCTGCAGATGCAACCGCATCTGCAACTGCAAAGGCAACTGAATCAAAGGCAACGCCGCTTTCAGGTATGCGTGACAGCTTGAGCTTGATTGGTGCTGCTGCCTGGAGAAGCGTACCCAGCACAGAACGTGATTTACGAACAAATCACTGACACCTCACCTGCTTGCTTCCACGTTTCCACAGCGGAGGACGTCAAGGACCCCTTCCACTACCTGCACCGCAGCCCAAACTGCTCGGAGCTCAACAAGATTGACCTCAAGAACATCAACAAGCACGTGGATGCGGGGTCGCTCAAGAAGATGCTTCGCAAACAGGGCGTGGTAAGTGAATGATATGTGCTTCAAGAGGTTTCTGTATTCGCTCTGTGTGTGTGCGTGTACCCGAGTGGATGAGCCAATCTCTGCGTTCTTCGCTGCTGAATGCTCACTCCTTGCTGGTGCCTCCCGTCCAGAACTTTACGCGCGTGAAGAAGTTGCGTAACGGCGATCGTGCCTTCCTCTCGTTTGCCAATGCCGAAGACAAGCAGAAGGCCATGGAGACCCTCAACGGGTTCAAGTACAAGTAAGGCGCACGCACTTGCTCGTGTGTGTGTGTGTGTGTGTGTGTGTGTGTGTGTGTGTGTGTGTGTGCGTGTGTGTGTGTGTGTGTGTGTGTGTGTGTGTGTGTGCGTGTGCGTGTGGTGAGTGTGGTGTGTAAGTGTGTGCGAGAGTGATTTTAAAGGACGTGTGCAAACAGTGTGTTGCCTTCCGAATCAAACAGCAGCTGCGATGTAACTAACACGTGCACAATCACAAATGCGCTCGCCATGGCAAGGGGGCGTGTGCTTGAAGCTGTGGAGGGAAAACCCATGGAGGACCCATTTGTCCGACGCATGAACGACAGAGGTTCGCACTGGCGTTGTGTGTGTGCGTGCGTGTGTGTGTGTGTGTGTGTGTGTGCTGTGTGTGTGTGTGGCCAACTGCCCCGCTATGGTTCTCACATGTTTACATGTGCATGTGCCCATCTGTGTGTGCTGCTCAGCGTCTGATCCGGGGGCGAAGCGCTCAAAGACAATGGACGTCGACCCCTCGCTCCCGCCAGAGGAGCAAGTGGCAGACAGGGTATGTCCACATCGTCTTGTTGTGATCATTTTAATATACCCCACTCATGCACACACATAAACACACGGGCAACGTCTGTGTGTGTGTGTGTGTGTGTATGTGTCTGTGTATCTGTGTGCCTGTGTTTTCTGTGTGCCTGTGTATCTGTGTGCCTGTGTGTGTGTCTGTGTGCATGCGCTCACTTCACCACCCACCTGGCCAAACCCTTCACAACCGCCACCACCACCGTTCACCGTTTGCTTTGTGTCAGGCGTGCCCGCTGTGGCGAAAGCCGTACGAGGAACAGCTCGACATCAAGCGACGCCTTGTTGTGCGTATGCATGCTGACACGCATACGCACACACACACACACGTAGTGCGAGGGCGTGTTTCATGTGTGTGTGCGTATTTAGGGGGATGCAGGTGTGTGCGTCACATCGACCTTCAAGTGTTCACACACATACAAACACTCACAAACACACGCAATACACACACAAACGCACACAAACACAAACACAAACACAAACAAACACAACACGTGCATGTGTGTGACCTTGTGTTTTTTGTGTGCAGGTGACGACGATGCGTAAGATGGCGCGCCAGCTGAAGAAGTGCGTTAGTTGGTGGCATTGATTGATTGATTGATTGATGGATGGATGGATGGATGCATGTTCACATCATGTGGTCTCCGCAAGAATCGCACTGACCGTTCATGCACACAGCAACGCAAGTACACACTCTGACACGCCGCATGCATGTTTGTGTTTGTGTTTGTGTTTGTGTTGTGTTGTGATGCCTGTTGTGGATGTGCGTCATCAGAGCCAACATTCAGGACGCTTGGGTGGAGATTGCAACACGCAAGTTTGCAGGTAAGCACATGCACACACACACGTACACGCGTACACGCGTACACTGGGTTAACTTTAGCGGGTGCGGATTGCGAGTACTGGCGTTCACATACACACACACACACACACACACACACACACACACACACACACACACACACACGGCTCATTCGCGTGGTTGCCTGCAGGCATGCCGTGTGTTCTACTGGACACGGTGCCCTCGCCCATCGTCGACGGGTACCGCACCAAGTGCGAGTTCACCATCGGCAGTGGTCCGGACGGACAGGTGGGCACGACGTGGCACGCGCAATCCTGATGCAGACACTGAACTGCACCGGCTCTGTGTTTGGCAGGGAAGGGAGGGAGGTTGATGGTAGTGATTGGCTGTGCGCGTACGTGTGTGTTTGTGTCTTGTGTGTGCGAACATGTGTGCGCAAACATGTGCGTGCAAACGTGTGTATATCCGTGTGTTTGTTCTCGATGCACTGGCTCTTCAATGCATCCCTTTGTATGCACCTGTATTCACACAGCTGCATGTCCTCATTCCGTGCCGCTGCCCTTTCCGCAACACACACGCACGGCACGCCAGGCGAACACGGTTGGTTTCCGCGTTGGCTCGTATGCCGCGGGCAGCATCACGGTGGTCGAGCCGTCGCTCTGTCGCAACGTCCCTGACCGCGCAAAGACAATCGCCAAGCACGTGCAGGTATTGATCATGTGGATGATAGCAGTGCTGATGATATTGTGATAGCGGTGGTGATGATGCATGTCAACTTCTTCGATGCTCCCCCCGCCGCCCTCCTGTGTCTTTCTGTTGCTCTCTGTTGCTGTGCCGCATGCTGCGCTCTCTGCTGACCTCATTTCTCCATCTCCTTCTGCCCCACGGTTGTGTTGGTCACTGTCAGGATTTCGTGCGCGCATCGTCCCATCCGCACTACTGCCTCGTCACACACAAGGTTCGTCCCCTGCTGATGCTGCTGCACTCCTCGGCACGCCCAACCTTGCCACTAGCATGTGATTGTGTGTGTGTGCGTGTGTGTGCGTGTGTGTGTGTGTGTGTGTGTGTTCTGCGACATTTGTGCGCGTGTAACATGACGTCTGCGAATGTGTCCACGTATTCAGGGCTGCTGGCGGCAGCTACTTGTGCGCGTCACCAACTCTGGCCAGGCGCTCGCTGTCCTCTTTGTGAGTTGCCATATCTCGCGCCCATGCCGCTGTTGTTCTTGTTGTTGTTCTTCTTGTTGTTCTTGTTGTTGTTGTTGTTGTTGTTGTTGTTGTTGTTCTTCTTCTTCTTGTTGTTCTTGTTGTTGTTGTTGTTGTTGTTCTTGTTGTTGTTCTTGTTGCTACCGTTGATGACTACAAGCTTACCCGCCGATGTGTGTGTGTGTGTGTGCGTGTGCGTGCGTGTGTGCTGCCAGCTGACAGATGCCGAGCTTGAGGACGGTGCTGTTGCCAAAGAGGCAGAGCGGCTCAAGGAATTCGTTCACGAGCACAACACCCCAATCGACATCATGATGCTGCAGGTCGACAACTCCGCGGTAAGTTGCTTGTGTGTGTGTGTGTGTGTGTGTGTGTGTGTGTGTGTGTGTGTGTGTGTGTGTGTGTGTGTGTGTGTGTGTGTGTGTGTGAATGCCGTTGTCACAACTCTCACCACTGCATGTGCATGGCACACCGTGCATACAATCATGTTCGTCGTCACCACTGCAGTCGTGCATGGCCAAGGATCGCCCAGCGCCACATATCATCAAGGGCGATTCGCAGGTGGGCGACCAGTGCGCACGGGAACAGATGCTGCCACTGCACCATGCATTGATTGCACCATGACTGCACGCGCTATACTATGTGCCAACACACACACACACACACACACACACACACACACACACACACACACACACACACACACACACACACACACACACACACACACACACACACACACACACACACACACACACACACACACGTCCACATTACACTCTTGCAGTTCATTGAAGAGAAGCTGCTCGGACTTAACTTCCGCATCTCCCCAGACTCGTTCTTCCAAGGTTTGGCAACACCCTGTTGGCAATTGGTGGCCGTTGGTGTGATCGTTGTTGTGATCACGGTGATCATCGGGGCGCTCATACTGGCGATGGCGTTGTGGTTTATTTGTGTCAGTCGCGTGTGCAGCCATCAAGTGATGTTGCCGTGCCCCACACCATGTTTCGCAATGCCCTCACTTCACGCGTGATTGTCCGACGGCAGTCAACACGCCCGGTGCTGAGGTCCTGTACTCTCTCATTGGCGACTGGTGCCAGCTCACGGTACGCGCCGTGTATGTGTATGTGTGTGCACATATGTGTCTGTGTGTCTGTCTGTGTGTCTGCCCATCTGCCTGTCTGCCTGTCTGCCTGTCTGTGTGGCTCTTTGTATGTATGTGCATGTACCAAGAAACTCTGTGAATCTCCTCACCCACCAATCAATCACCCCAACACACCACTTCTTCCCTGGTGCCAGGACGACAAGTCTGATGTTGTGTTGGATCTGTGCTGTGGAACGGGCACGATTGGGCAGACGCTTGCGTCGCGTGTGCAGCACGTCATTGGCGTGGAGATGGTCGAGGACGCCGTCATTGACGCAAAGGCAAACGCACAGCGCAATGGTACATGCATGTGTGTTGGTGAATGTGTGTCTGTGCACGCGCCTATGTCTGCCTTTCTGTGTCTGTTTTTGTCTGTTTGTTTGTTTGTGTGTGTCTGTGTGTGTGTCTGTGTGCACAGCACATTTCGAACTTCCTGGCTCTCATCAGTTGTGTGTAACCACTTTGTGTATCATGCCAGGCATCACCAACGTCACCTATCACACGGGCAAGGCAGAGGAGGTGGTTCCCGAGCTCGTCAAAGGTTCGAGCCGGCCATGTTTGCGCTCATGTCTGCTCGTCACACACTCACCCCCGTCAACAATGCAGCAGCACCACCACCACCTTCTCCCCTTCCCCCCTCCCCTCCCCGACCGCCACCCTCGCTTACCGCACGTCGCCTCCACCATTCCACGTTGTTGTCATGGTCACCATCACCACGACTGTCTTCACCGCCACGGCTCCCCTGCGCTCTGCTCCCAACTGCCCCAGATCGCGACACCGCCGACAAACTCATTGCCGTCGTCGACCCGCCCCGTGCCGGCCTGCGTGAGTCAATTGCACTGCATTTGCACTCCTCTGCTCTGATGCACTGCCTTGGGCTTGCTTGCTTGCTTGCTTGTGTGCACGAACAGCTCTTTTCAAATGCACTGCTGCGTACTCTCATGCTTTGCCAACACGCTGTACACACCCCACCCAACCGCACACACACCCAAACGCTCGCACTTGAACAAACACACGCACAAATGCACACGTGCAAAACCACAACCGTGTGCAGATCCCTCTGTTGTGCACGCAATTCGTCGGTGCGAGGGCATTCAACGGTGAGTGCTGTAGCGCGATGATGATGGTGGTGACGGCGACTGTTATCGTGCTTCCCCTCCCCCCCCCCTTTTCCTCACACCTCATGTTGCTGTCATTTATCCACTTCAAACGCCTTGTCGTGGATGACAGGCTGATCTACGTGTCCTGCAACCTCAAGGGCGCGTCTCAAAACTTGGTTGAGTACGTTACCTCGCGTTGCAGTGTGACTGCTTGTTGCTACTGCTGGCTGGTGCCCGCGCAAGCCCACGGTTGCGTGCAAGAAATTGCACTTGCACCTGCACCGGATTTCTCACACACTCACACACACACTCACACACACACACACACACTCACTCACTCACTCACTCACTCACACACTCACTCACTCACTCACTCACTCACTCACTCACTCACTCACTCACTCACACACACACTCACTCACTCACTCACACACACACTCACTCACTCACTCACTCACTCACTCACTCACTCACTCACACACACACACACACACACTCACTCACACACACACACACAATACACACACAACAGCCTGTGTCGGCCACCGTCGAAGCGGTACCGCGGTGCGCCGTTTGAGATTATCAAGGCGGTTCCCGTGGACATGTTCCCGCATACAGACCACTGCGAGGTAGTGCTGTACCTGAGCCGTGGTGACGACCTTGCGCCTGCCCGTGAAGCCGCCAACCAGCTGGAGGCGACGCAGCCATACTCTGGCGGCAGCCGTCGCGACTCCAAGGCGAGCACGCAGCCCGACACGCCATCGACGACAGCAGCCGATGTGGGCGCAGGAGGCACCACGCAGCAGGTGGGCGAGGAGGCCACAGAGGCGCCAGCTGAACAGCAACAGGACCAGTAGCGCTGCTGCCTGTCTCGGGGCTCCACCAACCACACAACAACGCAACGCCACACACAACACCTGGCTTGGCAGCGTGCTTGTCTTTTCGTTGCAAACTTGTGAATCTGTTGACGACACCATAAATTTTAGGCACTGGATATGGCTTGGCGGCGGTGGTGTGGGTTGAGGCGGCAGCAGCGTGCGTGCTGTGGAAGCAGCAGCAGGAGTAGCAGTGTTGGAAGCAGTGTTGGCGGTCGTGTTGAAATAGGAGGAGGAGTAGGAGAAGGGTACGTGCTGCACACGGGGTGGAGGCACGAAGCAACGCCGGAGCAGCCACGCGCAGCTGCTCGCGCCCACCCCACACAGCGCCCACTGCCCCACGTGTGCCTGTGCCGTGGCGGGAGGTGGCATGGCGAACGCGGCAGTGGGTGGGCTGCGCCTGCCAAACAGACCCAGCACTCCTGGCTTGGAGGCACACAGCACTTGTGTGAAGATACAGCTACCAGACACATACGCCACCCCTCTGTTCTCAGACGGCACCTGTCGCATCGCCGATCAGCATCCACACTGATTGCCACAGAACAACAGCAACAACAGCAACAACAGCAGCAGCAGCAGAAGCTAGAGAAGGATCGATCACCGCCACCAAGACCTCCATCAAGACCTCCATCAAAACCACCATCAACACTAACACACGACCATGTCAAACGCGAGGTCTCCAGTACACACAGACCACTGCGGCATGCCCCGGATACTAAACCGCCGCTCGTGACCACAGATGCCGAGGCGGCAGTCGCAGCAAGCGTAGACCTTCACAACGCAGCCAATGCAGACTTTCACACCACATCAGCAGCGAACAGGCCAAGAAGCAATCGCAACGGCGGAAATGCCCTCCAGGCCTTCCTTGCGGCCGTTGCACACGCGGACCGCGTGCCCCCGCCCGTCTCCAAGGAGGACGTGCACCGCGCACTTGGCGTGCTGCAGCGACGACAGGACGCTGCTGGTGCGGAGAAAGCCATCATGCTGGCCATGGCAAACGGCGTTACCTTGGACGCCTTTGCGCTCTGCAAGGCCGTCCACACCTGTGGCGCCGCGTACCACCTCGACGGCGTTCAGCGTCTCATGCGCATCATGCTTGAGCAGGGCATGTCCTGGCCCCCTCACCTGCAACTTGCCGTGTACAGGTGCTACGTGGCGCGCGGGCAGCACGCGGAAGCAGAGGCCATCATCACGCAGCTGCACCAGCAAGAGCAGCTCACGCCAGCACTATTGGCAAGCTGCGCGTGCGCTCACATTGAGCTGGGCAGCGCCACTCCCGCGCTGCTGCTTCGCATTGCAGACTGGCAGAGCATCTACCCGGACCTGGTGCTCACCCCCGCCTTCATGACAGCCGTACTTGACGGCATCGCCACCCACGCCACCATGGCAGACTTTGTTGACTTTGCCACGTGGCTCACAGCAGACGCGGCGGCGCCAACCGACCCGCCTGCCCCGCCGCCACTCGTTGACCACGCAACGCTGCTGCACGCGACACTCAAAGCGCAGGCGCAATACGGCGACGTGGACGGTGCCCTGGAGACGTTTGCAGCCCTCGAGCGAGAACTGAACACCGCTCATGGCGCTGCCACTACTACAACTGCCGCCACCACACCTGCTGCTCCTCCTCCTCCTGCTGCTGCTGCTGCTGCGACTGCTTCGACAACACCCCGAGTCGCTGGTCGTGTTTGCCGACACGCTGATGGTGGTAGTGGTAGTGGTGGTGGTGCCGCTGACTGTGTCGTTCACCATGGTGCTGGTGGTGGTGATGGACAAGACAGCGACATCAGTGGTGCACGGAGCCAGGGTGTCATTGATGCATCCACGCTGCGCACGCTCACGCGGGCGTTCATTGCCGCCGACCGTGTGGAAGACATTGTGCCGCGTGTTGGCCCACTGCTTGCGGCGTACGGACAGGACATGGGCGCAAGGTTCCACACGAGCACCCTCACCGCCATTCTGCGGCAGCGTGATGCAAGCAGGCGTGACGATGCGGGCGTGCGCTACTTCAACAGCATTGCGGCAACTACCAGGCAAGGTGCACGGCTGCGGTATCGTGGCAAGGGCGGCAACGGAGCACAGGGTGTTGCGTGGATAAGGCAACACGTATCCCTGCCACGTGACGCATCCGCAAATGTCACGCACACAGCCTCGCCTAACACAGCACGAACATCAACAGCCATGCAAACAACGGGGGATACACCCGCCACGTCACCACCTTTCACAGCAGCACCGGCCGGTGGTATACGATCAGGCCCGTCTGCAAACCACCGCCATGACACTTCGCGCCGTGGTCATCGCAACAACAACAACAACAACAACAACAACAACAACAGCAACAACAACAACAACAACAACAACAACAACAACAACAACAACAACAACAACAACAACAACAACAACAACAGTGCTGTTGCTGTGACTGGCATGCCAAGCACATCTGCAGCACCCGTCGCCAGCAGCAGTGATGGTGTTGAGGAAGCGGGCTTGCTCCTTGTGACGCACTTGGCGAAGCAGCGCAATTGGCCGGCTTTGAACAATTTGCTGGACACGTTTGAACTACGCGGCGTGTGCCTGCAGTCTGCGCCGCGTGTTGCGCTCACGTGCATTCGCTGGTCTGCTGCAACACAGGTAGCGGACCGGTGCCTGTCCATGCTGGAGGCGCAAGGGCTTGCGCTTGCCACACACTACAAGGCCGCGCTGCACGTGGCATGCAAGGCGGGCGCTGTTGCGCGTGCGCTTGAGCTGGAGGGCATGCTGACAGAGCAGGGTCAGATGACGGTGACAGACAGGCTGCGGCTGCTGGATTGCTTTGCTGCTGCTGGCGCGTCTTCGCATGCCCTGCGGGTTGCACAGCATCTGAGCTCAGCCAACTTCCGCGACCCGCGCAACCGCATGCACCACGCCCTGATGCGCGCTGTCATGACTGGCGATGGCGTGTGTGCCGCCACGCAGCTGCTCAGGGAGTACCCGCGCACGTTTGGTTCCCACGCGCCGCCGCCTGTGCACCTGGTGGTTGCACGCGAACTCGCCGCGCAGCAAAGGACGGCTGCTGCGGAGGAGGTGGTGGAGGGTCTTGTGCAGAGCGGCCAGCTGACGGCGGCCACCGCGCGGCAGAAGCACCTGCACCACGTGCTGGTGGCAGCAGTGACACGTGGGGACGGCCGCGCTGCGCTGGAGGTGCTGGAGACGCTGGGTGTGGACACAGCACCGGGTCAGGTCGTCTTTGCGCTGAGCGCGTGCTTGAGCGAGCACGATCGCAGGCTGGTGACTGCTGGTGATGGTGGTGGTGGTGGTGGTCAAAGTGAAGAGGTGAGGTCTTTTGGCGATGGTGATACTGAAGGCGATGAAGCGTGTGCTGGGCACAAGAGTGGGGCACATTTGGGAGAAGATAGAACTAGGATTGAAAGAGAAGGAGGGGACGATGATGCCACTGATTCGGGTGCACGTGCGGCTGCTGAGGCCCTGGCTGTGTTTGATGCCATGTGGGCATGCGCACTCAGGCACAACGTGCCCCTCAACAAACGCACCACAGCCACCATCAAGCACATGCGTGCCAAGATTGCCTCCCTGAACTGATGGTCTGTCTGTGTGTGTGTCTGTGTGTCTGTCTGTGTGTGTCTGTGTGTCTGTGTGTCTGTGTGCATGCGTCTCTGTGTGTCTGTGTGCATGCACGGCATCGCTGTCGTCAATTTGATAATTTAGGTCATGATTCGATGCGCGATTAAAAGCTGCAACCCACGTGTATGCAAACACAAACGCAAACAGGACACACCAACACCGAACACACACACACGCGCGCGAGAGACATGGCGTCGTACAAGAAGGCCAAGCTCCAGGCCAAGCTGGAGGAGGAAAAGTAAGTTAGCCAACTGTTTTGTCTGTCTGTCTGTCTGTCTGTCTGTCTGTCTGTCTGTCTGTCTGTTTGTCTGTCTGTCTCGCACATAAGTTGCGCACACACACACACACATATGGCACCTTCCTCCTCACTCCTTGTGCACACACGCTCAACGCATTC
The DNA here is from genome assembly GCF_000188695.1 of Salpingoeca rosetta. Taxonomy (NCBI): domain Eukaryota; class Choanoflagellata; order Craspedida; family Salpingoecidae; genus Salpingoeca; species Salpingoeca rosetta. Next base: position 1,861,848 of record NW_004754929.1, on the reverse strand, counting down.
TCCTCGCCACGCGACAGGAAACACGAGCATGTGCGAGTGCTGGTACAGCTTGTGAATGAGGAAGGAGAGGAAGCATGTCAGCCAATCGAGTTGTCATCAGAGACCACACCAGCACAGCTCCAAATGCTGTGCAACGAGATCCTCGAAGAGGTGCGACGCGTCCTTCCAGCCCTGCTCGCAGCACACTCCCACATATGCTGCACATTGGCCCGCCTGCGCATGACACATGAAGACCACACCCTTGCTACCTTCACCTGCAGAAAGCCCTGCCCTGATTGCTCTCGCTCACCGTTGTTTGCCGCACATACTTACACGATACAACGCAACCACCTGATCATGGCGTAGGAGGATCCAGCGCCGTATGCATTCTATGTCAAGGACAAGGAGATCACAACCGACATTCTTGACATCATGAACACAACCGGTGTATCCTCTGAGGAAGTGGTTCGAGTCGTGTATCAGCCCCAGGCTGTCTTCCGTGTTGCCGGTATCTCGCAATGCAGCGGCACCATTCCAGGTATGGGAACAACATGCAAGATCGGACAGCAGCAGGAGAGGGAGAGGGAGGTGTAGAGTTGTGTGTGTGTGTGTGCGTTTGTGTGTGTGTGTGTGTTTGCGTGTGTGTGTGTGTGTGTGTGTGTGTGTGTGTGTGTTTGCGTGTGTTTGCGTGTGTTTGCGTGTGTTTGCGTGTGTGTGTGTGTGTGTCTGTCTGTCTGTCTGTCTGTCTGTCTCTCTCTCTCTCTATCTGTCTGTCTGTCTGTGCTTGTACTCGTGTGTTCTTGCAAATAACTGGCGCGGCACTCATCACAAGCCATCTTGCAGGGCATGCGGACAACATTGTCGATGTGGCATTCAGTCCCGATGGCAACTCGCTCGCGAGCGGCAGTGGTGACCAAACCGTCCGTTTCTGGGATGTGTTCACAGCAACACCACGCAAGACATGCAAAGGTGCGGCTGCGATGGAGCACTGAGGAAGAGTGCAGGAGGGCTCACCCTCAACGAGACCAGTGTGGTGGAGATGAGAATGCACGTGTTTTGTCTTGAACCCGTCTCAGTGGCTGCGTTGACGATGCATGACACTGATTTCATGCACATGTGGTCTACACCTGTGCAGGACACAAGAGCTGGGTGCAGTGTGTGGCATGGTCGCCCGATTCACAGCTGCTTGCGTCCGGCAGCCGCGACTGCGAGGTACCGACGCCTGGCACATTGCTGCTGCCTGTATTGCCCAACTGTACGCTGCTGTACGATGACTGATGGGACCAACACGCAGACCACAACTATCCACACTCACTTGTGCGTGTGTGTGTATGTGTGCATGTGTGTGCATGTGTGTGCATGTACATGTGTGTGTGTTGTAGATTCGCGTGTGGAAAGCAGATCGCGCATCGCCCGCCTGCGCACCGCTGAAGGGGCACAGGAAATACGTCACATGGCTGTCGTGGGAGCCAATGCACACGTAAGAACAGTCGCTCGCTGTTGTCATTGAGGAGGGTGAGTGGGAGATGTGAAGTTCTGGCACCGCTGTCGGCGTCTCTGACCTGTCAACGCTTTCTCACATTCGACCCGCACATGCACACATTACCAGGTCGAAACACAAAGTCTCCACACGGCTTGCATCAGCGTCAGCGGTGAGATGCGGGGGACTGTGACATGCGGTGCTCTGCGATTTGCCCCTGAGCTCCGCAAGCAACATGCACATACATACCCACATTCACACTCACATTCACACCCACATTCACACCCACATTCACACCCACATTCACACCCACATTCACACCCACATTCACACCCACATTCACACTCACACCATGCATTGCACTTGTCACCTCTCGCCCTCCCCGCACCAACACTGTTGGTGTTGCAGGATGGCACGGTGAAGATATGGGATGTGTCTGTTGGGCGATGCCTGATGACGCTGTCGCAGCACACCAAGGCAGTCAAGTGCGTTGTGTGGGGCGGTGAAGGCATGATCTACACGGCATCGCAGGACACCACCATCAAAGCGTGGCGGGCACACGACGGAGCAATGGCATGGTCCATGAAGGTTCGATCTCTTCAACACAACAACATCACAGTCACACACACACACACACGCACACACGAACACACGAACACCCACCCACTCACTGTGTGTTGCGCTGTATCACTCACCCGCGCCCTGTTCATGCCACTGTGTATCCTTCAGGGTCATGCGCATTGGGTGAACTGCCTTTCTCTCAGCACAGACCACGCCCTCAGGACGGGCGCCTTCAACGAGCGTGGCGTCATCGGTGCGTTTGTGTGTGTGTGTGTGTGTGTGTGTGTGTGTGTGTGTGTGTTGTGTTGTGTGTGTGTGTGTGTGTGTCTGACTGTCTGTCCGTCCGTCTGTCCGTCCGCTTGTCTCTTTGCAGCATGTTCTCTAGCCGGCCTCTGCCTGTCTGTCAAGTGAAAAAGCACGGCTATGTCTCATTATCGCGTGCGTGCGTATGTGTGATGATGGTGTTTCGCTACAGAGGGCGACATCACGGAGACGAGTCTCAAGCGGTACAACGAAGCAAAAGGACAGAAGGAACTCATGGTCTCCGCCAGCGAGGTGAAGACACTTGCCAACACATCTCTTGCTTCATCAACACACCTACACACATTTGTATACACACACTCTCTCTCTCTCCCAACTCACTCACTCTGTCCCCTTCTGTGTCACTCGTGTCCCCGTTCTCCCTCTCTCACTCACCCACTCCTCACTCACGCACGCACACACGCACACACACTGACACACTGACATACTGACACTCACACACACTGACTCACGTGCGCACACCAATGCAGGACCACACGCTGTTCCTTTGGGAGCCGAGCAAGAGCAAGAAGCCCATCTGCCGCATGACTGGCCACCAGCGACCCGTCAACTACGCAAAGTTCAGCCCAGACGGGCGCTGGATCGTCAGCTGTGCGTTTGACCGCTCTGCCCGCGTGTGGAACCGCAAGGGCGAGTTTGTTGCCACGCTGCGTGGGCATGTCGGACCGGTCTTCCGGTGCGCGTGGGCGCCAGACTCGCGCATGTTCATCACGGCAAGCGAGGACAGCACGCTCAAGCTGTGGCAGACGAAAGACACAAAGCTGTCGCGAGACCTGCCTGGCCACGAGGGCTCTGTGTTTGCTGTGGACTGGTGCCCAACTGGCTCGATTGTGGCCAGCGGCGGCGCAGACAAGATGCTCAAGATCTGGCGGCGCTAATGGCACCGCTGCTGTTGGTTGATTTGTGCGTTGGCTCCGATGCGCAGTGCCGTTGGTGCGTGGTGATTCGCTGTTGTGGACATGAGTTGCAGTCACTGCATTGGCTGCCTGCGCATGTTGTAGCGGATGTATGTGTGTGCGTGTGCGTGGGAGTGAGTGTCCACAAACATCAACCACCTGAAAGAAGAAAAGTGGCTGCTGGCTACAGCGTTGGCAAGCAAGCAAGAAAGAAAAGCACAAAAACAACACAACAAGACAAGAAGGAGACAACAAAGAAGAAGGGATGGCTGGGAGGAGGACAGCGTGGCACGATGGCGGTGACGGCAACAGGGACAGGACAGAGGAGGCAACACAGAAGACCAATGCAACGCCGGCAGCAGCAAAGGCGGCGCCTGTAGCAGTAGGAAAAGTGGCTGGAGTGCCCCTGCCACCGTCAACACCGCCACGCGAGCGCTCGGGATCTGGGAGGTGGCGTCGACGAAGCACCAAGACCACAGCCAAAGATAGCAACAGCAGCAGCAGGGCAACATCAGCCACAACCACCCCACACGCAGCAACAACACCCTCCGCGACACAGCGGAAGCAGCACCACCACACACCACGCCGCGCAACGTCGGCCACCACAACGCCGGCGTCGGCGCTTGGCCGCAGCCGGAGCAGGATCCCCAGGCGGGCCAGCTCAGAGTCGCTACACTTGCACACGACGAACGAACCCATCGATGAAGGAGATCTGCACATGTCCTCCATGTCTGTGGCACGCGCCCCTCACACCAACAGCCTGCAGCCGGAGCAGAACATGTTTGTGTTTGCGTCCATGCCGCGCACGCCACCGGGAGGGGAGCGGCGTCCAGAGCCAGGCAAGACCGGCAGCAAGACCATGGCGGGGCTGGACGACCGCCTGCTGGAACTCAAGTCGGAGTACGCGACACGCACCAGCCCACGCACCTCCCGCCCGCGCTCGGGGAACAGACCGCGATCAGGACAGCGGCGGCCCGCGCCCGCCGTCTGGTCGCCAACCACATCCCCATCATCCACCACAAAGAGCGTGCGACTGCAGACAGATGATGACGAGCACAATCCTGTTGCAGATGATGTTGATGATGATGACGAAGGGCGAGCACACGATCACCGTCACGCAGCGTTGCCTCCACCATCCCTGTCCTTCTCAATGGCTGACGATGGTACCGAGGATGGTGTTGGTGAAGGTGCGGCGCGTGATCTCGCTCCTGCCGCTGCCGGAACGACAACCTCCATCAATGTGCAAGACAACCAGGACAGGGACGCCAGCGATGAAGAAGTAGTTGTGACGCGGCTGCAGTCACTCCAGGTCAAGGACAAGGAGCTCACAGCACCCGATACAGAGGACCTGGGCGACGGCGACCGAAGCGATAGGCACGTCGACGCTGCTGATGGTGATGGTGGTGATCGTATTGCTGCTGGTGGTGGTACTGATGATGCGACACCACGAGAACACAATGCCGACAGCAGAGACGATGGTGACATGGATAGCGACTCGGATGCGAGCCCGCCACCGACACTGAACCTGGCTGGGTTTGTGGTGGCAGACGACACGTTCCTGCAGGACGAGAGCTGGCGGCACGCGTCCGACAGCGACGAAGACAGCGCCTCCGATGACGACTTTGTAGTGACGCAGCCGGTGGACGAGTTTGATGAGGAGGAGGAGAACATGCCTGACGGTACACCCTTGCCCGCATTGCTCGCAGGGCGTGGTGGTGGCGGCGGTGGTGGCGATGATGATGATGACGTTGACCTGTCGAGTGTGGTGGACGCAACGCGGAAAGCGCTGCATCAGCTCACAGACGCAGAGAAGACACCCACACCGCCACGCAGGGCTCGCAACGGCCCAAGACCAACCACCGCCACCACCGCCGCCACTGCAGCTGCAAAGCGGACACCTTTTCACGCGCACACGAGCAGACACGATGCACATGCACTGCTGTCGTGGATGGCAAATGCAAACGGCAGCAATGACACAACCCTGAGAAGAGACTCGCTTGCATGGGGGTGCGTGAATCGTGCTTCTGTGTGTGTCTGTGTCTGTCTGTCCGTCTGTCTGTCTGTGTATGTGTCTGTGTCTGTGTCTGTGTCTGTGTCTGTCTGTCTGTGTATGTGTCTGTGTCTGTGTCTGTGTCTGTGTATGTGTCTGTGTATGTGTGTCTGTCTGCGCCTGTGCGTCAGCTTGCCTTGTCCCCACGCGAAATCAATTCACGCATCATGTCGATGCGCTGCTTGCAGGTCCATGTCCAACCTCACGCTGACCAGCACTGGCACGCCAATGCCAGACGGCTTGGTGCGTTGACTGCCACTATTTGTTGCATCTCGTGTGGCCTGTTCCTGCTATTATTCTCACGTTCCCGGTATCCCCTCACATATCACACACGCACGCACACACACACACACACACACACACACACACACACACACACACACACACACACACACACACACACACACACACACACACACATATCACACACGTATCACACACACACACACACACACACACACACACACGCACACACACACACACACACACACACACACACACACACACACACACACACACACACACACACACACACACACACACCCGAGCAGATGCTGGATCAGCAGACGTGGGGCCACGAGTTTGGCGGTGACAGCGACGGTGCACTTCGGTGGTCGCCTGAACCCGTCTTTGATCTTTACTCGCAGCAGCACAGCACCAGCCACCTGCCCATTGCTGACGAGGGCGCGGAGGGGTACGAGGACTGGGGCGTTGAGGAACGGGGTGAGGAGCTGGGAGAAGATGAGGGGAGGGGTGGGTGGAGGATGGAGGATGGCAGCGCGCATACTCGCGTGCATGGCGTTGAAGGGGACGCGGAAACAGCAGGGGAGGAAGCATTGGCAAGCACACGCGAGGAGATGGCAAGGCTGATTGAGGGCACACACGTACGCCCAACCGATGGGAGAACAGAACAACAACAACAACCACAGGGCATGGAGCCACACCACCAACAACAGCAGCACCAGCGACACACAAGCGCGCGGACGCGCAGGCACACGCGCAGAAGCGCCACTGGGAGCGAATCTGACGCTGTGACCGGTGAGGGCGCCGGTGATGATGGTCAGATGGAGCTGATTTACGATCCGAGCCTCAACTGCTACTTCAGCCCGAGCACGGGCGATTACTTCCAACTCGCGTGACGCACACATGCACACACACACACACACACGCATGCACACACCCATACACAAACTGTCTCTCCGTCTCCCTATCTCTCACTGAGGGACAGAGTGTGATTGATGGCTGTAGAGAAGTAGATTGACATTCGATGATCGCTGGCGTTTGCATGTATATTGATCCAGCATTGCACCGTGTCATGTCATGTCATGTCATGTCATGTCATTGTCGATTTGCAACAACCTGTTGTCACACAAGTACGTATGCAAGTCATAGAAGCGTCAACGTCAGACAGTGAGGGTATGGATGACGTGTGGCCGTCCGCAGCACATTGGCGAACCAGCACACTCCTCATCGCAGCGAACCCACCAAGCACCATCACCGTTTTTACGGCCACCACAACTGAAAGGGCAATTGTTTGCACACATTTGCACATGCACCACCACCACCACCACCACCACCACCAACCACAGCCGACCTGGAATGGGGTTTGGACGACGAACGAGCGCGAGTTTGCGACGTCGACGAGGGAGAGACCAACACAGGAGACAAGCCCGCTCCGTGTGGCGATGAAGCGAAGCGTCACCCGCTGCAAGCAGGACAATTGGTAAATGATTGTGGTGGTGAGTAGGGTGGTTGATGGGGTGGTGGCGGTGGTGGCGGCGGTGCAGCAGGCAATGAAGTAGAACGTGAGATGCAAGTGGCTGAATCATGCTTGTCGAAGCATGTGCTCCTCGCCTTGGTGCCACAGTGTACAGTGAAAAGCATGCATGTGTGTGTGTGTGTGTGTGTGTGTGTGTGTGTGTGTGGGCGTGTGTGCGAGTGTCTGTGTGGGCGTGGGGCATGCTCGTGATGCGACACGCAACATGGGCGCGTTTCAACGCATCAGGTTACTCTGTGCCGTGAGCTACACGCTCTTTGAATGGGGAGCGAAAGACATTTCGCAAGTCGTTCAACTTTGAGGTCAACCAGCCCTTGACGTCATTTCACACTGCATCCACTATCCAGGCACGCACCCCTTTTTAGTTGCACACGCCGTGCTGTTGTGTGTGTGACTGTGTATGTTGTT
>NW_004754929.1:1847599-1854276 GCF_000188695.1 Salpingoeca rosetta | reverse complement strand
CTATTTCATTAGGTCTAATTTTCTTCTATACCAATGCTCCGACTGGAGCCCTATGATGGATAGCGTCATTCTCGAAAGGCGCGTATACCTTTTGTCTTATCCTACAGATTCAGTTAAGTACCCAGATGTGCACTACATATCTCGCGTGGAAAAAAACATCAGCTATCTCGACCATCTTCATATATTGTTTACATCACAGTCTACGGTTGACGGATCACGATAGTGAACAAGCAATGTGCATCGTATCCTCTACCGCCAATGGATCCACAATGGACATTGACGATCGCTATAGTGTCGCGTTTGATGTTGCCTGCCGCTATACAGGCCTTACATTTTAGCCCACTCATTAATCGCGCCGTCACATACCTCCTCTACCGCGCTCCCTATACCGTGCGCGTCAGGTCTTCGTTCTGTGGTTGTGGGCTACCGCTACCGGGTTCTTTTTTTTTTCTTACATCCTGATGCGGGACTTCTCGAGTATGATGTCATAACTTTTTCGTAGTGTGCTGTTCTTCTGATTACGCACACACACACACACACTAGCACACACACAACCTGTTGGAGGTCGAAGTTGAGGGACGCGTCGACCTTGACGTCGCGGAAGTTGATGACATCGCACTCAACCTCGAATGGAGCGCCCACGGTGACGGCGGAGGGCGCGTTGGTCGCGTGCAGTTCAAGGTCGTGCACAGGCGGAACCTGAAGCGGCGACGCATTGGGGGCGAGGGGGTGAGGAGGGGCGCATAGTGGTGGTGGAGGCATGGGGATTGCATGCTTCGATCAAAGGCACGGCCGAGGATTGTAAGCACGCGCACATGACCATACGAACACATGCACATACTACACACAAACACACACACAAACACACAAACACACACACACACACACAACCACGCGAACAACAGCGAGACGAAACGCACGGGACGTTCGAGCTGGCTCGTCTGGAGATGGCCAAACTCGCCCATGCTGCTGCGCCACATCACATCCAGCTTTCCAATCGCCTTCCGTCGCCTGGCAGTGGTGATGGTGGTGGTGGTGGCGGTGATAGTGGAGGCGGTCGTGTTAGTGGTGATGAAGGTGAACGGATGCATGGTTGATGTATGACAGGTGGACGCGGTGAGACCCATACGCCAGTTGGTGACACTGTGGGACGCTCTCTCACAAACACACAACTACAACACGTTCGGTGGTGTTCGTGGTGTCAGTGGTGATGGTGGTGATACCTGAACTCAAAGTATTGCCCCTCTGCCGGCGTCAATTTGTACAGATAGCTTCGACTCTCCTGTCATCATGGCAACCAAGCATGACGCATACATGGTGTTAAGGATGTGTTCCGAACGTGAACTCGTCAGTGAATACGTGTGTGTGTGTGTGTGTGTGTGTGTGTGTGTGTGTGTGTGTGTGTGTGTGTGTGTGTGTGTGTGTGTGTGTGTGTGTACGTGTTGGGGAAACGCTTGAGAATGGGACTAGTGTGGCGGGTAGCTATGAATGCAAGTGCACGTGTGTGAGCACCAACCTTTGGCTCCACAGACTGAAACCCGTGAAATACAGACCGCGTCTTCCCATCTTGACCTGAACGCACACAAACACACGTGTACACGTGTACATGCACACACGTGTACGTGCACACACCGAACCGGTGAGTGTGAGGTCTTTGAGTGGTCACTAGTGGTCGCTAGTGGTGGTGTTGATGATGACGATGATGATGACAGCAGCACCTATACACAAAACCACGCTGTCCCCCAAATCAACAACACATCAGCAGAAACATGTACAAGCACATCGATGCAACGCACATAACGTGGCATTGCAGTCTTGAACGGCGAACGCAGACTGCGGAGTGAATTTGATGGACTGAAAGTGGATTGGATGTGGCATCTGGTTCTTCACCTGCACTTCAAGCACAATTGTGTTCTACAACGACGGGGCGTGGATGGTACGAAGATGGCGCTCTGGTGAATAAAGACTTCGCACTGGCTGCTTGCGCCCAACAAACACACACACACAGACACACACACACACACACAGTCACACACACACACACACAGTCACACACACAGTCACACACACAGTCACACACACAGACACACAGTCACACACACGCACGCACACGACAGCACTGCGTGTGCAATAAAAGGGGTGCTTGCCTGGATAGTGGTGCAGTGTGGAATGACGTCCAAGGGCTGGTTGACCTCAAAGTTGAACGACTTGCGAAATGTCCTCCGCTCCCCATTCAAGAGCGTGTAGCTCACGGCACAGAGTAACCTGATGCGTTGAAACGCGCCCATGTTGCGTGTCGCATCACGTGCATGCACCACGCCAAAAATGTGCGTTGAACGAATGGCATGGTTGTATGTGGGTGTGAGCTGCTCAATGGCGGCAATAGCGCAGTGACAACAACAGATACACAGGCTTCATCATTATCAGCAGCAACACCACCATGAAACGTGGGTTGTCACACTTGCCCCATGCGGCCGTGCCACACAGCTTTTGTACGTACGCATGCGTGCCAAGACTTCTGATTTCGTGTCTGATTGTGGTTTGCAGCGTTTGTGTTCGCTCCAACTTCGACGCTCGACACGACTCTGGATCTGCGAGCGATGTGTGGCGCTGGCTCGCCGTCTGCATCTCCACCTATATCCCGCGAGCGAGAACAACAAAGGAGGGATGATCAAAGCGTGCAATCAAGGTGAGATAGAGGGCCTTCACTGACAAAGACAGAACTGCGCGTACATGTGTGCGCGTGCAACTCATGGCATACATGTGTGCACGGTGCTCACCTTCAGCGAGACGTTTGTCACCACATCATGGCCGTCGTTGCAGATGTTGATGAACGCAGAAAACGATTCCCCCAAGTACACTTTGCTGCTCATGACAGTGAGTGAGAAAATGGGAGAGAAAGTGAGTGAGCGTGTATGTGAGTGTGGATGTGAGTGTGGATGTGAGTGCGGATATAAGTGGAACGTCGCGTACTGTCCCCGCTTGTGAGCTACAGTGGATACGGCACTATCATCACGAGGAACCCGCAACCTTACATGCGCACCAACACACATACATACACTCACTCGTATGCACTCACATGCGGTCACAAACACCCGATCACGCATCATCACGCGAGGAGCAAACATACCCTTGAGATGAAGGCAGCTGTAAGGCCTCTGTGACGTTGGCTGGCGCGTAGTGGCGAGGGTTTTCTGCGTGGAGCACGTTGCGCGTCAATGCCAACCCTAACACCCACAAACAACACATCCAGTCAACTGCAGGCGTGAGGCACAAGAGCAACAGCGTGCACGAAAGCAATGCAAGGCCATCATCCGACTGAACACCAAGCAAGCAAGAAAGCAAGCAAGCAAGAAAGCAAGCAAGCAAGAAAGCAAGCAAGAAAGAAAGCAAGCAAGAAAGCGAGCGCCATGCCCGACCTTCTTCGTCGTAGCCAACGGGATCATGTCGCGCGAAGCCTGGCTTGGCCAACTGCATCACTGACAGCAAGGGACGAAAGCAGAGAAGTAGTGTGATCCTGAGTGGTGATAGTGGGATAGGAGAGGGATGGAGACACCAACAGGAAGGCCAAGGCACCACCAGGAAGGCCAGCAGGAAGGAAGGCCAGTGTACCTCGCAGTGTGAGCGGGTGCGCTCTTGGCGTCGCATCCATCCTCTTGCTTTTGCTTGCGTGCTTGCTTGTCCTCTGTTGTCTCCGTCAACAACAACAAAAAAACAAGTTTGCTCGTTTACGATTCGATGCGTAAATAAGGTACACTTACAAGCAGCGCAGCGCTTACAGCAACAACGTGCACGTTGCTTGTTGCTTTCTTTGGCTAGCGATCGCGATCGCCGCCCATGGCTGAAACAAGGGCCCCTGCGGAAGGGGAGCGCACGGCGGCGTTTGAGGCGATGCTCAAGGCGCGGGATCACGTGGGCACGACGCTGGCCATGGCTGCGGGCGGCGGAAACCTGGAGGCTGTCAAGTACCTTGTGGAGGTTGCGGGCGTGGACCCCAACGCCACCAAGAAGAAGGGCGGCAACAGCGCCCTGCACGCGTCCCTGGCCCAGAACCGCGTCGAGGTGGCCGAGTACCTCATTGGGAAGGGCGTGGACGTGAATGCGCGCAACATGCGCGGCCAAACGCCGCTCATGCTTGCCGTCTCCTGTTGCCACGGCCTGCGGCCCGTGGAGCTGCTCCTCGCAGCCGGCGCGCGCGCATCCACCAAGAGCTGGCGGTACAAGCAAGACTCCCTGGAGATTGCGCGCATCAAGGGCTTCAAGTCCGCCGTACCGCTGCTGGAGAAGGCCATCGAAGCAGAGGCGGCCAGCGCTCGCGATAGCAAGGAAGGCGAGCAAGAGACGCTACCGCGCGGCCGGACAAAGTGCCCAATCTGCGGTGAGCTCATCCGCGCCAAGCCACGCATCAACTTTCTCATCAGCAACCATGAGAGGGAGGTCGAAAAGGCAACGCAAGCCAGCAACGCAGAGAGCTCAGAGCAGGCGCAGCAGCAACAGGATCAAGTGCAAGATCAAGAGCAGGACCACCAGCAACAGCAGCAGCAGCAAGATCAAGGGGATGCACGTGCCCAAGTTGAAACCCCAACTGCAGACGACGCCACAACCGACCTTGCCGCGAAGCAACTTGAGGCAGCAGCCTTGACAAGCAAGGCAGAGACGCCAGAGGAACCCAACCGATACGTTGGCGAGTTCTTGCAGTCCAAGGCTTTTGCTGCGCTGAAGAGCAACCCGAAGTACCACACACTGGCAGACAAGCACCACCTGCGCAAGGAGGTCACGGAGACGTGGGCCATCCTCGAGGCCGTGCGCGCCCAGTGTACACGCCTGGACATCGACATTGACACCATCACGCTGGTGGACCTGTGCTCTGGCAAGTCGCTCACATCTGCCCTGTTTGGGCTGGAGCACCCGCGCAGCCGCGTCATTGCCGTTGATCGCATGCCAGCCAACATTGTGCCCCACTTTGATGAGAACGTGTCCTACATCCAGGCCGATATCATGCGGCCGGAGTTTGCGCAGCTGCTCGCAGATCGCATTCAACAGTGCAACACCAACCCTCGTGATAGCGCTGATGCTGGCAGCGATGTCGGTCATCCTGATGCTGGTGATGGTGACAGCAGTGATGGTGCGCCCCAGCGTGAGTCCACGCCGCGTCCAGCCATCCTGGTGGGCATGCATCTGTGCGGCGTGTTGTCGCTTCGTGCGATTGAGCTCTTCAAGGCAATTCCCGCGTTCCGCGGCATTGTGCTCTCGCCTTGCTGCTTCCCCACCCGCCGCTCTGGCGTCATGACCGTGCGTGACAGCGGATTCACAGATGAGCTGGACAAGTATGAGTTTTGGACGCGCCACCTGCACACGGCGGTCGCCGCCTCTGCTGCTTCCTGTGACACGTTCAAGAACCCGCTCATCTTCTCGAACAGGAACAACATCATTTCGGCCACCAGATAGCACGCGGTGGTGCCTGTGTCTGTTGTGTGTGTCTGTGTGTCTGTGTGCCTGTGTCTGTTGTGTGTCTGTGTGTGTGCATGTGTGTCTGAGTGTGTGTCTGTCTGTGTGTCTGTCTGTGTTTGTGCATGTGTCTGCGTCTGCGTCTGTGTGTCGATTGATTTTGTGAATCGTTGTGACTGCCTCTCGCTTCGCTCTGTTTGTTCTTGTTTGCCCGCTTGCTCCTGACACATGATGATCTGCTTCAATTGAACAACCGCTAAGGCAAGCAGTGACTAAGAAGGGAACAAGCACACACATTCACACAACACACACACACTTCGCACACGTTGACAATGCAGTGAGAAACAACTTGTCACCATGACTCTCGACAACCACAACCATTGTATGCAACGACTGAAGAAGCAAAAAACATAGTTGTGAACAGAAAGCAGATCATCACATCACAACACACACACATACAGAGCGTACAGGGAAACAAAGGAACAGGTGATGTGACGAAAGGAAGGCAAGGCGTGTTGTGGAGAGGCAGGAGAAACAGTAACAAGGAAGCAGAGCACAACATGCACAGCGGCCAACACGGCAACCTGCCAGTCAACGCGCAAAGGCAATGTGGATTCAGGTCAGGCCACATCAACAAGACGTCGTGGTTACCATCGCTTCCGTCATCATCGCCATCAACAACCACATTGTGGTCACATCTTGGTGCCGACGTAGCGCATGGGGAACCGGCCCTCGCGTCCGTTCAGTCGTCCATAGAAGTCCTGCCCCTGACGGCCTGTCACGAGGATGGTTTGCCCCTGATCAACGGTGGAGGTGATATGGTTGCGGTCGTGGTCATGTTGGAGGTGGGGTTGAGTTGAATGAGATGAGGCAACAACCTGAGGAAGGGTTGAACGATGCGCTGGTGCGACAACTGATGAGCAGCCCCACGTGTACACATGCACACACAAGCACACACACACACACACAAACACACACACACAAACACACACACACACACAAACACACACACAGAGACACACACACACACACAGAGACACACGCACACAAGCGCACACAAGCACATGCACGCATACCCGTGAGAAAGACAGCTCATCTGAAGCAACGGCTTGAAAATCCTGAAGTGCAATGTACTCTTCTTGGTCATCAATTGGAATGTACGAGTCATCCTCATCGTCGTCATCATCATCGTCCATCATGCTACTTTCGTCGCCGCCAAGCATGGACTC
>NW_004754929.1:1842599-1845099 GCF_000188695.1 Salpingoeca rosetta | reverse complement strand
ACACGATAAATGGCGTTCGGAACCACTTTGTCTCGTCTCAGTCTCTCACCGAAGCGTCTGTACTTCCTCCCGCAAACTCATGAGCTCTGCGCTCTCTGCTTCCCGGCTTGGATGGCGACGCTCAGGCACACCTGCACCACGCACACGCACACATACACATACACATACACATACACATGCACATGCACATACACATACACATACACATACACATACACATACACATACACATACACATACACATACACATACACATACACATACACATGCACATGCACATACACATACATCCCACACAATACATACTCGTGAGGACAGCGTGCAAAGAGCAGATAACTCACTGTTCACCACCAGCATCACTACCATCGCTATCAAGCAAGAGTGCAATTGCCAGCGCCGCCTCGAATGCCATGGTCATGATGGTGACCTGCGAGTCGTGAGATGTGCACGGCTGCATCTGGGACGAGCTCGTTCCGCGTGTTGACAATCATCCACTCGCCGTCCGTCTCAACGGGATCCGCTGTTGCGCACACAAGTTGACGAATGGAACAAACAAGCGGAGACGTGTGGGGTGTAGGATTAGGAGGAACAAGGGGAAGATGGCGAGTGAGAGGCAAGGGTGAATGCAAAACGACAAGCCATGACTTTGAACAGCATTACAACACAGCCACACACACACACTCTCTCTCTCTCCTTCACTCAGCACGGCCACGCTTTCATTCATAGCCACCCGTTACTCAACGCACACATACACACACATACACACACACACACTTACACACACACTTACACACACACACACACTTGCGCGTACCTGAGATGGCCGCGCAGCAAGCGACCGGGCCAGCGTTTGGAAGGAAGAACACCCACGCCTTGTCGTCAATGTCCATGAACAGAAACACATACTCGCCGTGCAGATGCGTGTGTGGGGCATCAATTGGCGCCCTATTTGAGAGAGGGGGGGGGAGGGAGGGAGTTCGGAACGCAAAGATGTGGGGGTGGGGTGAGCGGACAGGTGCAAAACGCGGGATAGATGTGAGAGAAGCCGTGATCAGCACCGCGATGTTGGTGTTACGTTGCTGGCGCACAACATCACAATGACAAACAAATGCCAATTGCAAGCCACAAGCACACACACACATTTTCACACATGACACGCATCACACACACACACACACACTCACACTTGACGCACATACAACACATGCTGCGCGTACATGAGCTTATAGACGGGGTTACCGCGGTGGGAGCGCTCAACTTCGCGATAGACACCATTGAGGAATGTGAGGTAGTGCGATCTGCCAGACAGTTCAAGCACATCCCCGCCCCGCTTGAAGGAACTGCTGAGCACCTGACAAATACACACACACACAAGAGATGGGAGTGTGATGTTGGTGGTGAGTTCCATTGCAAGCCTGGTGAGCAGTATTGCGTGTTTGTTTGCCTGGAGATGGGGGGATGGCACCACCGCAAAATGGTTGCGCTCACAGTGCTCACACACTAACACGCCCCACCGCCCAAACACGAGGAGGTCGCGGTGTGGCATTTTGAAAGCCCGCTGCTTGTGGTACCTTTGGATCGGGTGGGGAGAACTGAGCAATGCGAAGCGTTCGCTTCACTTCTGTCGCTTCCCGCAATTCCTTGCTCTGAAGTCGACAACAAAATAGCACAGCATCATGTTACGGATGTCAGATTACCTCATCATGTAGCCTAACAAACACCAACGTGCTGCCCACAGAGCAAAGAACAAGGTACGTGTCAACCACTCAATGAAGCACACACACGCACACATGCATGAGCGAAACAAGCGTGCACGTTGCGCGACATACACACACATAAGCACACAGCCATGAATCACAACAACAAGCTGCAAGCTGCATGGCTGCCGTGCTGCTACCTTGCGCGGCGTGAGCTTCTTCTTGAAGTTTTTCATTCGAGAGCGAAGCGATGACTTGCGTGGCGTACCATCCCCTTCCATGGACACGTCGGTTGACGCAGACGTGATGCTCGTGCGTGAACCACCGCGCTCCGGTGTGCCCACAGGTGGCGCAACGTGAGAAAAACTCGTCTCCGCCGCGACCCGCGCTTGGTGCTGCCGTTGTTGCTCCTCCTGTTGCTGTTGCTGCTGCTGCTGTCGTTGCTGATGCTGTTGGGCCGCCTCCTCCAGCCGCTGCAGCTCAATGATGACGGCCTCCTGTGCGGCGGACGCGTGCGGAACGAAGAACGACAGCGCAGCGGGCACGTGCACTGACATACCCGCCCGCGCAAGCTGCAGCACCAACGATGCAAGGTCCTCGGCGGTGTGCCTGCCATGGCAATGGATCACGGACTGCAACGTGAGCGGTGCTTGCTGCAGTTTGGGTTGCAAGACTGAACACGCCAAACAAGACATAAACATGCTTCCACAACGAGACCTCCACACGCACTCACACATTCGCACACGCAGACACACACACGCTCACACACGCAGACACATACACACGCTCACACACACGCTCAC
>NW_004754929.1:1827805-1837499 GCF_000188695.1 Salpingoeca rosetta | reverse complement strand
CCATGAGTACTGTTGACATCGAGCACGCTGCCCTTTCGACTCGACGTGGGCAGATCGCACGCACACGCACACACACGCACACACGCACACACGCACACACATACGCTTAAAAGCACGTGCGCCCACAAATAAACATGCACACGTGCGCCCACAAGCACGAGCAAGCATACGCGCTCCGTGCATGGTCGCAAGCAGAATGTGTACCTGTTGCAGCTTCAACTTCATCTGTAGGCGCCGCTGTCGCTTCCGCTCTTCCTCCGCCCTCTGTATTCTCTCTTTCTCCTCTTGCTCCCTGACGTTCACCATCAACGTTAACAGGCACGTGTGAGCAAGGCAAGCGTATGTCATGGGCGCACCCACACTGCCGCAACCGTCTCGTTTCTGCCCACCTTTGACATTCCTGCTCATGCGCGCGCACGCAAGCATGTATGTGTGAGATGTGCACTGACCTTTCATAGGCGATGCGTTCCTCGCACTTCTGTCCGCGCGGGAGCTTTGACTCGAGATATGACCAGCGGTCGCGCAGCATGCGCAGCTTCTCTTCCGCCTATTGGGGAGCGAACACGCGATAATGATGATGATGATGAGTGGACGGCTGGAGGCATGGGCAAGCATGGTCGTGTCGTGTCCAGCTCAAAAAAAAAAAAAAAAACACAGGTGGGAACAAGTCATGTACGCGCACGTGGCACTGTCTGTGTGTCGGCTGCAACGCATTCCCTGCGACGCACCTCTTCCAGCAGCCATTCCTGGTGTGATCTGTCGGGGTTGAACTCGCCACTACGGTCGTATTCAAACTTGCCATATGTCTCCGACATTGTGGAGGAGCCAAGATCAAACCTGACACGCTTAGCGGCACCATGCGGGGCTGCGCGGCCAGTGGTTGGACTGCTCGCTTGCAACTGCCTGATTTGCTGTGACTGTTTCTCTCCTTGTTCTGCTTGTTCTTCCTCTTCTTCCTCGTCCTCCTCCTCCTCTTCCTTGTCCTTGTCTGCAACACTGAACGCCTGCATTCAGCAAGGCACAGACATGGAAAATCATCATGTGAGCACATGGACACGTGTGTGTGTGTTTACGCGTGTGCGTGTGTGTTTACGCGTGTGCGTGTGCGTGTACACGTGTGCGTGTGCGTGTACACGTGTGTGATTGTGCGTGTATACCTCTGTGAACACGTGTATGTGTGTGTGTGTGACTGTGACTGTGTGCTCTCCTGCGCGACGCATTGCAGCGCAGCCAGTGGTTGATGCTTACCTGGGCACCCATTTGCCTCACAAACTTGGACAGCGGCTCAACAAACGTGCCGGGGAAGGTGCCTTTCTTGCCATCGAGCTCACCCTCCCTAGAAGGATGGGGAGGGGATAAAAGAAACATGTGTGTGTTGTGTGTGCGTGGTGGGATGGGTCAGCGATAAGCACAATACACCAGTCACGCCAGTCACGCAAGTCACGCAAGTCACGCAAATCGCATGGACGTAGCATGTTCCGCCACGCACACATATACACATGCATGTGCACACGCACATGCACACGCACGAACACACACGAACACACACACACATGCACACGCACGTGTGCGCACACACACACATGCACACGCACGTGTACGCACACACGCACGCATTTGTAGTGTACCTACCACCAGGACTCTTTGCCTTCGCCTTGATCTGTGACAATGATGGTGGCACCAGCCCGGAACTGGAGATCCTCTGCATCGTCAGACGAAAAGTCTGCGATGGCACGAAACAACTTTGGTGTTGTCATGGTCGGGGATCAGCTCATGCAGCGGATGCGTCTGCCCTGTGCCCTTGTCCCGTCCGTCCGTCCTCCGTGCAGCCGTGCTCCACCAGCAGCGCAATCACACCTGCACACACACACACACACACACAACCAACAACTTTTCTTCCTCGCACAACACACAACGACCTCCTTTGCGCTGTCGTTCCCTTCACCAGTCAAAAAGCGAAAGAACTAAGGCACGAAAATGCCACAACCAAAACAAGCGGGCGAATCAGCCAAGATTCCAACGCATTTTCGGCCGCCATTCAAACAAAAATAAAAAAAAATTCACAAAGGCAAAGAGAGGCAGGCGAACACAAAAACCTCGTCGTTGAACCCAAGAGAGGAGACACCACCAGACCTTCATCTCTTCTGCAGCGCTAAAGCGGAGTGCGTAGTGCAGCTGGCTTTGTGTATGTGTGTATGTGTGTACGTGTGTGAGTTGTGTGTGTGTGTGTGAGAGAGAGTTGTGTGTACGTGTGTGAGTTGTGTGTGTGTGTGTGTGCGCGCGTTTGCTTGCGTGCCTGAGCGCCCGTATCGTGCCTGCCGTTGACTGGAGTCCATTCGCAGATTGGTCGCTTGACGAGTGCGTTGCGCACGTGTCTGCCAGTGTCCCCTTGAGCTCACTCACGCACACTTTACACGCACGCATGCACGCACACTTTACACGTACGCACACACGCACATGCATGCATGCGCTCTTGCTCCGATAGCCGGTATCAAAGCAAAAGGAGTTCGAGATGCCGAGGAAAGACAGCAGCATGAAGCGGGGTAACTCGCTCTCGAGGTTGTGGAACCGCCTCCGAAGCAAAAGCACAAAGACGAGGCGTGGGAGGACAGAGGACAGAGAGGAGAGCACCACGCGCGCAAGATCCTCGTCCTTGGGCAGGTTGCGAAAGAACCTGTCGCGCAGCCTCAGCAGCCTGCGCAGCCTGGGTCGAAAGCGCAGCCGATCCCTCAGCTCCGGCGTGTACCACCCTGACGAACAAGACCTGGACGACAGTCAGGACGGCGCCGTCGTCGGCGGGCTTGCACCAGAGCAGCTCGAGAAGGGCATCAGCCAGATTGCACAGCAGCGCTCGGATCTTGAGCAATGGGATCTTGAGCGAGAGGTCTCGCGTGACCGCGACCTGGGACCTCTTCCTCCCGGCTGGGAGATACGATACACATCCTCCGGTGAAGAATGCTTCTTCAAGTAAGCTCGACGGCAGTGCGTGCGTGTATGAAGGGGCGGGTATGCGAGTATGCAAGCGTATGTATGTGTGTGTGTGTGTGCAGGTGTGTGTGTGTGAGTGCAGGTGTGTATGGGTGAGCGAGAGTGCATGAGTGTGCGCGTGCGCGTTCATGAGTGTGCTTGCGTGCGCGTGCATGAGTGTGCTTGCGTGCGCATGCGTGTGCCCCTTTCGTCGCCTACACTCAACAACTCTATCTCTTCCTCCCGCCCCCCCCCCCAACACACACGCACACACCTTCCCCGTTCTTTGCCGTGTAGTCGAGATACGCAGATGACACACATGATAGACCCGCGCATCGAACGATTAGCCAGTCAGAGCGAAAGTGGTAGGCGCTTATCTCGTCTTTGCTAACCCTGTTGATTGCCCTGTCTGCTGTCAACTTGCCACACTCACGTGATCGCCTGTGCGTGTGTACGTCACAACCGCGAAACAGACCTGCCGTTCGGGTGGGATGTGGTGCGCGACAGGGAACATGGCACCTACTACATTGAGTATGTTGACCGCCTTGCTGGCACGGGCTTTTGTGATTGCATGTGAAGTGCGTGGGTGTATGTGCAGGTGGTTAGGATCCTTGCTTGCGTGTAGGTCGAGCAAACACTCGCTCACACGCCACCGCTCGCTCACAAGCCACCGCTCGCTCCTCCACGCGCCGTGACTCTGCCTCCCCCTCCCCGCACACACACACACACACACACATACCGAAACAACCAACCCCCAGTCATTTGAACAAGCGCACGACATACATTGACCCGCGCGGGAGCAATTCGCGCAGCCGCTCGCTCGGGTCGAAGAGCCCGTCCCCACGCAAGTCCGCGTCGCTTCGGTCTGCGCGCTTGCCTGCACGCAGTCCTTCTGTGACAAGTCGGAAGGAGAAGCACGTGCACCTGACACACGAGGTGAAGCGCCCTGTTGAGGGTGGCTTTGGGTTCACGGTTGCCGGCATGTACCCAGAGAAGATGCTCATCCACACCGTGTTCAAGACAAGCCCGGCGTACGGCAAGCTGCAGCCGGGGGACCACCTGCTGGCGGTCAACGGCGTTGATACGAAGCACCTGACCCACGAGATGTTGGTGGATCTCCTCAGCCGCGTCCCGCGAGGCGAGCTCGTCCTCTTCTCCATCGAGCGCACCATGGACGTCGAAGACGGTGCGTAGGCGCGCGCGCGGTGTGTGTGTGTGTGTGTGTGTGTGTGTGTGTGTGTGTGTGTGTGTGTGTGTGTGTGTGTGTGTGTGTGTGTGTGGTGGGTGTGTATGGGTGTGTGTGTGTGTGTGTGTGTGTGTGTGGTCTGTCGTCACTGCGCGGTCCATCGTCAGCAGAAGCAATCCACCATTATTTCCTTCCCTCTACATGATATGTACTCGCCACCTTACGCCAACCACAACTCCCCACCCACGTCCCCCCTCCCGTGTGCTCTGCAACAGGGTCCAGCACACACAGCGAGCAGCAGCGCGTGGGCACGGAGCCTGCACGGCTGAAGCTCACAATCCAGCGCCCGCCATCAGGCACATATGGGTTTGCCATCACATATGACGAGGCGACGGACTGTTACCGGGTCAGCCACCTCAAGAGCGGGAGCGTTGTGGACAACGAGGGCCTCGTGCGCATCGGCGACAAGATTGGTATGCGTGTTGCCTTGAATTTGCTTGCATGTGTGTGTGTGTGTGTGTGTGTGTGTGTGTGTGTAAAGAGTACTCTTTTTTTTTTGTGTGTGTGTGTGTGTGCCGTGCTGCACGGTCTCTCCTGCGTCTGTTCACCGACTTGCTCGACACTTAAGTGCAGTTCCTCCAACTCATCCACCACCGCCCTTGGCCTCCTCACCCTCACAAGTAACACCCCTGCCGCCCACCTCAAATCGCACTTTGCCCCCCCCCCCCCATCATGAACCGTGCAGTGAAAGTGAATGGGCGGGACGTGTCCAACTGCGACCACACGGAGGTTGTTGAGCTTGTTCGCCAGTTCCCAGACCACGTGCGCCTGGTCCTGGAGCGCGACCTCGAAGCGAAGATTGAGCAGCAGAGTTACGAAGGTATCGGGGTGAATTCATTGTGCGTGTGTCCCATGTACGTGTAGTATCTGCGTGTGTATGCTTGTGTACACGTGTACATGTGTATACGTGCGTGTGCTCGGGTGGTTGTGACTGCGTGTACCCTGTCTGTTCACACAGGACTCATCGGGGCAACGTGCATGTGTTCATACTCGCGTTCAGTTGCAGACCTGAGGCACCTCATCTCCGTGACAACTCGCACCCTTCGCGACGACCTCATTGTACGCCAAAACTGGTGCACAAGTGCACGCGAACGTGTTCGTGATTCCACCATCGACCCCCCTCCAGCGCTCTGCGCACAAACACATACAAACACGTCTACACATACAAGCAAGCACACACACACAAACACCCACACAAGCACACAAACACACAGACACACAAACACACAAGTACAACCATACAAAGCGCGCGCATGCAACTCACCACGTGTTTGCATGCGCTATACAGGTGTATGACCAGCACCGACGGCTGGCCCTGGCGCGGTACGGCCACGTGCGTGACAGCTACGAGCAGGCGGCCCTCGCAGACTCGAGAGACGATCTGATGCGCCTCTATCCAGACCTGACAAAAGCGGCGGTGCACATTCAGCTGCTGAACCAGCGGTCCAAGGCATACCTGGCGCACGTGACGCACCTTGAGAGCATTGGATCGAAGCTGGCGCTTGAGCCGTACGAGAGCATCCTACAGCAGGAGTCGCAGACGCTGACAGAGAGGAAGGCCGCCCTCACGTCCATCCAACGACAGCGCATGCAACTCGTGCAGGAGTACCAGCGTGCGCTGCGCCACACACCAAAGTGTATCGCCGTCGCCAGTCGCGTGGAGATTGTGACGTTCCAGCGGCTGAGCGGCAGCTTTGGGTTCACGGTCGTTGGCGGATATGGCTCGTCCGTACCGCCCATGGTGGGGAAGGTACTGCCAAACAGCGCTGCGCTCCACGCGGACCTCCGTGTTGGTGACCAGATTCTCAAGATCAACAACGAGGACGTGGGCAGCCTGTCGCACCAGGAGGTGATTGACCGCATCAAGGCGTCGCCAGAACGCATCGTCCTCACCATCAGCCGCTCCTTCGAGACGCGTGCGTTGTCGCTTTGCGTGCATGTGCACGTCTGTGTTTGTGTGTATGCGCATGCGTGCACGTGCGAGTATGCGCGAGTATGTGTGAGTGTGTGTGTGCATGTCCATGCCTGTGCCCGCAAGCCAAGGCGAGGCACAGCACGTTCTTCATCTCTGTGCTGCGTCTCACACGCGCCCTTGCCCTTTTCCTTACGTAAAACACGAACGCATACGCACAACAACAACAACAACAACAACAGGGTCGGACTTTGGCTTCCCTGAGCCCTACACGCCGTTTGTGCAGGACTTTGAGGATCTGCTGTCCATCATCGAGGAGTCGGAGACGTGCAAATTCTTCCTTGAGATTGAGTCGATGCTTGTGCGTGACCTGACGATTGCGCTGAACAAGCAGACGCGCACGCGGGACTGGTGGTTTAGACACGACACGCAGCATGGGTTTATCATGCGTCTCATTATGGACCAGAAGCGATTCGATTCGCTCTTCCCTTCAAGCTGAGCTCCGTGGCATGCACGTGTGTGCGTGTGCGTGTGTGCGCCTATGTTCGTACGTGTGTGTGTGTGTGCGTGCGTGTGCGTGCATACGTGTGTTTGTGTATACGTGCGTGCGCACGTGTGTGTGTTCTCATGCCTTTCCGTGTTGAGGTCGCGTGAGAGCGAACGTTGTCTTGTTCTGTGTGTGCGTGCCTATGTGTTCGTTGGTGTTTCATCGTGTACCAAGGCGGCAAGTGTGTACTTGCTTGCTTGAGTGATTGATTTATCTTCCCAACATCGCAGAGAGCCCTGACCCCCATCGTTTACAGCCAAGTTGCTTCAGTCCTTTTACTTGTTGGCTCGCTTGCTTCTTCGGTTGTTCCTCCCATCACGTAATGTAACAACGACGGATGTCTACCAGCACCCCCGCCAGGAAGCCCTCGTGGGCAAACAATGAACCGTTTGTACTGTTAACATAACATATTAGCTCAAGGCAGCATGAAAAAACATAAGACAGCAAGGGAACGGGAAAGAAGGGGCGAGATCAAGCACCGGCTCCCCTGTCTTAGTGCTCTAGTGCTGTCTCCGTTGCTCCGTCGTCTCGTGGCTGGGTTTAACGGAGAGGGCTTATCCACTTGCGTCAAATCACACGTCACACAAAACAGTTTGCGCGCTGTTGTTTTGCCCTTTGCTGTTTTGCTGTTTTTTCTTGGCAACAACAACAGCGACACGCAAAACAAGGTGGTGGTGGCGTTGGGTTGCTTGGGTGTGGTGTGACAACGTGGGTGTGTTTGTTTGTTCGCTATCCTTCCCACACAAGCAGGAGCAGGGACAGGGCAGGGAGGAAGGTTGACAGCAAGGGAGCAAGGTGGGGCGGGGGCGGGGAGGGCACGACGCACTCACAGAACAGTGCACACGCACATCCACACGCATCAGCAGAAGAGAGGTGTGAACCAAATCACATCCGCTTCAGAGCCGTGTTTGGAACCAGGTCGCGAGCCAGTTCCGTAGGCAGCGAGGTGGTGTCTGACGCCGAGCACGCACACGCGCCAGCACCGTCGCCATGAGCACCAACCCAAGTGCGCCTGGCACTGCCGCAGGCAGACGCCGCGCTCCAAGCAGGTACGTACCCGCGCATCGTTTGCGAATGCATGTGTCTGTATGGTGACCACAACATCTTCCACCAAAGCCTCGCACACACACACACACACACACACACACACACACACACACACTCACACACACATACACACATACATACACATACACACACATACACACACACACTCACTTACGCACACACATACAATTACACACACACATACAATCACACACACACACATACACACACATACAATCACACACACACACAAATGCACGCAGACGCGAGCGAAAGGTGCACCAGTTGTTGCGCCACCCCGGCATCCATCCAATATCGATGAACATCAAGTTCATGTTCTACGTGCCGGCAGGTCTGTGCGACTGACTGGAGGGCAATGTATGGACACTTGTCCCAAGCTTTCTCGCCATACGATGCTCACCTCCACCCTACGATACAAACCTGAGTTCTCATGCCACCCCTCGCTGCGCTATCGCCACCACAGATGTACCTGCGGACGAAGAGGACGTTGTGTCCTCGAAACTCGACGTCCTGGCCACGGGAGGCGGTGAGTGGATTATCCACGCAAGAGTCCAGTGGCGAGCAGTCACCTGCGCTGGCGCTGCAAAGCAGCCATCGCTCCCCACCCCATTCCCCCCCCCAACGCACACATACACACTCACACACGATGCCCTTGCAATGTCTCTTACACAGACCTTGGATCCAAAACACCGAATCCAAAGTAAGTGTTGCACCACCATGCCGTGATGCCACCCCTTCACCCTTGTGTCTGTGCTCTTTTCTCTTGTCTTTCAGCTCACTCTTCCACACAACCAACCAAGCGGCTCACGTGTGCCCCCACACAAACGCACACACGCAACCCCACACAAAAACAACACACACACACACATTACACTCACACGCGCACACTCGCTTGCTGCTCTGCACCGCCTTGGTACCAGGCGCCTGTCGCAAGTCCCGTCAACAGGATCATCCCGCCTCAAGCTAACGCCGCCAAAGTCCCGCAGCCAGAGCCGCAGCCAACGCCGCAGCCGCGCGTCGCAGGGCCAGTTCCTCACCCCGGGCGGGCGCACGAGCGTGTCGGTGGGCGGCGGTCGGAAGAGCAGCGTCATGCCACGGTTCTCTGGTCTCGAGCCGCACCCGGAGAGCCCAGAGTTGATGACGGGCCGCATGACGAGCATCCAGAAGGCCGTGGTCAACAGCTCGTATATCCACTACGAGTTTGTGCCGCCACACGACGAGCGCGTGTCGAAGAACGACATGGTGATCCACCACAACAGCGGAAAGGTCTTTACAGAGGGCGAGATGCGCATGGCCACGTGGGAAAAGCTCTCCGACGACGTTCTCTGCGGGTGAGAAGAAAAACGGAAGCGCGCGCGGTGTATGTGTGTGTGCGTGTGTGTGTGTGTGTGTGTGTGTGTGCGTGTGTGTGCGTGTGTGTGTGTGTGCGTGTGTGTGGGTGTGCGTGTGTGTGTGTGTGTGTGCGTGTGTGTGTGTGTGTGTGTAGGCGTGGATACATTCACCACAACCTCCCATCTCTTTCCCTTTTGGCAGGTCGTGGGTGCACACTTATGACCTCGCTGTTGGCAGCGACATCATCAGTGACTTCTACTACAAGGTTTGTGCGCGCGTGTGTGCGTGTGTGCGTGTGTGCACGCGCGTATGTGCACAGCTTTATCTGCTTCAGCTTCTCTCTCCAAAGACGTGCTCACATTGCCTTGACAATGTCGCTTCTCAGGGGTTGGACGTGACGCTGTTTGACACAAGAGACCGCGTGTCGACCAGAGCCAGGTGAGACAAACTCACACCAGCACACAATCACACGGACGCGCGTTCGTCCACGTGCACACGCGCACACATACACAATGCACAAACGCGTCTCAACACACTGCAACCGCACACGCCAGAACGCGACGACCATGCTCACTCCTACGCCTCAACCACTGTCATCTCTCTCACCCTCTCACATGCACTC
>NW_004754929.1:1802805-1822805 GCF_000188695.1 Salpingoeca rosetta | reverse complement strand
CACGCGCAACGGACACACGCGCACGCTACCGGCCCGTCATCAAACCGCCACTGGACATGGCCAACCCCGAGTTTGAGAAGCGGAGGCAGACGCCACGCGAGCCGTTGGATTACATGACATCCAACATCCAGGCTGTGCGCAGGCAGTCGCAGATGAACCACGCCACGCGCGCCAGCCAGGCCGAGAATGTGCTGTACTACGTGCCGGACGAACACCACCACTACAGCAGCATGAGGCGAAACACGTCTGTGCTTGCACGGGAACACCTCAAGCACACGCTGATTGAGCGCCACGGCGGAAAGGGCCTGTTCTCATACAGCGACACGCACCACGTCAACAATTCGTTCTCCGTGGCCGACAGCCCAGAGGCGGCTCAGAAGGTGCGAATGGCAGAGCGTGGAGAGCCGTGGCAGTCGAGGGTGTGCGTGAACTAGGGTTGTGGTGTGAGAGTGCGTGTGTGTGGTTGTGTGAGCGAGTGCTGGGACAGATGTGTGTGTGCTGATGAGAGAAAGGAAGAGAGAGCATGTGTGTGTTTGCGTGTAGATGCATGCGTGTGTGTGTGGTGTGTTGTGTGCGCTTGTATTCCATGCAATCACTCAACGTGCTTCTCCTGAAATGAGCTCTCTCTCTCTCTCTCTGCCTGTCTCTCACCAATCCACGCACCCACACCCACACCTACACACACCCACACACCCACACCCCCCCCCACACACCCACACACAACCGACCACGTGCGCACACCAACAGAAGGAGCGCCGTGCATCTGAGCGCCGCTTCCGCACACGCAATGGCTTTGACACCAACACGCGCGTCAGCGTGGACCTGAGCCGCCCAACCGTCAGCACGATCCGGGAGCCAGAGGAGTATGATGAGTCACTCGTCAACCGCGCGAAACTCACGTTTGACAGGAATCCACTTCCGTGGCAGGAGCGCCATAAGGACATGCGTGTGCAGTCGCGTCGCACCTCCTCTGTCCCCGGTCACGTGCCCTCCACTCCATCGCAAATCTTCACGGTGCGTGTGTGTGTGTGTGTGTGTGTGTGTGTGTGTGTGTGTGTGTGTGTGTTGTGTGCGGTCGTGCACGCATGTTCACGTTTATCACAACTTGCACCCCGATGTGTTTTGCCCCAATGCCAAGTCTCACTTTGCGGTCACGACCCGGTGTTCCATGTGTACAGTCACATGATGACGAGTCAGAAGCCAGGAGCCGTGAGAAACAGGAATGGCAGTCAAAGCTCGTTGTGCAGGACACCCGCTTCCGCGTGTTGCAAGGCACAGATCGGGACAAGCCCAGCACAGCCACGGTATCCACACGCGGCCGTCCTTGCTTCGCTCACTATTGTGCATGCGTGTGTGTGTATGTGTGTGTGTGTGTGTGTGTGTGTGTGTGGACGATGTGAAATGGTTCAAGGATCCATAGCAGACGCAATACAACGCATTCAAATTATGACTCTTTGTCTCATTCATCTCACTGTCTTTTCTCCCTGTCACTACATTTGTGTGGCTGTTTTAGGCGGACAAATATCAAGACCTTCTCCGCGATCCCCCAAGAAAGGTGATGCGAGCAGCCGTGCGTACGTGTGTGTGTGTAAGTGTGTGTGTGTGTGTGTGTGTGTGTGTGTGTGTGTGTGTGTGTGTGTGTGTGTGTGTGTGTGTGTGTGTGTGTGTGGAAGTGTGGAAGTGTGGAAGTGTGCGCGCATCTGAGCGTACATGTGCGCGCGCTTCTTGCGCACATGGCCTTGATGTCTAGCGTTGCGCTTATCCTCATGATGTATGTGCGTGTGTCTGTGCGATTGGTTGGTTTTGCAGGCGTCGTTTCGAGCTATGCGCTCTCGTACGCGTCGCACCTCCATTGCCCTCGACGAGCAATACGCAGACGTGCGTTCGACAACTGCGTGCTTGCCTGTGCTCGCATGCGTGCAAGTTTGTATGTGCTTGCATGTGTTTTCAATGTTTTGTTCCCATGAATGGAGGACACCATCACAATGTCGACACTCACGTCATGTACAATGCCTGTGTGCCTGTGCTGTGTGCGTGTGCGTCTGCGTTTGTATTTGTGTTACTGGGTGGCAGAAACCGAACGAGCCTTTAACGCTTGGGCACGGCACAGCACGCTCCAGCTATGTTCCAATGTGATGGCTGCAGACGCTGTGTGCACTTGAAAGGAACACCCACACACTTGTACACTGTGCGTATGTGTGTGTGTGTGTGTGTGTGTGTGTGTGTGTGTGTGTGTGTGTGTGTGCGTGTGTGTGTGTGTGTGTGTGTGCGTGCCGTTTCATATTGTTGACTTGGTGTTGTTTTTTGTTGCATGTATGTTTTTCTATTTGATGTGGTGCATCAAATCCACACCTTACCCTGTGTTTTGTTGTTTTCTTCCCCCTCAGCAGCTTACTTGCTTGTTTCAGTCATGATACCATGTCTTGCATGCACGTACGACCATAATCGCACAAAGTGGGACACCTTTGCTTTCTTTGACGAGTGCCTTCTGTCGACATGGTGCCATCTTTACCCCGCTTCCATCTCGGTTACCCCCCCCCCCTTTTCTCTGTGTGAATGAATACCACAGTGGACTGCTGATCTCTTGCTCTGTGCTAGTTTGGTTATTGAATACCACCACAGCGTTGTCCCCACCCCTTCTTCTTTTGTTGCTTGAATGTACACAAGTGACACATTGAACGGATTCTCGAGGATGTTAATTGTTGTCTGCAAAGGCGTCACACGTCACCATCATCAAATCATTTCAGTCAAGTTGCATAAACAGCACAAGGCATCTGGACACACAGAGAACAAATACTCTCTCACTCACTCACACACACACACACACACACTCACACACACACACACAAACACACACACACACGCGAGCGTAACCATACGCATTCATTCTCTTAACACACCCGCACGCACGCACACACGCATGAGCATAAGCAATCACTCTCTGTCACGCACATATGCGTGCACTCATCAAAAGCCCATCACAGAGATTCGCGTGTCAATGCAAATTTGCGTGCATGTCGTCAGTCGTCAGCCTGATCGTCTTGGTCCTCCGCTGCCGTCTGCTGCTCGTCCAAAAGCGGCTGCAGGGACACGTACCGGCTCCCACCCGACTCCCCAGACTTGCTCGCCTTCTGCGGTTATTGTGCGCGCGTGTGTGTGAGTGAGTGTGAGTGTGAGTGTGTGAGTGAGTGTGAGTGCGTGAGTGTGCGAGTGTCCGAGAGTGTGTATTTCAGGAAATGCATTTGTGCCAGTGCGAACGGAGGAAGAAGACCACAAGCAACAACGTTGCACACACACACACACACACACACACACACATACACACATACACACACATACACACACACAGAGGCACAACGTGTTGCTGCTTACCAGCGCCCACTGCAGGAATTCCACCCATGTCTTCCTGTCTTGGAGGGTGTGTGCAAAGAGACGAAAGGTTCGCTTGGGAAACGCAATCCTGCAACAGCAGCGTAGATTCGTTTACAATGTGAGCGCATGGGAAAGAAAGAAGCAGAAAACAAAGAACAAGCAATGGCCCAGACAGACACACACAGAGACACAGACACACACACAGACAGAGACACAGACACACAGACACAGACACAGACACAGACACAGAGCAGCTCACCCGAAGCCGAAGAGGTCTGGTCGCGGCGCATCAATCGTCGGAATGACATTTTCTGCGAGGTTGAGCGGGATTGTGCGAATGGCTTGCGGTGTCTGATGTTTGTGCAGGATGGTAGTGATGGTGGTGTAGGCGCGGTGTGGGAGGGAAGAGTGAGCACATGTGGAGACGATGACATCAACAATTGTCGTACAGCTGTGAGTTCGTCGCGCGTCCACACACGCACACACACGCACACACACGCACCTGTTGGGATTTGAAGTATGCAAAGTTGGTTGAATCGACCACAAACCACCTCTCCTTCAAGTTCTGTAATTGGTGTGGCAGGTGAGACCACACATGTCAGGGTCCAAAGACAAACAGCAAAATTGTTAGCAATCACACCCAAGCAAGCAGGGCACGAATGCCTCCAAGACCCTCCCCTTCCCCCCACACACGCACACGTACCCACATACATACACACACACACACACACACACACACACACACACACACACACACACACACACACACACACACACACACCTACCTTGACGACCCTGCCGCGCTTGACCAGGTATCCCTCGCGTGCACCGCTGGCAAGTGACCGCTGGGGCTCGTCCGGTTCCCTGCGCGTCTGTACAAATCGATGCGCCTCCCCGCCAATGGGTTTTGCTATCTGTCAGACATACAGAGCGTGAACGTGTGCCCAAAACAACACACATGCACATGTGCACACACACACACACACACACGAACACAGAGCATGAGCGGTCGCACAAGAAAACACACACACACGAGATGGATGAAAGGTGGGCGTGCATATTGTGGCGATTCGGGCTTTCAAGGCAGGACATTTATTACAGAACACGTGCAGCACAATCACAGGACGCACTTGTGCAAAGTTCTTTTCCTCTGACGTCACGCGGTTGTATGGTGTCTCCAACACCGTGACAAAGCCTGCAATATCACACACGCGCGCATGCATGCAGAGATAACAGACCCTTCACGTGTCAGCAGTGGGTTAATTCGCAGAAGATGAGGGACAGGCATCGCTGCTGCAACTCCAACACACACACACACACACACACACACACACACACACACACACACACACACACACGAATGCAAGCAGAGGCAGTGAATGGTTGCTGTACCTGATACGCCTTTGAGGGCTGGTTTGGCAGCCACGTGTTGCACAAACTCCTCCAGCGTGCTGAACTCCCGCGATCCCAAGCGATACGACTTCTGTAAACACGTTCATGGGCGTGCATGGCGTGAATGTGTGCAGGATATGCAGGTGTGCGCTGCGTTGGTGTCAATGCAGGGAGGTACGATCAAGATCTCGTGGTGGGCAAAGTCAAGGCGGGTGGCATGGCAACGCCAAGAACGTACCCCGTCGGGACAAGGCGACACTTCAAAGTGTTGTACTGAAGACTGACAGCGCACAGACATCACGTAGCCACGTGCACTCGAGCTCTTGCGAAGCAAATAGCTGCAAGGATCAAATCAATTGCGCCAGGATGCATGAACACATGTATGTGAGCGTGCGTATGTGTGTGCGTGTGTGTGTGCGTGTGTGTGTGTGTGCATGTGTGTACATGTGTGTTTGTGAGTGAGAGAGTGAGTGAGTGAGTGAGGTGCGTAAGAGTATGTGAGTGTGAGTATGTGTGAGTGAGAGATGTGTTTGTGATCGCCTGCGACTCAATGTATGTATGTGTGTGAGCGTGTGAAGGTGATGACATGATCCCACGGGTCTTGTGTACCTTCCACTGACGCCGTTGTCCAACAACATGACTTCCGCCAGATGCCGATCTGTTGCAGGATGGTACCACCTTTGGGATGGCAACCAGCACACAAACCGTGCATCGTGAGCACCAGCTACAGTGCTGGTCGGGCGTGTGTTCACGCGCTGACGCTGTGTACTTCAGTCACACGAAACCCCCCACCCACAAAAACCACGCACACGCATCACACGTACGGTACAGCCTGGAGGACAGCGTTGGTCCATGCCTCCTCACTGTCGTCCTGTGTCGTGGAT
The DNA here is from genome assembly GCF_000188695.1 of Salpingoeca rosetta. NCBI lineage: Eukaryota > Choanoflagellata > Craspedida > Salpingoecidae > Salpingoeca > Salpingoeca rosetta. Next base: position 1,817,157 of record NW_004754929.1, on the reverse strand, counting down.
GTCCTGCCAGTCAACAGCGCATAGCCTCAAACGTCAGTCATGAACGATTGCCTCAGTGGTAGTGGTAGTCGTGGTGGTGGTAGTGGTGGTGGTGGTGGTGGTGGCGTTTGTGACAGGGCAACGAACACACACACACACACACACACACACACACACACACACACACACACACACACACACACACACACACACACACACACATGCACGCACACACACACGCACGCACACACACACGCACGCACACACACACGCACGCACACACACACACACACACACGCACACACACACACACGAACAAGCAACACGGCAGCTCGATGCCCCTAACGATGGGTCGCACACGCACATGATCTTGGGGTCAGTGAGTTTGGTCTTGTTGGTCTGTGACGGTGGTGCAGCGGACAGCTGAGGACGGAAGGACAACAAACACAAAACAAGCAAGCAAGGAGTGGAGACAAGCAAGCTGGCGAATGCAGGGTATTGTGGAGGATTGAGAGAAGATATGCATTAGTTTTCTTCACTGAGTCTGACACGGACAACGATGATGACGAAGAAGGCTTGTGTTGTTGGTGGTGTTGTTGTGGTGGCGGTGGTGTTGGCGGTTGTGTCGACAACGCTTGGAGATGAAGGCGCCGTGCGTGCAACGTCCAGAGTCGGTGCTGTGGTTGGCGAAGACGGAGGGGAGCAACGCACGAGCATGGAAGCAGGGGGTGCATGGGAGGAGTTGCCTGACTTCTCTGGGCCCGATGCTGACACACCCGTTTGCGCATCGTCGTTGGATGAGTGTGCGTGTGCATCTCCTGGAGTGTGCACCGCCAGTTCGTCAGCGGTAATAGCGCGCATGCAGGCAGAAGCAGAAATGCCGACAAAAGCCGGGGACACCACCCCCACTGCAGCTGCTGATGACGGTGCGTGGGACGAGCAGATGACGGCGAAGCAGAATGGGGAGGGAGCACCTCCAGGCCCAGAAGAAGGGCCAGGCCGCAGCAGCGGACACGCCAGATCAAACAGGGCCAAAGCAAAGGAAAATCACCGCACCGCCGGCATTATCGAGGACAAGAAGGCCAACGCCATCCTGCAGCGCATGCAAGCCCTCCGACAGCGGCAGGGCGTGGCTCCCGACGTCGGATCCAGCGAGACGGACAACCACGGCAGTGACAGCGGCAGTGATGCGAGGCCTTCTGGCAGCGACAAGCAAGCCGCAGTGGACCTGCAGTGGGAGTGGCAGCATATTGCCGCTGTGGTGTGTGTCAGCTGCGGCTTCCTTCTCCTGTTCTACGCCGCGCACAAGCGCCGCAACCTTCAAGTCGTGCAGGCCAACAAGCAGCTGAGCAACCTGCAGGAGCGCCTGCGCCGCGTTGACGAGGGTGTGCAAGCCGAGGCAGCCGCGGGCACGACGACATTCGACTCCCTCGTGGCCCACGCGCAGCATCTGCAGAAGGCGGTGGAAGCCGTGGACAGCGTGATCTGCAACCGGGGCGATGAGGCGATGCAGGCTGCCGTGAAAGAGGTCCGCAGCCACGCGCTGTCGCTGCTGGAGAACGTGCTTCGCACCGCGTATCCGCTGGCCAAGGACAACGGCGAGCAGCTGCAGGCGCTGCTGCGCTTCACCACGCACGCCGACCTCAAGGACCTCCGCGAGATGATTGACGCGCGAGAGGCGGTGCTGCTGGACAAGGCGGCTGTGTCAGACCTTCGCCAGCGGGCGGCGGCAACAACAGACCCGAGCAAGCGGCTGTCGCTGCTGAACCAGTCGCTCCGACGCGCAACACAGGCGCAGCTGTTGCATGAGGCCGATGACGTGATTCGAGAGACAACCACACGCGAGAAGGACGTGTTCTTCAACGAAATGCACCGGCTGCTGGGTCGCACGGACGGGGAGGGGCACCGTGCTCTCGGCAGTGGCAGTGGCGGTGTGGCACATGGTGGTGGTCAGGGCAGTGGCGGTGGTGGTGTGGCACATGGTGGTGGTCAGGGCAGTGGCGGTGGTGGCCACGTTCATGGCGATGCTGGTGGTAGTGATGGTGACCAGCCAACGATTGAGGAGATTAGCGATGAAGAAGACGAAGAAGACGTGGAAAGCATTCACACACGTTCAGCCGACGGTGTTGCTTTTGACGGCACTGAATCGACAACCACGACAACGACCCATGCTGAGACGCACGCGGTTGCTGTGTCACACAAATCACACACCACCAATGCCAGCAGCAGCAGCAGCAGCGGTGGTGGCGGCGGTGGTGGATATGGCGGCGGCGTGCTTCGAGGCGACCAATTGATTGGCATTGTGCAGACGATGACACGCGATGGAGCGTCGCAGCTTGAGGTGGAGCAGGTGGCTGCCCGTCTCAGGCAGCTCGCACAGCAGCAGGCAGACTTTGTTCTCGAGCTGTGGAAGTGCGTCATGTGGTGCTCTCTGTGTGTGTATGTTTGTGTTTTGTGCGCGCGTGTGTGCGTGTGTGTGTGTGTTTCGTGCGTGTGTGCGTGTGCGAACATGTGTGTGTGTGTGTATGTGCTCGTGTGTATCATGTTCGTGCATTCATGCTGTTGCGTTGTGTCTTCAACCGCTTGCGCATTTGTGCGATGCCTAACTGGAACACACATTTCACACGAAACCACTCACCCCCCCCATCGCTCCCCCCATCGCTCCTCCATTCCATTTGCACTGTGCGTGCGTGCAGGAGCCACCAGGAGCAGCAGCGGCATGCGGAAGACCTGAAGCAGCGAGCAGAGGAGCACCGCTCGCGGTACGAACAGGAGGAACGCAGAATGCAGCGCAGACAGGAGGAGGTGCAGGCAAAGCTGGCAGCAAAGCTCAACAGGATGCGGGCCGAGATCAGGGTACGCAATGATGATGACTACAACGACCATGATGATGATGATGATGGTGGTGGTGGTGGTGGTGGTGGTGGTGAGGTCGGGTGCATACACACCTTTTTGTTTTGTTATTCTTGTTGTTGTTGTTGTTGTTGTTGTTGTTGTTGTTGTTGTTGTTGTTGTTGTTGTTGTTGTTGTTGTTGTTGTTGTTGTTGTTGTTGTTGTTGTTGTTGTTGTTGTTGTTGTTGTTGTTGTTGTTGTTGTTGTTGTTGTTGTTGTTGTTGTTGTTGGTGTGTGTGTGTGTGTGTTTGTTGTTACTCATCCACACCTCCATTACCGGCACCACCCGCCAACAAACACACACACACACACACACACACACACACACACACACACACACACACACACACACACACACACGTACACATACAGGCGACGCATAAGCAAGAGGTGGAGGCGCAGCAAGCGCGCATGCGCACGACACATCACCAGCACGTGGTGCGCATTGCGTACCTGCAGCTGGTGATTGCCGTCGCCGTGTACATCATTTCATCATGGAACCACTGGTTCGCGCAGCAGCAGGCAAATGCTTCCGCATGCCCAGCGCACCCATTACATCATGCTGGCACGACCTCGTACGTGCGCGCTGCATACCGCATGCTCGGCGATCCTGACATCCTCACGAACGTCATTGCAGACGTCATCAAACTCGTCATCTGCAACACCATCATCACGTGCAAGGTGGCAGGATTGCTGCAATTGTAGCTGAAGTTGTGCGTACGTGTGTTTGTGCGTGTGTGTGTGCGGATGTTGTTGTGTGTGTTTGTGTGTTGTGTGTTGTGTGCGTGTGTGTGTGGATGTTGTGTGTGTGTTGTGTGTGTGTTGTGTGTGTTGTGTGTGTGTGTGTGTGGATGTTGTTGTGTGTGCGTGCGTGTGTTTGTGTGTGTGTGTATGTTGTTGTATGTGGATGTTTGTGTGTACGGAAGTGTGAGTTTTGTCTGGGTCACTTTTTGGGACTGGAAATGTTGATACGTTCAGTCCCTGCTGGATCACCGCCTTACCACCATCTGCACCACCAATGATTCACCTCCAACGACTCACATCCACCTCGCCAACTCACTTGTCACCATCAGGGCTACGCGAGTCTTGTGCTCGCACTTGCACTTCTCATTGGCAACGCAGCGACGCTTGTGCTGTTTGGCACGAAGCTTGCGTCTGTCACGCTCATGGCGACTGCTGCCGTCATCACGCTGTTGTACGGTCTCGCCATTGTGCAACACCTGATTATCCCGCTTGCAATTGCGTTCGCCCTGGACACCGTCTGGTGGTTTGTTCACGAGGTCAGCTGACTCGTCAAGCTTGCTTGGTTGCCTGAGTGTAAGAGAGAGAGAGAGAGAGAGAGAGAGAGAGAGAGAGAGAGAGAGAGAGAGAGAGAGAGAGAGAGAGAGAGAGAGAGAGAGAGAGAGAGAGTGTGTGTGTGTGTGTGTGTGTGTGTGTGTGTGTTCTGAGAGTGTGTGAGCGTGTGTGAGAGTACCTTTGTGTCAAAGAGAGAGAGAGTGTGTGTGTGTGTGTGCGTGTGTGTGATTTGAGTGTGTGTGCAAGTGCCTTTGCGGTTATGTTGCTTGTTTGCTCATGTCTTGATGCATGCATGCTGTTCGACCCAATTCCGTGCTGTTTTTAACTGCACTACCACGTTGTGATTTCACCGCACTTCCACGCCAACACTGACACCCACCTCACCATCCCAATGCGTCCCACCCTCCCAAACATCAAACACCAATCAACAGTGGCTGCTGTCGCAGGGTGTGTCGCGTGCATTGCACCACATCGATACAGAGGCCATCACCGCCGTGTCCCGCGCATTTGCGCACATGGAGTGGCGCGTGCCTGGTTCTGCCACCAACTGGTACCACCTCATCAACGACATGCTTGTTCCTGGCGCCTCCATCGCGGTCATGTTGGCTGTGCTGCTGCTCCAGCCACGCATTGCATAGTCAAGCAGCGGTGGTGGTGGTGGTGGTGATGTGTTTGTGTTGGAGGGGGGGGGGGAGGTTTCATATCGTGGCGTGTGGGTGTTACACGCTTCACTTGATCCGTGTTACCCGTGATGTGCAGTGTGATGTGATAGGATGTGACGAGACACATCACGACTCGAGACGTGTGTTACTTCTTCTTCCGGCCCTTTCCCGTCTGGCTGGTTCCTTTTCTTTGCTTTTTCTCGTAATGATGTTCACTGGCTCGCGCGTGTTGCGTGACACGTGGCCAAATATTCCACAAGTTACATGACACGATGAATGGCAAACGGCATGGCACGAAGCGCGCGCGCATGCAACAATACAAGTTCGTGGGCGCACGAGCGCCACTGAACACGCAGCTGCTCACACCGACGACACACACACACACATACACGCACACACATGCACACACGTACACACGAGGACAGAACAGACGTTTAAACACATGTGTGCGAACAACAGCAGAACGAGCCAGGTATCGTAACAAAGGAGAGAAGCCGACAGCAACGCACACAGATGCACAAGCACACACACACACACACAAACAGACGGACAAACACACACAGAGACACACACGAGAGGTACACGCACTGCCTAAAAGTCATCGACAATATCTGGCTGTTCACGCTGCATTGTCAGTCGCCGTTGCCTCTCCTCCTGCTCGCTCTTCTTCCTCTCCTCAAGCTGTACTTGTTTCCTCTGCAGAATGTCCGCCGCACTCACCCGCGTCAACTTGCTGTTCTGTGCACTCTCAGCATCCTGCAAACGAATGTGCGTGAGAGTAAATGCGTGTGCGAGTGTTTGTGTACATACGATAGAGGGAGTGTGTGTATGTGTTCATGTGTGTGCGTGTGTGTGTGTGTGTGTGTGTGTGTGTGTGTGTGTGTGTGTGTGTGTGTGTGTGTGTGTGTGTGCACGAGAGAGGGTGTGTGTGCGTGTGTGTGTATGCGTGTGTGTGAGTGTGTGTGTTTGCGATACGGTGAGAGAAAGCAAGCAACAAACATCAAGCAGTTGGTAAACTAAATCGGCAAATGTGAGACAGTCAAGAAAGGCCTGAGGGTGGTGATGTGGTTTCACCGGCCAATAAGTAGATGCTGGGAGAGCAATGCAGCCAGCGGTGCATGATGTGATAGATGCGGTGACGCATGCGGTTCTGAGACGCACCAGTTCGCCCAGCAGAACAACGTTCTCTCCGCGTACAATGACAATGCCTTGCTGGATATCCCCGTAATAGTCATCCACGTAAATGCGCTCAACTGCATCCTGGAACACAAGGTTGGCTGGTGTCACAGAGCAAGCAGTGCATATATTAGCAGGTGGACGGGCAAAGATTTAAAGGTACGCTCGATACAGGGACTGCCGACAGTATGTTGGCTTGTGCAAACGCAAATGAGTGTGTGTGTGTATTTGCACGGGTGCGCACGTGTTTGAGGCAGTCAAGTTGGATTCACCGGACCGTATACAAGGTGCTGTGCACTGCATTTAGTGTACACGAGCACCTTTGCATTCTCATTGGTGCCCATGCACACACACACACACACACGCACACACACACACACAGATTGTTCCACTCGGCGCACCGAATTGATCGACGGTGCGAAGGTAACCAATCAACTTTCTTCCATCCCGTAGCACGCAGATGAGGCATTCTAGGCAAAAGAACGCACACACATGCACGCACACACACACACGTACAAGTGAAGGCATCGGCGTGAGCGAGATCAACGCAAGTCATGGAGATGGGTGTGTCGAACTGACGACCAACGGGCACTTCCGTCCCGTAGCAAGCACACAGACACACACAGACATACGCATGCACAAACACAGACACACACACACATACGCATACACACACACACACACACACACACACACACACACACGCACACGCATGCATATGCATGCGCAGCGACACAAGACTCACTGTCGACTTCCTCCACTAGGGAAGCGGTGGCCGTCGGTGGCAGGGACATGGTGGTGTGGTTGTTGTTGGTTGCTGCTGGTTGTTGTTGGCGGTGAGCGAAGTTGTGAGTCGTGAAGATTTGCGAACAACACCGCCAATTATCAACACCTCACGCACGGGAAGAAGGCAGAGCAACAGCGGCGATGATGCAGCGTGTGCAGCGGGTGGTGGGTGCCGTGGTGCCTCGGTCCCATGCGCTTCACCTCGGTACTGGAGCCAGGGCAGCGGGGTCGTGCGTGGCTCCACCCTCTTACAGGAGAACCCTCACAGCTGCGGCACCAGCAGCACTGGCGCGAGCATGCAAGTGGCATGTGCCCTCACGTGTCGCTCGCATGCACACGTCCAACTCGTGTGCTGTGCCAGGGAAGACGGATAGCGAGAGCGACCCTGTGCTCGACCGCGTGGTCAACGTGGATGTGAGCAGTCTCGATGCAGAAGCAAGTAACACAGACCTTGATTGGCTGTCTCATCCGGACTTTGAGGACCCGCAACAATTTTCTCGCCACTACAAGGACGCGCTGGTGGAGTGCGGCGCAGACGCCATTGTCGCACAGGTGTGTCGTGCCGTGCCGTTTCACATGCACAGAACTGTACATCTCTCAGCGTGTTGATGTGCGATGTATTGTGTTTGAACGCCATACGTCTGTGCAGTCAGTCACACGTGCGTTTGTAGGTGTGTGTGTGTGTGCGTGTGTGTGTGTGTGTGCCGTGGTTCATGTATGTGATATCTGGCTGGCTGTGGTTGCTTGCGTTTGTGTCACGGTTCTCATGCACTGCTGTGCTACTGTGCAGACATTCCATGCCAGCTTTGCATCGCAAGCAGAGCTGACAAAGTTGCGCATCCAGCAGGTGAGCAGTGCATCCAACTCCTTGAAGTTCATTGCGATGCCCGCCTTGCGTGCAGTGCTGTGTTCTCGCCCACGTGCGCGGCGGCGGCTGCTGTGTTGAAGCTTGGTTGCAAGTTGTTGAGTCTTGACGCCCACCCACCCTCACCTCCAACATCTGTTGCCTTGTCCGAACGTGCTCTCGCAGGCAATTAACAAGGTTGAGGGCCGCGATGGCAACGTCGGCTCGACGGCTGCGCAGGTGGCTGCTCTGACTGCCCGCATCCAATCACTCATCCCCCACTTCCAGAAGCACAGAAAGGACAACCACGGGCGGTAAGAGAAAAAACAACACGATGGTGCTGTAAGGGTGCGGAGGGAATGGAGGGCGTGGAGGGCGTGGGGGGTGAGAGGAGGGGCAGGCAATCGTCAGAATTGTGTAAGCAAGCAAGTGGGTGGTGAACTGTGTAGACACCGCGTCCAAGGCAACCGATTGTCGCTGTCACCTCACCATGCTTATTGCATCCTCTTCCCCGTTGGGCCATGTAATCCTAACTCTTTCCCCATGTCACCCCTCAACCTTCCTTTTTTGGGTCATCAGGCGCGGGCTGCTGGCAATGGTGCAGAAGCGGCGCAAGCTGCTGCAATACCTCAAGCGCAAGGACTTCCCCCGCTATCTCGAAGTGCTGCAGACACTCAACATCCGGCCCGTGGCGGGGCTTAGGTAGACGTGGGGTGGGAGAGAGACAAAGACAGTGTTGGTGGTGGTTGGTGAAGTGGCTGGCGGGTGTTGGGCGCGAATGGACGTGCATGTGTGTTGCTGCACGTCATATTGTGTGCATGCTGTGTTTGTATGTGCTTGTGTCTGTGTGTGCTTGTGTGTGTGTTGGCAATGTAAGCATGCCAAAGTGAATACATTCATGCGACAATGCAACAGCTCAGCAGTCAAAGATCCACGTGGTCATTCAATGATAGGACACGGAAAGAGGTGGACACCGTGCAACAGCAGCGGTGGCGGGAGAGGATGACGGGTGTACAGACAGGCACGGGGTGGCAGCCATTCAAACACAAGGAAAGTTGCAAGGAAACTTGTACAGGTACAAATGGTACAAGGGCAAAGGGCATGTGGAGAGTGTGTGCGGGTAGAGAGCAGGGGCAAGCACAAGGCCAATCAATCAAGCAATGCAAGCAAAAGCAAGACACGGTGGGTTTGGGATGTGCGGTGATATGCGGTGGTGTGCACGCGGCAGTGAGGGCATCACATGTCACTGGAAGTTGGAAAACTTCTTCTTGAACTCCTCCTGGTAAAAATGGGGTGAAAGTGGTGGAGCATGAGTGTGACTTCGGTGTTTGTGCGGTTTGGGCAGAGGTGCGTCGGAGTGTACAGACAGCTGTAGACACAGATGTACAGGCAGCTGTAGACACAGATGTAAAGACAGATGTAGACACAGATGTACAGGCAGCTGTAGAGACAGATGTACAGGCAGATGTATAAACAAGGGATAGGCAGACAGACAGACACAGACACAGACACAGCCACAGCCACAGACACAGACAGACAGACAGACAGACACAGCACAGACACACAGCTCAGACACACAGCACAGACACACACACATAGACACAGGGCTCGCACCTTGCGTTTGCGGGCGAGTTCTGCTTCGCGCTTCTTCTCCTCTTGCTCCGCCTTGATCTCCTCCTCAAACTTGTTTGCTTGCGCCTGCTTTGCTGCGAGTGACTCGAAGAAGGATGCAGCACCCTTGGCACCAACCTCCGACACATCCACAGAGTCTGCAATCTGCGACAGGCCCTCTGCCTGCAGCTCTCCGCGCGCAGCCTGCCACGTGTGTGTGTGTGTGTTGTGTATGCGTGAGTGGGTGGAACAGCAGCAACAACCAACAGCTAGCAGCACAACCAACACACCAACAGCCAGCAGCAACAACCAACACTCAACAGCAACAACAACCAACAGCAATAGCACATGAATGATCCGCAGTGTTGACAGTACACACGAGGCTGCGGTGCTGCACAGCTGAGAAGACAGATACGGGCGCGCCCCCAGCACATGTGGGACTGCTGATTACCTTGTGGAAGATGAGGAGGAACTCGCGGAAGCTGATCTGTCCATCGTTGTCCTCGTCAACCTCTGAGATCATCGCCTTCAAGGCAACGTGGGTCTGCCAACAGGACACAGCGTCAAGCACAACGAGAGCAGCAGCAGCAGCACGGTCAGGGGCAGGAGCAGTGCACACGCGTGCATGACAGCAGTGGCAAGGAGGAACGGGAGGGCGTGCAGCTGAGGTGGGAGGGGCACTTGTGCGCGGCTACAGGCATCTTGTCAGGTTGTCTCACCTGTGGGTGTTCAAGCTTCTCCATCATGTACTTGAGCTCCATCAGGTCAATGAAGCCGTCCCGGCTCGTGTCGTACTGTGGTTGAGATGTAAACAGCAGGAGTAGCGCACGTGTACGTGTGTGAGTGAACGTCAGTGAGTGAGTATGTTGTTTAGTGGGCGCGCACGCACCATCATCTCCACGCATGATAATCTCAGTGAACCCATATCTCAGACAAGCGCACAGACACACACACAGACAGACACACACAGACAGACACACACAGACAGACACACACAGACACACACACACATGCACAGACACACACACACAGACACACACACACAGACACACACACACAGACACACACACACACACACACATACAGACACACACACAGACAAACACAGACACACACAGACACACACAGACACACACACACAGCCCACCTTCTTGAACATCTTCTCGTACTCCTTGATTTCCTTGCGGGTCATGTCCGGGAACTCCACATATGGGTTGAAGCGCGAGGAGCTTGCCATGGCAGGCTTCTCACCGCCCTCGTTGATGCGTGCGCGGCGCGCCAGCTTGTCTGCGAGCTCAGACATGGTGCCTGCTTCTTGCTTCACTTCTTGCTTGTTGTTTGTGTTGGTGGTGCTGAGCTGTTTTGTGTGCGGCACAAAAGAATGCAAATACACACACACACACAAACACACACACACAAACACACACACACAAACACACACACACACACACACACACGCCCTCTCCTTGTCTTTGCTCCCTGGCTGGCCGGCTGTCTGGCTGTATTGGATGAGGGTAACGCAAGGGGTCACAGCAGAGCAAGCGACACATACACACTGAATTGAGACACACACACACACACACACACAATACAAGAGGACAAGCAACAAAGGACGACGCATGAAAGGATGAAAGGGCAGACAAGAGAAGCAAGCAGACGATGATGCATGGTGGTGCGCGCAATGTGTCGGTAGTGAATGATGTGACGTGGTGAGATGTGACATGACAGGTGAAGGGACGGACGGATGGGGGACACGGCCAAGTAGGACGGCAAGTTGTGTACAAGTGCGCCCTCACATACTCAAGGCAAGCAAAGCAGAAAGGCACACGGAACGAAGGACAAAGAGCGGGGAAAAGAGCGAGAGTTTAGGGGGAGGGGGAGGGGGAGGGGGAGGCACGACAGGCCGCTGCAACAAAACAAGCACAGTGCTGTGCACATTCACACAAACACAAGAAGAGAGGGAACAACGGCGTTGCTTGGGAGGATAACACGCGCAAGTGCACAGGGGAACACAAGAAAAAAAAAAAAAAAAACAAAGGCTTTGGGTGAGGGTGAAGAAGAAGGTGGGAGGGGGCTGGGAGAAGAATGAGTGGGGGAAAGAGGCTGGGGGGGGTAGAGGAGCGTGATACATCCCAGATGTAGACCACACAGCCGCAACAAGAACAAGGCAATGCCACAGAGGATTGGCTGGCAGATAAAGGGTGAAGGGGGCAACAGACACACGAACACAAATGAACTTGTATGGAGGTACACATTGACTTGCAAACAGACACACAGACACATAGACACACACAGACACAGACACATACACATACGAACAATTAAAGCCAGACGGGCCGTAGAGCAACAATGAGGGCATCGTCTGTCTTCCCCGCGACACGGTGTCGCTTCTGCTGTTGTCGCAGGCGCGCACAGTCCACCTCAAGACTCTTGATCTTCTCTTGCATTCGCTGCACCTCAGCTTCCTCAGCTGCAATCTCACCACCACCATCACCACCATCACCACCATCGCCACCGGCGTGGCCGTTTATCCTCTCCCCGTTCATCCGCTGATCCGCGCCACCATCACCCGTGCAATCACCAGCACCATCAGCATTGTCGGCGGCGCCCGTGCCAGCCCCTGCATCCGCCCCATCTTGCTCCAGCCTTGCAGCTTTCCTCCTCTTCAGCTCCGCCTGCTTCTGTAGTAACGCCTCCGTTGTGTCGCGCATCTCAATCTGCAACGCGTAAAAGTCCTGTTCCCGCGCGTGCAGCGCCCGCGTCACCCACTTGAGGTAGTTTGACACGCGCACGACCATGGAGCGGCAGGGCACAGAGTCGAGGCTCTCAAGACGGCCGACAAGCTGGCGCAGCTCGCGAAGGTCTGGCAGGCGGGAAAGGTCGCTGTCAACGGAGGTGCGCATGGCTGGGTCGTCGTCAAAGTACGGCGCACGCAGGATCACGTCAATGATGTTGGAGAAGTCAGACTGCAGGATGTTGTCCGTGAACCCGTCTGTGGTGAGGATGACGATGCTCTGCTCCGTCAGCGGTTCGGAGAAGGTGTTGATATCGCCGTGCACGCCCATGCACATGGTGAGCTGCCCGCCCGTGTCCTTGGCGCTTGCGCACGAGCGCTGGTACCGCGACACGATGCGACACCCGCCGTCCGGGTCGACAACAATGGCGGAGGCATCACCGATGGTGGCGCCAACAAGCATGAGGCGGCCGCGTTGCGTGCGGTGACAGCTGGCAATGACGCCTGTTGCGCTGCCGCCCTCCGCCTGCATGTTTCCGCCAGGGTTGTTTTCCTTGGCGATGCACTGTCGGAAGAGGTTGTGCACTTCCTGATGCAGCCGCTCGCCCTCTATCTGGTGCAGACGATGCTTGTGTACAGCAAGCCATCGCAACGCGTATTCTGCAAACGCCTGCGCTGCGTATGCGTTCACACGGCCCCCCGCCGTCACGCCATCGAATACCGCCCCAAAGTTGGTTCCATCCCTGGACACGAATCACGCGACGAGTGCAAGATCACCACCATAAGACTGCGCACGTGTCGTGTGTACACATGTATGTGTACATATGTGTGTACATGTGTGTTGTGTGTTGTGTGTACATGTGTATGTGTGTGTGTGTGTGTGTTGTGTGTACATATGCGGATTGTGTGCGTGTGTGTGTTGTGTGTTGAGATAAATGTGTGCGTGTGCTGGAACAGCATCTACGGTACCTTGCATGACCAAAGCCGCCACGATCCATGTTGATGCCTGTGGGAAGTTTGTACAAAAAGTCGTAGTACTTTGGCGGACTGTATGTAGATCGATGTATGCATGAGAGGCATGTGCAAGAGAGCATTGGTGAGTGATGCCCGCCTTTCTGTTGGCGCCGATGTACACGTACGGACAGGCAGGCAGACAGACACAGACACAGACACATACACACACACAGGCAGACGCATACACAGGTAAAGACACAAGACACACATACACAGACATAAGACACACACACACACAGACAGACGCACAGACACAGACACACACAGACACAGATACACACGCAGACACACAGACACACACGCACGCACACACAAGACACACAACACAGACACAGGACAGCACAAGTGGTTGATGGGACCTTGTGGTGCCGTGGTAAAGGGCGGCGCCGTTTTGGCCAATCATCAGGCCTTGAGAGGCAAGGAACTCCCGCTCCGTGGACAGGATCACGGGATACCCTTCCTCATCTTGAACGAGTTCATCCTCTGTCGGCGCAGGTGGTGTGTCCGAGGTCGGGCTTGGCCCTTTCCTCAGCACAGCCTTCATCCATTCCATGATGGATGGGGTCGCTTGGGAAAGCTGTGTGTGTGTGTGTGTGTGTGTGTGTGTGTGTGTGTGTGTGTGTGTGTGTGTGTGTGTGTGTGTGTGTGTGTGTGTGTGTGTGTGTGTGTGTGTGTGTGTGTGTTTGTGTGTGTGTGTGTGTGTGTGTGTGTGTGTGTGAGTGTGTGTGTGTGTTTGTGTGTGTGTGTGTGTGTTTGTGTGTGCTCTTGTCCTTGTTATGTGAACTGAGCGCTGGCAGCCTTGTTGCTGTTGATGTCTCCCTCTCCGTTCTTCTCCTTTCCCACGCCGTTGGTTGCTGGTCAAGCAATGCACGCTATCGTTGCTCGCAGCTCGCGTGCATGTGACGCATGCGCCCACAACGCTGACACCGAGGAAAGAGGAGCAACACCTTCGGCGCTGTGCTTTGCTGTGCTGTGGGGCGCTTGGGGGCGAATCTGTGGCTCACAAGCAAGCAAAAACAAAACAAACACACACAACCAACAAACAGCAAAGCCAACTTGTGTGCTATTGGTTTTCCCTGGACCAATTTTTTTCTTGCACCATGTCCCTTCTTGATTTGAACGTGTGGTGTGGGATGATGGCGCGGCAGAACGATACAACCCCCGTCCCCCCCCCCCCCCACACACACACGCAGGCACTGACATTGGTGGCCCCCCCCACCTTTCGCTCTCTCCATGCGCAGGAGTGTGATGCTGGCTCAATCTCCGTCAAAAAAGGGGTCGCTCGCAGTTGGGTGTGCACGTGTTTAATCCTTCGTTGCAGCGCATCGCACAACAGGCGAATCAACTGTGGCGAGGAA
>NW_004754929.1:1784016-1802186 GCF_000188695.1 Salpingoeca rosetta | reverse complement strand
TGAAAGCTCATCACAAAAAGCACAACTTGTCGTGCATGAGGATCAGAGAGTTGGGTTAAAGATTTGATAATCATCCCAGAACTGCGACCACAGCACAAGTGAAGAAAGAGAGAGACAGAGAGAGAGACAGAGAGAGAGAGAGAGAGAGAGAGAGAGAGAGAAACACCAACAAGAACGAGCAACGAGAGACGACGAGCAAAGGCCGCCAAGCATGCATGGTACGTGGCGGGGGAAGTCAAGGGGAAACAAATACACATCAGAAGATACAACAGCAACAAAAAGGGCGCGTGTGCGACGAGAGCTACTGTTCTCAGTAGACTGTCGTGAGTTGGAAAGATACTCATCACAGGGTGCAACTTTGTTGCGATAAATCAGAATGAGTTGGGTTAAAATTTGGTCATCATCCCCGAAGAGAGAGAGAGAGAGAGAGAGAGAGAGAGAGAGAGAGAGAGAGAAGGGGGGGGGGGAAGGAAAAACAAAGGGGAGAGCAGAGACGGAAGAGACGGGATCAGACACAAGAGAAGAGGAGGACACTGCTATTTCTCAGTAGACTGTCGTGAGAACTTGAAAGCTCATCACAAAAGCACAACTTTGTCGTGCATGAGATCAGAGAGTTGGGTTAAAGATTTGATATCATCCCAGAAACAGAAGAGTCCAAATAAAAAGGAAGAGAGAGAAGAGAGAAAGAGGAGACAGGGAGAGGAAAGAGGAGAGAGGATAGGAGAGAGGAGAAGATTGGAGAGAACAAGTGCGTGTTGTGCTGCACGGACCCGATGCAAAGAAAGCAACAGAGCTGTTGTTGCTTCGCGTGTACATTGGGTCTTGCCTCTCACCAACAACCAAACGCAAACACAACACACGCAACGGCAGCGCACACGTGTGTCATTTAAAGGACGTACCAAAGTTGCCGAGGGTGGCGGTCTGGCCACGGGAAGCCGTGTAGCAGTCGTCGATACCGGCGAGCTGGAGCAGCTTCTTGGGGGTAGGGGCGGCAACAATACCGGCACCGCGAGGCGCGGGGATGAGACGCACAGTGACGCTACCGCAGACACCGGTGGTCTTCATGGGCACGGTGTGGGGATCACCAAGCATGTTACCCCAATAACCACGACGCACGGGGAGGAGGCTCATCTTGGCGCAGAGGAGGGCGCCACGGATGGCGCCGGCAACCTCCTTGGAGCACTTGACGCCGAGGCCAAGGTGACCGTTGCTGTCGCCGAGGGCAACAAAGGCCTTGAAGCGGGTGCGCTGACCAGCGGTGGTCTGCTTCTGCACGGGGGTGATCTTGAGGACCTCGTCCTGCAGAGAGTCGCCGAAGAAGAAGTCGATGATCTCGGGCTCCTTGATGGACAGGGAGTGCTGGTAGATCTCCTCGATGGACTTGATGCGGCGCTCCTTGACGAGGCGGCCCAGCTTGGTCACGGGCTTCCACTCCTTGCGCTCCTCGCGGCCACGGCCACCACCACGGCCACCACCACGACCGCCACCACGGCCACGGCCCTCGCCACCACGGCCCTCGCCGCGGCCGCGACCACTGCTTTCACCGGTCGGTTGCTTGTCCGCCATTGCTGCGTCAGTTGGTGTGTGCGGTTGGTGTGAACGTGAGAGTTGGTGTGCGTGAGTACGGGGTATGTGAGTACGGGGTGTGTGTGAGACCAGAGATGAGGCACGCACGCACGCACGCACAAGACAAAAAAGAGCTCAACAACAACGACGACATCAACAACAAAACCATGCACCCTCCAGCACCACCACAGTAACCCCATCTCTTCATCATCCTTCTCTTCATCCTTCTCACGTGCAAGTTGAGATGTGGTCGGAGATGTGTTGTTCCTTGTGCACGGAAAGAAAAAGGCACAAACCTGCAGAGCGCAGGTGGCACATGCACACTACGCAGAGCGGGTGTTCACTTTACACAGAGACACAAAGCTGTGGCAAACTCCAATTTACCAAACATAAACAGTGTGGGTTTATTTTCCCTTGCAACAACACAGCAACAGCGGCAGTGCTGACATGCGCCACGACCACGACCATGACGATGATAATGATGGTGGCAAGGACCATGATGATGGCAAGAAGAGGGCGTGCAACGTTTCCAAGGGACGTTCAGATGATGGTAATGCAGGGCCCTTCACGGCGGCAACCATGGAATGGGGCTGGGACAACCGGCGTCCAGCAGGCTACGCGAATCCTGCCTCGGCGGCAGCTTGCTGCACAGGCTGCGGCCCACAACAACAACAACAACAACAACAACGGCAAAGGCGATGACGACGATGACGACATGCCCGAGCCGCCACAGCCGCCAACATACTGCTGCCAAGGTGGCTGCGCAAACTGCGTGTGGATCGAATATGCGCTGCAGCTGCAAGAATACGAGCGCAAGCTCAACGAAAAGGGATGGAAGAAGCAGCCTGGGTCTTCTTCTTCTTCTTCCTCCTCCTCTGCTTCCTCCTCGTCCGACGCGACGGCTAAGCAGCCGAAGTCTCCGAGCGGCTCCATGAGCGCCAGCATGGACGCGTTCGCCAAGCTCGAGCGTGCTATCGCCAACAAGCGGCAGCAAAAGCAAAAGGACGCTGCTCCAAAGTCGCCGGATGCGGCCAATCAGGGATTGCAGCACCAGTTTGGACAAGGGCGGAGCGCAGCTGCCTCCTCAAACAACAAGGGCGCCGATGAGGGCAAGCAAGAGACACACGGCTTGCAGCACCAGTTTGGACAGCCTAAGACGAAGGACAAACCTGATGTAAACCAGCAACAAGCACAACAACCTCATGGCTTGCAACATCAGTTTGGTCAGCCCAAGAAAAAGGGCAGCTCTGATGCAAACCAGCAGCAGCAACAACAACAACAACAACAGCCGCCGCAAGGCTTACAGCACCAGTTTGGGCAACAAGGGCGACCCGACAAGAGTGGGAATAAGCACGACAAGTAGCCACAATGTTTGGGGGGGGGGGGTTCCAAATGTGCCCGTTTCGTTAGGATAGATGTTGACTTGGTGGATGTTCTCTTTGAGCTGACACGTTTGTAATCGAACTATCGTTCATTCATACTGGAGAGGGCCCACACTTACGCGCGCTCAATTGTACTTTGTGTGTGTGTGTGTGTGTGTGTGTGTGTGTGTTTTGGTGTGTTTGAATGAGATCTGACACGGCGTTGTGCTGTGTTCATTGCTGTGACGAAAGTCATCGCAACACAAACTTGGGTAAACAAATCAACACAACATACGTTACAATGAACAAGCTGCTGCGAGCACGCCAACGTGGCGGCTGCAGAACACAAGAATGCAACACATACGAGAAAGAAAACAAGCAGCGCTCACAAGTCACCACGGACCACCTTGACGGCCACAAACACCAATGAAACAAACAAAAACAAAATACAAAACTATCGCGTCGTCTTCCATCCTCCTCATAAACAACCGGCACCAAAAAGAAGAAACAGCTACAGAGGCGCCAGCAACAGCTCACAGCCCCTCACACGCCCTCACGGTCCTCACTCGTTTCATCCACCACTGGTCGCATCCATTCATCCCATCTTGTCACTTCTTCCATCCGTTCATTTCCTTCCACTCGCTCAATCACTCGTCCTCGGCCTCATCTGCGCTGTCAGAGGACGCCGTCTGCTGTCGCTGCAGCGTGGACTGCCGCTTCAGGTTCGACATGGACTCTTGAATTTCGCGGCGCTTCGCTTCGGCTGCGCGCTCGTTTGCGTCTTGCTCCATGCGTGCAAGCACAGACTGCAGCGTGCGCTCAACCTGCGTCAGCCGCTCCTCAACCTGTAGCGCGGCGTGCGTGTTGGTGTGAGTACGTGTGAGTACGCAACCAAAATGGAAAGGAATTCGTGGTGGTGGTGGTGGTGGTGGAAGCGAAGCAAGAAGTGCCATGCATGCTGCAGCGCGCACACACGCACGCACGCATGCACGCACGCACACAGGCTTTGTAAGCCACGCACCCCGTTGTCGTGGTGGCCTTCGAGGGAGAGGGAATGGTTGACTGGGAAGAAGGCGTACTCGCCCTTCTCAAATTGCTCGTACACATACTGCTCGTGGGCCGTGTACTCCGTGCGGTCCTTGGCCTGTCGAGGAAGGCGAGATGGGACAAGAGGGTGAGAGGCAGATGGACCCGGCAGAAGAGGGGGGGGGGTTCGTGAGGGCTGCAGCACCTTTCAACAAACAACACATCACACAGTAAACACAAAGAACACAGACACACACACACACAGGCATATGCGCACCTCAAGGTGGAGGAAGAAAGCGACGTAGTCCCACATGTTGTGTTCACAGTGGACGTGCTCGTCATAGCCGTTGCCGTGGCGCTCAAAGTCAAACGCCTTCAGGCTGTAATGTGGGCACACAGTGCATTTGGGGGGTGGGTGGTAGACGATGGCAGAATGGGGTGAGGAATATGGCTCGCCAAGTTGCAACAAGCACACACACACACACACACACACACACACACACACACACACACACACACACAAACCAGCGGCTGCAGTGAGGGACGTGTGGAATGCTTACCCGCAGATGAAGCACTCGCTCTGCATAATCTCCTGTGTCTGGTACTTCTCATCGCGGAGCTCGGAGAACGAGTCGACAATGATACCAAACACCACGTTGAGACCAATGGTCGTGATGAGGATGAAGAAGGACAGGTCAAACAGGGTGCGAAGGCCAGGCTCAGCAAAGCCAAACGTGGCAGCCGGCAACGCTTCTCCTAGGCCGCCACCAGAGAGAAGACCAAGGCGCAGGCTTGTGATAAAGCACTGAATGCAGTGGGACGACGGGTTGGTGAAGGGAGAGATGCACAAGGGTGAGTTTGCGGGTGTTGGAGGCTTGGATGCTGTGAAGCGGTGGCGTCGCCGAGCAGAGGACAAGCCAAGGTGTATGCGCCGCACCACACTGCACTCACACGACACATTTCATTCACACAACGCACAACACACACACACACACACACACACACAAACAAACCAACAAACAAACAAACACACAACACTCACACGCCACACACCTGGAAGGCGGTCTGGCAGTACGCGCCCTCGCTCTCATCAAAGTTCTTGCGCAGGAAGGCAAAGGAGACGAGCGAGTAGATGTAGATGATAATCACCATCAGCGCCGCAACCCACAGCAGCGAAATGCCGTTCTTCGTCACAGACTGCACGTCAGATCAGGTGCAAATATGCCACGTGTTGTGTGAGACGATGCATGTTGGGGGTGAGATGTGTCGAAACATGACAGATGGAAGACGCGGACAGTGGGCACTACTTGCTGCAATAACGGAAGCAAAGCAATCGAGAGGCAGCAATGCCAAGCAATGCCACCCCCAGCGCCGACAAATGCAATCGCCCACCCGCGTCGACAAACCTTGATGACGCGCAGAAGAATGTCGTTGCCAACGACAACGTGCAGGAGGTGGAAGCAGTAGAAGTAGCCGTGGAAAAACACGCCAAGCACAGAGAAAACAACAACTGCACAAGCACAACAATGGCAAAGGCAATCGCACACATACGCAATGTGAGAACATGTTACAGGGAAGCTGCGAGCGTCCGTCCGCGGAAAACACATAAGCTGATGTGAATTGTTCCCACTCCCCCCTCACTTACCCAAAGCACATCATGTCACACGACAGCAGCAGCAACTTAAACAACAACAACAACAACAACAACAACAACAACAACAACAACAACAACAACAACAACAACAACAACAACAACAACAACAACAACAACAACAACAACAACGACAACAACAACAACAACAACAACAACAACAACAACGACAACAACAACAACAACACCACCACCCAAGACAAGGGAGCTGTACCGAGGACGTGGTAGAAGCTTGACATGTCGAAGATGTTGCTGCGCGTGCGGTAGTCGTTCTCGTCCGGTTGTGGCACAAACCGCTGGATAAACTCGTACCTGACAAGGGGGGGGGGGATGACGATACAGGAAGGGAGCGAGGGTGAGGGTGAAGGAGAAGAAGGGCAGGTAAGCACAGCGCCAGCTTCATCACGATAGCAGCAGCAGCAGCAGCAGCAGCCGAGAAGGCGGGCTGCAGTGACACATGGTGGCACATGACACAATGCATTGGGGGGGGGGCAAGCATGAGCACAGGGTACGCACTGTGGGAGCGACATGGCCAGGCTCGGTGGCTTGAGGGCAAAGTAGGAGGTGGCAACGAGGACGGAGAAGAAGATGTGCAGTGCACCAAAGATGCCCAGCAGCGTGTTGTATCCACTGGAAATAGTTGATCATCATACACGGCAGCAGCAACAACAGCAGCAGCAGCATCGCCGCACATGACAACGGTGAGGGACAATACAGCGCAGGCCATGTCATGAACACAGACGCAGCATACAGGCGCACATGCATGCAGGTGCACCCAGTCAAACTCACTCTTGCAGACACACACACACACACGCATACACACGATACAGCAAGCGAGCGCAAGCTGTATACAAGAAAAGGAACGCACTCGTAGGCGTAGTCTGGGACGGCGGTGTTCCATGTGCGGGGCGCTTGCCACAGGCTAAGGATGAAGATGTTGAGGATGAACGTAAGCAGCAGCATGATCTTGCTCCACAGCGCAGAGTGCTTCAGCAAGGCGTGGCTCACGGGGCTTGCGCTCATCACCCGGTCAAAGTACTCTGCAAGCACAAAAGACAAGAAAAACACAGGCGGGCGAGCAATGGCGTTGGTGCATGTGTGAGCACACGCGTTGGTGTAAGATGCACAGCTGGACTTGAGCGAAAAACAAGAGCATACGCGATGCACTCGGCGATGCACTCACACTGAACAAATAGAAACAAACACAAAGCACAAAGGAGCGTGGTCAAGCTGAAACACGAGAATCAAAATGCATTCGCTACACTCCAATATGAGAGAAAGGGACGTACGGATGTCGGCAACAATGACTTTAGCGCGAGAGAGGAAGTCGTCAAAGCGCTCGGCAGGGGAGCCGCGCTCAATGTTCCACTTGAGCTCCTCCTTCACGGCGGGCCTGGGGCGCAGTGGCAACATGGGTGAATGATGGGCAAACGAACGAGTGAGTGAGTGAGTGAGTGAGTGAGTGAGTGAGTGAGTGAGTGAGTGAGTGAGTGAGTGAGTGAGTGAGTGAGTGAGTGAGTGAGTGAGTGAGTGAACGGGTCAATGGATCGAAAGGTGCATGGGTGAATGGATGAACATGGCAATAGGGTCGTTTGAACGCGCGCGTGTGAACTGTGAGGGCTTGTGCACATGTGCGTGCGTGCGCATTTTGCTGACATTGTCTCAACCCAGGAACCAATGTGGCACATGCTTGCATATGAGTTGTTCGCCCACCTGATCTTGTCGCCCCACTTGTTGAGGAAATGGACGCGGTGCACCTGGTCGTCGCGCAGCACCTCAATCGACGACACTTCGCCCTCAAGCTTGGCAAACGTCTGAACAGCGAATGCAATGCGTGCGTCAGCATGAGATACACAACACGCATACACACACACATACGAACACAATGCACACTTCACGCACGTACAAAGAGCACACAAAGCACATGCACATACAGTGCACCGAACATTACTCCAGCACGGGCAGCAAATGGGTGCACGTACATCTGGAATGCGGCGGCCGTTCTTGTCAAACACAGGGGGGTTCAGCTTCGGGTCGTCCTGGTAGTTGCGGTGCGTAAAGTCGTTCAACCTGCATGTGTGTTTGTGTGTGTGCGACGATGAGCGGAGGACAAGCGCATGCGTGACAAACACACACACACAAACACAAAAGCACACAAGCACAACCATAAAAACACAGACAGACACACAAAAGCAAAACACACACCGAAAAGCACACACACACACACACAGAACTAAAAACACAAGATGGACACGCAATAGCACACAAGCACAAGGCACAGACACACATCGACTGCAACACGAAGGAGACGCACCGCACGATACAGATGAAGAAGGCGGAGGCGACGTCCTGAGCGGGCACGGGGTCATCGTCCTCGTCCTCGTCAGTCTCCCACTCCTGGTCCGCACCAGACATGTGCACCTCGTCGTAGTGGTGCATCATCTTGAACACGTGCTCAATGTCCAGCGTCTGCTCCAGCTCAACGGCCATGCTGCGCGTGCGCTCGTCGCTGTTCTCAAGCATGGCCAGCACCAGGTTAGCGCATGCCAGGTGCAGCCGTGCCACCTTCTCTGCCTTGCACACCTCGTAGAACTTGGGGATGCGAAGCAGGTGGTTCAGCGAGTCCACAACCTTGGAGTCGAAGATGCTCTGCTGGTTGTTCGGGCAGCCCTGCGAGAACTCAACCAGCGTCTCAAGCGTCTGATGTGTGTGCGTGTGCGTGTGTGTACGTGTATGCATGTATGTGTATGCGTGTATGCGTGCGTATGTACGTCAGTATTTGGCTAATGTACAAGTGCACGTAAATATAACCACAATTGGAGCACAGCAGCAGCATCGCGAGACAGCACACACACACACACACAAACAAAAAGGAAGCTCAAGCAGCAAACCCAACAGCACCACATCTGTATGCATACCTGGGTGATGACTTCGATGGTGTCATCGGACACGTCCTCCATCATGGTGGCGAGGAAGTCCACCGTGACGTTGACGAGGTTGATGGGGTGGATGTTGTCTGCTTGGAACCGCAGGTACTCCTGCAGCTGGAAGTTGTGGCCCTCGCACATGTACTGCAGCACGCGCAGCACAAGCTCGATGTTGCCTTCGTCCTTGATGCCAAGGTCGTCGTCGTCCTTGCACGCCTTGGAGGAGATGGTCTGCATCTCCATACCACCCTCGCCCTGCAGTTGTTGTGCATAGGAGGGCAGAAGAGAAGAGCAGAACGGGCAGTGGGGGCGGAGGGGAGGTCAGCAGCATGGTGGGGGACCAGAAAACAAACAGTCGGGGGAAACAAGAGCCGCGCATACACATCCACGCGTGCACACACACACACACACATACACACACGCACACACAAGTGTTTGTACGACAATGTTCAGGCACACACGCACACTTCCCCCAGCCCATACACACACGCACGCACGCTTCCCCCAGCCCATATTCACACACGCACGCACGCTTCCCCCAGCCCATACACACACGCACGCACCGAATCGCCGAGCTGGTTGATCATGGTGATGGTGCCCATCATGGCGTTGTCCTTGGAGCTCTCAATTTCCAGCGAACGCTTGAGGGCGCGGAGTTCGCGCATGCTCTCAATACTGCGGCGAATGCGCGCCTGCACGTCCTGGAAGAACGTCTCCTCACGCGTGCCGATAAAGTGCTCGTAGAAGCTGTCTTGCGCAGTCTTGTTGCCGCCCTCGAGCAGCACAATCAGCAGACACAGCGCCTCACGCACAACGTCGTCGCTGGGGACGGACAGCATGTCTGCGACAGGCAGCACAGTGCCGCGTGACGCAATATCGTTCTGGAACGACTCAAACTCCTTCTCGCACTTGATCTGGTTGTGCAGGATGCAGCGCAGTGCCTGCAGGCAACGGATGTCCAGCTTCTCCTGCACCTCCTGGTCCTTTGTCTCCAGCGTGGCGTAGTAGCGGCGGGACGCCTTGAGCGACTCCACCAGCGTCGTCAGGTCATCGCGCGGGCGCTTGGCGACCCACACCCGGCCGTCTACCTCGTACTCAATAAAGAGGTTGACAAATGCCTGGAAGTCTGGGCCGAGCGGCAGTGGCTCGTCCTCGTCCTCGTTCTCGCAGTACGGCTTGGGCTCTGGGGGCTCGTAGTCCGCGTGGGGCAGCTGCACGCGCAGGTCGTTGCGGCCGCAGTAGCTCTTGCGCACCGCCTCCACATACATGTTGAGCAGCTCGTTGATCTCGTTCTGCTTCGAGAAGCGCGCATCGTACCGCTGCTTTGCCGGCGTGCGCACCAGGTCCGCCTCGTGGCTGCGCAGTGCCTTGCCTGGGTGGCAGTGGTGGCAGTGGTGGAGAGGGTGGTAGGAGTGAGGGTTGAAGTTTCGGGTGCCCCCGTGCACACCAGTGTGGGAAGGCGGGCATGTGTCATGGTGATTATATGTCATTGTGTCGTCGGTTAAACGCGACAAACAGAAACAGAACGAGCAGACTGTCCAGCGACACAAAAAAACTTGCAGTTCATCGCCGTCACCATCGTCGCCGTCACAAACCTCTCGCAACAAAGCACCAAACATTCACAAAGACACACACACACACTTACATAAATACACACACACGCACATAAACACAGACAACCCCCCAACCCATTAACACACACACATGCACATGTCCGAAACACGTGCACAACAAAACACGCATGCAGACAAGAGCAACCCAGGTGCCGCCTCACCAATGCGGTTGACGAGGCCGGACGGGGCGTTGATGCCCTCTGCGTTCTTGAGCGCAAGCACGGCCATGCTCAGCTCCTTCAAGTGCTCGTGGTTGAAGATGTTGTTCAGCGCGCGATCGGCAAAGCTGAAAATCTTCGTGGCAATGTCTGCAAGCGGCTTCTGCGAGGTCGGGCACAGCTTCGGCTGGTAAAAGTCGCGGATGACAACGGTGAGCAGCGGGAGAAACGCTTCGTAAATGAAGCGCTCCTCGTCCTCAGGCAGCAGTGGCGACTCCGCCGTCTGCCGCGTGTAGAACGCGTCAAAGTGGCGCGAGGCAAGGTGCTGCAGGCTGTGCCACAGCCGCATGTCCGAGTACAGGTCCTGCGTGCCAGCCTGGTGATATGTTGATGGTGGTGGTGGTGGTGGTGATGGTTGTGGATGTGGTTGCGGATGTGGTTGTTGTTGTTGTTGTTGTTGTTGTTGTTGTTGTTGTTGTTGTTGTTGTTGTTGTTGTTGTTGTTGTTGTTGTTGTTGTGGATGTGGTTGTTGTTGTTGTGGATGTGGTTGTTGTTGTTGTGGATGTGGTTGTTGTTGTTCAAGTTGTGTATATGCGTGTGTGAGCGGTGATCGTGGACGTTGTTCATAGAGTGGTGCACTGGTGGTGTGCAAGATACAAGTATCAACAATGCTTTGAACGTGTTTGTGCATGATGTTCGAACCTCGAGCTGCGAGGCCGTCGTCTCAAGATAGACAAAGTTGAGGAAGCGCATGTACTCCGTCTTGATGAACAGCGGAATCTTGTCGTTGGCGATGACCTGTGTTGGAGGGAGTGGCAAGAGATATTGATGAGTAAGTGGCGAGTGAGTGGCGAGTGAGTGGCAACCGTGGGTGGCAACGGTGGTATGCATAGTGGCATCAAAGGGACATGCAGCCAACCAACCAACTAACCAACCAACCAACCAATCAGCCAGCCAACCGACCAATCAACCAGCCAATCAACCAGCCAATCAGGGTGCCAGCAGACAAAGGAAACGGCGCAACACAAAGCCAGCCAAAAGTCAAAAGTAAGCACAGAAGCAGAAGCAGAAGCCAGCAACGTACGTCGATGATCTCCTCAATCTCAAAGAAGGTCATGCACGTGGACTCGATGAAGCGAGTGTAGCCCTCCGCGCACTGGGCGATGAGGCCGACCATGTTGGCGTGGTAGCGCTGCTCGCGCAGCTTCGCCTCATCCTTGCCGCTGTACTCACACAGCTCAATGCGCTTGACGTTGTTCTCGTCGCCAACCTCCACGTCAATGAAGGTGACCTCCACTGTCTCGGCAAAGTGCTTCATGAGGTTCTTCATGATGATGTTCTGGTTTCGCGGGAGCGGCACGCCCAGCTCCTCGCACTTGACAATGGAGCGAAGCGTGTTGACCATGTTGGGCACGCGCACGTTGTGCTTGACGAGGATGTCCATCATCAGCTCAATCTGCTGCACGCTCAGCGCCAGCGACAGCTCCTGGTTGTCGGCAAACACGGCCATGACGGCGTCTGCCAGCGCGTTCTCCCAGCCCGTGGCGTCTGTCTCGATGGTGAGGATTTTGTCCAGGCGCTCAAAGAACTCGTCTTGCACGTACTCGTAGTCCTGCGCAAGCACCTCCAGGCAGCGCAGCACGCTGATGATGACCTCTTTGGGCTGGTTCTCCTGGTCGAGCACGTCAAAGAGCACGTTCAGGATGCCGTGATTGACAATCATGCGCTGGTTGATGACGTGCGGGTTGAGGCGGTCCACCACGCACAGCTCCGTGAGCTCCTTGAGAATGTCGTTGAACTCGTCCATCTCCACCACCTCAATCTGGCCCGCACCGAGGCGCCGCAGCACAGGCATGTCCTGCTTCAGGCGCGCGTCCAGGCGGATGCTCTCGGGGTCGAGCAGAAGCTGCGCGTCAATCGTGTACGTGAAGAGGTGTTCCGCAGACTTGTACAGGCGGTCAAGCAGCTGCAGACTCTTGCACGTCAGGCGCGGGTACTTGTACTTTGCCAGGTCAAGCAGAATCTCAACAAGGTCGTCCTCGCCGCCCTGGCGCAGCGCCGACGCCTCTGGCCGCCACTTGGGGCACAGGTAGTTGGCGCGGTCAAAGAGCTCCCCCACATACGAGCGCACGAGGTCCGTCTGCTCGTACGGGTCCAGGTTGGGGTCGTTCTTGGACATCTTGGTCAGGCACTGCATGGTGTCAAAGTGCATGGTTGGCCCGTCCGTGAGCTCTTTGAAGTGGAACACCTGGCCCACGCGGGACTGGCGCGTGTTGCGGCGCTCGCCAGACCAGCCGACAACCTGCCGGAAGTCGAAGCAAAATTGCTCGATGCGCACGGAGAGGCTGAAGTTGAGCAGCGTGTCCATGACGCCCAGGGCGGCAATCTTCACGTCCACCATGGCATCGTTAGTGTTGTTGCACAGGTAGCGCTCCTTCTTGCGCCACTCGGAGACGACCTTGCGGTCGTTTGCGTCCATGGCGGACGTCTCGCGGCGCAGCAGGCCCTTTCGCCGTGTCACCGTATGCGTGCGCTCGCCGGGGTCGCGGGAGGGCCGATCGTTGAAGCCGCTGAGCATGGGCTTGAGCTGCAGCATGAGGCGCTCAATGTCTTCCGGGTTGGCGTAGTAGCCAAAGGAGACGAGCAGGCGCACCAGCTGCAGCACAGAGGCAATGAACATGTTCATCTCCACCATGTTGGCCTCCAGGGAGCGGTGCTCCTGCAGAAACTCAAGGATCCACTCGTTGAGGGCGGAGAAGAAGGGCATCTGCGCGCCCGTGATGCTCTTGCTCGGGTCGCTGCCGGCCTCAGCAAAGGGCTTGGCGCTCAGCTTGTCCCACTCAAAGCACAGCTGCACCTCCTCCAGGATGTCGTTGTTCCAGTCCACGTCGATGAAGAGGTTGATCATGAGCTCGACGTAGTGCTTGCGCAGGGACGGCGGCAGGCTGTCGTCGCGGGCGCACATGAAGCACTCCTCCCAGCCAAGGTATCCCAGATCGCGGGTGATGACGCGGATGGCGTGGCTGCACCGTTGCAGGCACAGCTCGCCAAACAGGTCGAGCTGCGCAACAAAGAACTCGTAGGTGCGGCGCACAGAGCGGTTGGGCGACTTGCGGGCGGTGTGGGCAAAATCCGACAGCGGCGTCCAGTTCACGCCGTCAATGTTGATGAACACGCGCCTGTCTTGCAGCCTGGTTTTTCGTCATGGCATGGACAGATGGAGTGCATGAATGCGTGAGTGGGGGTGGATATGGGAAGCGGAGCAGAACAGGGATGGCGGTGCAATCAAGACGACAAGACAAGATCAGTAGGCGCAGGTCAAAGAAGGAGAAGAAGAAGAAGGAGGAGAAGAGGGCGGAGAAGGAGAAGAAAAAGGAGAAGAAGAGAGAGAGAGAAAAAAAAAACAACACCCGAAGAGCACATGAGCACGAACAACAGCCAAGCAGGCAAACAACCCAAACCAAACAATCAAACAGGCAGCCATGCACACCTTGTCTTGTAGACTGGCGGGTGGTCGCATTCGAGCAGCATCTTGCAAATGCGCTCCTGGTTCTCGCCAATGGCCACGCCGTCCACGCTGCAGAGGACAGAGAGGAACTGCAGGTAGCGCGGGTCCTTGTCCTTGTGCAGCAAATCAACCATCTGCTGGATCTCAGGCTCCTCTGCACCGCAGACGAAAGAAGAAGGAAGAAGGAGGGGAAGGAGAAGGAAAGGAGACAAAGGGGAGACGGAGAGGGGAAGGTTTGTTGTGAGGGTTGGACGAAGACGCTTTGTGGTTGTTCGTGACACATGGTGTTGAGAGCTCGATGGCGGGGTTTGATCCATCGTGAAGCATATGATTGATGTTGGGCCTTGTGGAGACCGTTCTTTGGCGACTGTGCATGCGTGTGCGTGTGCGTGTGCTGGTTGTTGGGTGTTACGCACCAAGGACGTCGACGATCTTCTGGTTATCCTCGACCAGGGCGGTGTACATGGTTTCCATGTCGAGGTCGTAGCCAAGCTGCGTCAGGAAGAACGGAATGTGCCTGCACACGTACAGCTCGTTCTTGCGCGACTCGCCCGTGAGGAAGCCCGCCAACAGCTTGTACGCACACACAAGCGTGCGCTTCGTCTGCGGTGCGAAAACGGAAAGAGAGGCCAACACATGCCATGGCAAGGAGGGGGGGGGGCAGAATAAGCGTGAGGAAGGAGAGGTGGAGGAAACAAGCAAAACAACAAAACAAAGTAGTAAGCAAGGCAAAAACAAAGTGCACCAATCAATCAATCAATCAATCAATCAATCAATCAATCAATCAATCAATCAATCAATCAACCAATCAATGCACACAAAACAACGAGACAAAACAAAAAGGAGGGGGGGGGGGGAGCAGCAATCACACAAGCGAGCAAGGGAGCGGGCCAGGCAGCAGAGGAGCGAACCTCGGCCTTGATGTCGCGCGGATTGAGGAGGTCGGCCAGGGCAATGCCCTTTGGAGCGAGGTTGTACTCGGCAAACGGCACCTGCAGCAGCTCAACAATCAGCTCAACGACGCCAAAGTTGCGCAGCAGCTTCTGCTTCATGCGGTTGAGCTTGCCGTTGTCCGAAAGGAACATCGTGTACTCCCGCAGCGCCTGCTGGAACCCGCGGTACGTCAGCGAGGACAGCTCGCCTGCGCACACACATAAGCAATAGGCAGTTACACATTGCGCGTGTGCATACATGAATGAGAATGTGAGTGTGTGAATGAAGGCGGATGAAAAAGTGAGGGTGAGCGCGAGTGTGGGCGTGGGCGTGCAGACTGTTAAGGACGATCTTGCGTCGGAACGCATGCAAGACAACATGACGAGATGAGTTCAACACTGCCCCTGGCTTCCCCCTCAATACAGAGGGGCTGTGGGTGCTACGCACCGGTCTTGCGGGAGCGAATGAAGAAACGAACGACCTCGACCATGCCAGAGACGTAGTTGACATAGGAAACGTTCTCAAAGGGAACGCGTTGCACGATGAACGCGTCATCGAACATGCGGTTGCGCGTGCACGTCGCCTGCAGTGCAACATTGGGTGGCCGTTGGTGTGGTAAGCAAACAAGGTGGGGGCGGGTCAGGCGCAGGTGCACGGGAGACTACATTGGACACACAAGACCATCGACAAGGGTACACATGCACACGCGCGCACGCACACACAAGCGTGCATAAGCAACATACACGTGTATACACGTGCGCACTTGCAGACACACACACACACACACGAGGCACTCCTCTCCCCCCTTCCCCCTAAACGTACGAGCTTGAGCTCGGCCTGGTCCCACTCGATGCGGTCGAGCTTCTCAAAGAGGGGCGTACGCAGCTTGTCGTTGGCCATCTCAAAGTGCCAGCGGCGCTCATATGGTCGCGTCTTTGCAGCATGCAGCCAGTGGCCTATTCATATGCAACATCACGCGTGGTTGAGGTGGCAAGTAAAACCGAAGTAGAGTCAGCGAACCGAAAAAAAAAAAGAAGATTGTCAACAACGATCAGTGCGATGCACAGGCGTGTGTGTGTGTGTGTGTGTGTGTGTGTGTGTGTGTGTGTGTGTGTGTGTGTGTGTGTGTGTGTGTGTGTGTGTGTGTGTGTGTGTGTGTGTGTGGGAGAAAGAAGCAGGACCCACTGCTCAAACATATGAAGGGTGTGTTGGCTTGCATTGTGACATTACAACGCGGGCAACGCGTGGCATGCACATGCACACATGCACACGCGCATACACACGTGTGCGTGCAAGCAATGTCATCCTTCGTCGGCTGCATGGGCTTACCTGTGGCGCAGTGCTGGATGCGGGCGTAAGCGCCGTTCTCGACGTTGTGCTTCTCGCGGATGACTGCGACCATGAGGAAGACGGCGTCGGGGTCGTTTGCGTCGTCCGTGAGCGACAGCACCATCTCTCCGCCCGTCGCCTCAGACTTGGACAGCTCAAACCCGCCGCTGGGGATGGGTGGCAACGGTGCGTGTGCGCGTGCATGCGTATGTGTGTGTGTTGCATGTGAGCGTACATGTCATGTGTGAGCGGGTGTATTGCATCCACGCGCAAAGCTTGAGCTGGCAATCAACACAAGCAACACAGCCACACTGGTGATCACAAGTGGAATGGCTGTTTGTAGTTGACTCACAAGCTGGTGTCTTCGTCGTCGTCATTTGGCTCCTCCGTGGACGGCAGGTACGAGTCTGTGCGCAGCTTGAGGTACTTCTGCGTCGTCGCGTGCTTCAGGCGGATCTGCGCAGCAGCGGCAGTAGTAACAGCAACAGCAGTGGTGGTGTTGACGTGAGGCGGTGATGAGAAGAGCAAAGCAGGAAGGATTAAGCATCAGTGAACCACATGCAAAGGCCCGTTGTTGTATCAAATCAAACTACACGCGCAACTGCAGATTTGTGTGTGTTCGCGCGCGCGCGCGTGTGTGTGTGTGGGCCGAGGGCATGCTTACCTTTGACTCCCATTCGATGAGGTCACCGCCGGTAGGGCGGCCGTCAATCTCAATTTGCCAAAACTGAACAACAAAAACCGGAGTGAACCGTGAGAAGAAGAGGGATGATGCAGCCATGATGCAGCCACCCACCGCGAATTGTGCTCTTGAACAATTCCACCGTGTGTGGTCCACAACGGCACGCTCACGGACGCACACACACACACATCACACACACACACACACATCACACACACACATCACACACTTAAAACAAATCGTGACTCGCTGTCACAAAACACGAGACGAGGCGACCACGCATGACGTACGGAGACGGCGCTTGTTGGGGGTTTGAGGCGGTGCGGGCGACGCGGGTCTGGCTCGCGAATGCGCATGTGCACATCCTCCCGTGGCGCGTTCTCAAAGTAGGTGCCCTCTGCAGCGAGATACGCGCTGATCTCCTTGTGGAACAGCTGAATAAAGTCACCGCCGCGCACGCCTTTGGCCTCGGGGTCGCGGTGCGCCTGTTTATACGTGTGTGGCGTGTTTGTGTGTGTGTGTGTGTGTGTGTGTGTGTGTGTGTGTGTGTGTGTGTGTGTGTGTGTGTGTGTGTGGACAACAGAAAGATGGTGAGAGTTGGGCGTGTGAATAACAGACACGGTTTCAGATCATGGAAGAGTTGATATTACAGAGAGAGCGTATCGTGCAACACAAACAAATCCGTTTGTGATGATAGAAATGCACACACACATACAAAGACACACGCGTGCACACACACACACACACACACACCATGTGCGGGTACACGGTGAGGGCCGTTGGGGAGACTGATGCGCTCATGTCGTGACAGCCGGGGACAATGTTCTTGTCCTCGGGCAGGATGGCTGCACTCGTGTGCATAAACTGCCCGCCCGTCTTCACGCTCTCAAGCACAATCTGCAACCACCGACACAAGGGAGGAGGAGGAGGAGAGTGTGTTGAGTGATGAGTGGCGACGATGAGTGGCGACGATGACCCTCAAGCAACATTGCAGGGGAGGAACGAGAAGAACACAACTACTGAGACAGCCACAACAGCACTGGCACGCTGGCATAACATGCCGCCACACGCACACGCGCGCACGCACACGCGTGTGGCTGTAACTCAGGCCGGATAATCACACCTGATCGCCCATGCGGACGCGTTCGCCCTCGGCGCGGACTTTGTAGCGCGGCATGATGCGGAACCACGAGTAGCTCGACACGGCAGGGTCAAGCTCAATGCGCATGTTGCTGCAGTTGCATCGTTGTGTGTGTGTGTGTGTGTGTGTGTGTGTGTGTGTGTGTGTGTGTGTGTGTGTGTGTGTGTGTGTGTGTGTGTGAAGAGAGAAAAATTTACACTGACTGTAGAAGACATGGAACAGACTCGTGAGCGCGAGTGCATCTTTCTGATGATTTTTGTTTTTTTTTTTTTTTT
>NW_004754929.1:1769718-1783916 GCF_000188695.1 Salpingoeca rosetta | reverse complement strand
TTTGTGTTGGGGATTGAGGCAGGGTCGCTGTACACTACAAGGCTCACG
Source organism: Salpingoeca rosetta (assembly GCF_000188695.1). Lineage (NCBI taxonomy): Eukaryota > Choanoflagellata > Craspedida > Salpingoecidae > Salpingoeca > Salpingoeca rosetta. The sequence goes on along the minus strand of NW_004754929.1, from coordinate 1,783,868 downwards.
GAACGTGGAGACGGAGGAATACGTTGCTCCACACACACACACACACACACACACGATGATGGCAAGAACAAAAGCGCCGGCATCTCGCAATCCAACAGCACCTTGGCTCGACGGCGGAGGTGACGGTCGAGCTGACGCGGACATAGAGGTGAGAGAAGCTGTGGTACAGCTGCACCACTTGGCCATAAACGACGTGATCGCCCTTGCGGCGCTCTTGCTCAAGCTGGTTGTCTGCAAGGGGTGGGGATGGCCGTGAAAAGATGTCAAACACAATAGACAGGGGAGGAGGGACAGGTATTCTCAGAGCAGTGGGACGACCGACTTGCGTGTGGCAATCCATCATTTCACAACACAGAGGAACCACGCACACACACGCACAAAGCAAAGCAAAACAACAACAACAACAACAACAACAACAACAACAACAACAACAACAACAACAACAACAACAACAACAACAACAACAACAACAACAACAACAACAACAACAACAACAACAACAACACACACACATACACACACACACGAGCGAGTGCGCTCACGTACATACACATGCACATACACATACAAACACAAACACAAGCACAAGCACTAGCACGAGCACGCACCATGCTTCTCGGCCTCTGCGAGTGCGTGGAGCTCCAGGAGCTCTTCGTTTGCGCTGAGCATGGCGTCTTCCAGGGACAGGTCGGGCCTATTCTGGTCGTCCCGCAGGCGCTGCAGGGCCATGCGCAGGTTCTTCTGCGCCTTGTACTTGGTCTGGGCACGCACTTGGAACACGGCAGTCTGCAGCATTGTCGGAGGGGAAGGGGCCAATGACAACATAACACGGAACAGCACAGCACAGCACAGCACAGCACAGCACAGCACAGCACAGTACAGCACATTTTCCGGTGAGCACAGCGTGGAGGAGGGGAGGAAAGTAGGTTCGCGGTCGGTAATGAGAGCAGAAGCACAAAGAGGAAGTGGGTCAGGGGAAGCAGTTGTGGAACAAGCGCATGGCACTCTAAGTGACCTTGAAGTTGCCGATGTCTGGGTTCAGCCGATCGGAGGGCTTGACCATCAGGCTGCCGTGCACGCTCCTGGAATGAACAAGGTCAGCATATTGATGGCGAATGAGTTCTCATGCGTGAGTCTCAGTTCAAGTTTAAGTCACGCACTCACACAACACGCCCACGCATTACACACTCGACGCAGTGTACACTGCGATAGACACGGAAGCATGTCATGAAGTAGCTGTGAAAGCCCAGTTCATACACATACACACACAGCCTCACATCCCCACATACACACACCAACTCATACATGTATGCACTGACCCTGAGATGCCACAAAACACATAGCCGGCGTGTTCTGCGTCGTAGAAGGAGACGTGGTCGCCAAAGCACATGGCTTGGTCGAAAAGGGAGTCATCGTCATCGTTGCCACCACTTGGTGGGTCCTCAAACGTGACGTGGGACATGGTGCTTCACAGTTGAGCCGAGGGTTGTCTGCTGCAACTGAGCAACACTTGTCGTTGTCGTTGGGTTGAGGCGGAGGGGGTGCTTTGGTGCCTGCTGTTCTCAGGTCAGCACGCACACGCGTAAGCAGCAACGTTGTCACTGGGTCTGGCTGCAAACGAAACACCAACACAACACAAAGGCGAACAGTGGAGTTGAGCGGAGTGGGTGGAGCGGAGTGGGGTGGAGTGGAGTGGAATGGAGTGGAGAATGACGTCGCAGAGCACAGCAAGGAAGCGCAGTACAAAACAGCAGTGGTGGGGGGGGGGTGTTGAGAGTGAGTGTTTCGCTCATGGAATGTGTGAGACGAGCTGAACTACAGGCGTGTGCCTGTGCTGTGCTGGCTTCCTGGGATCATCGCCATTGCAGTATCTCCCTCCCTTCCCTTCCCCCTCCTCAGATCTGCCAAGCACAACGCCATGTCACACCGAGCACAGCACCTTGCATTACCTCGCTCTGCAGTTCAGCACGCTGTTGCTGTTTGGGGTGTGGTGCTTGGCTGGACTCTGCCGGCGTGAATGCTGAGCCGTGCATCGATTCTTGTGCGATATCTTCAAACATTTATCCAAATTCAGAGTGGCCAGAATTTTCGCATGAATCTTACATAGAATGCGCAGCCGGTTCTTCCCAGCCAACAACGCTGCTGACGCTGTGGGTGGGAGGACAGCCAAGAGCAGGTGCAGCGATGCGAACAAGGCGACGACCACGCCACAGCACAACCGGCGCCAATCGCACACGTGCATTCACAGCCAGAGCAGTGCAGAGGCAACAACAGCACAAGAAGCAAGCGTAGCACAAGAAGCAGGGGCACGAGGTTACCAGCAGGATTTGCCTGGCACGATGGGTAGAACAACAAGGGTAGCCAAGGCAGAGCAGGAGGAGCCAGGGGAGAGCGAGACAAGAACATCCAGCTCCTCAACAACAACAACAACAATGACAACAGCAATAGCGACAACGGCAATAGCGACAACGGCAATAGCGACAACGGCAACGGCAACGGCAACGAGGACGACGACAAAGTCATCGCTATCAACGTTCATCGCCAAGAGGCGACGAAGTGCCAGGATCGCTGCCCAGGCTCAGGCAGCCTCGAGTGAAACAGCAGCCCAAGAACGTCACCACCACCAACAACACCACACCCACGACCAGGGACAGATCCGCAACCAAGCACACAAACACAACCACAGCAGCCACAACCACCACCACGATGACCATAAGCGGCAGCTTCCGTCACCAACATCCTCGCCGAAGAAGACCCGTGCGAAACTTCGAAAGCAAGAGCACAGGACCGGCAAGAGCCTCAGCAAGCGGCTGGACCGCCTCGTGCCCCGCGGGCGCGTGTTCAAAAAGGGCCGTGTGTGCGCTGGTGTGCGCGAAGCTGACGCCTTACAGCTCAAGCTACCAGATATCCTGAGCGACGACTTGGCTGTGCTGTTTGTCGGTATCAATCCAGGCGTGTGGAGCAGTGCCCGCGGTCACCATTATGCTGGCCCCGGCAACCACTTTTGGCCATGCCTGAATGCGTCTGGCTTGCTACCGCAGGGCGTTCGCCTCTCTTACGAGGATGACCTCAACTGCATCAACTACGGCATCGGCTTCACCAACATGGTCAGCCGCACCACCCGCGGCATGGCAGATCTCCCCAAGTGAGCGAAGCAGGTCATGTGTCTGCATGTGTGGGTGTGTTGGCGTGTGTTTGCGTGTGTTTGCTTGTATATGCTTGTGTTTACTTGTACATGCTTGCGTGTTTTTGCTTGTGCATGCTTGTGTATGCCTGTGCATGAGCGCGTGTATGCGCGTGTTTTTGGGTGTTTCATCGAGCAAACTCATCGGTACTGTTGCGTGCGCACCCTGTTTTCCATGTCTCTGTTATGCTGCTGATCACATCACCTGCTTTCCCTATGCTTGTCTCCTCACCTTGATGTGTGTTTGCACAACTCTATTTTCTCTGGTGCCAGACACGAGATCAAGGCCGGTACCCAGCACGTCATGGCAGTGGTGGCAAATTATCGACCTCGTGTTGTCTGCTTCAACGGCAAAGGTACGCCCAGCTGTGCGCCTTTCTGACGCCTGTTGCTTGCTTGCAAGCAATCAGCCATCGTTCCTTCCTGATTTTTGTGTACTCATCACTGTCGCACCTGCATACATGTGTGTGTGCATACATGTGTGTGCGTGATGTATTGTGCTTTGTCATGTGTCATGTTGTGTCATGTTGTGTGCATCAGGCATTTACGAAATCTTTTCGAATCAGAAGCGCTGTTCATATGGTTTGCAAGACGCCAGCATTCACGTACGTACTTGATGCGATATGATCATCCACACTTGATGAGACAACTCGCGTTGACACTGAGTATGTACACTCTGTGTGTGTGTGTGTTTGTGTATGTACACAGTGTGCGTGTTTGTGTGTGTATGTGTGTGCGTGTATGTGTATGTGGACAGTGCGTGTGTGTGCGTGTATTTATACAGTGTGTTTTCTGTTTCACCTGTTTGTTTTGTCCATCACTACAAGCCAACCTTACCTTCCGCTGCACCGCTTGCCCAACCTTCTGAAAAGGGGGTGCCCGTGTTTGTGATGCCATCAACAAGCCCACGTGGCGCAGCATTCCCAAGGTAACCACACGCGCCCCCAACGCTCGTTTTGTGATTTGCACCGCAAGCCACGCATCATGTTGTTCATGCCTGCCTGCCTGCTTGCCCTAACTTTCACTCAACGTCGCAATCGAGTGTTATGTTACTTCTGAATGCATGCGCCCTGTCCGTCACTCACCAAACGACCATTAACCGCAGATGGACGGACAAGCTCCAGTTCTTCCAACAGCTCCAAGGGCTGGTACACCGACACTCGACTGATGCAATTCCACAATCCACGGCCACTGCGGCGAAGGAGGAAGCAGACCCCCAAGACGACGAGCGACAGCCCAGCGAAGGACAGAGCGACATCAAGAAAGAAGTCAAGCAAGAGGCAGCATGAAATAACAACTACTGCTTTGTTTGAGTCACAACGTCGCGTGGTTCTGGCTTTGTGCCACTGTTTCTTGACCATCAGAGCAAGCTTTCGTGCGAACACACGTTTGATCTGACCAAATCGTGATGTGCGGGGGCAGAGTGAACATAAAAACATGGTAATCATGGTCCACGGGGTATCCTGTGAGGACGGCGAATGTCTTGGGAGCGGTTTCATCGTGTTATTCGAAACAATATGTGCGAAGGCGATGTGAAGAGGGAAGCAGCAAGGACGGTGACAGCATAATTGCTTGATTGACAGGCGGGATTGCCCACTGGCTCACTCGCTGACACACTGACATGAGCCTCCATGCAGGATTGGTGATCAGAGGAAAAGCGAGCCGATTGGCGAAACAGCCAAGCAATGATGCAAGGTGCACAAAGGAAAAGAGCGCAAACCCAAAACTGCAGCTGTCGTGGAGGAAGAAACGAAGCACTCGTAATGCGAGCAATCATGCAAATGCGCGATTGCAAACAAACATGGAAGACGCCAATCCAAGGTGACACGAAAACAACAGAAGCACGCACATGTGCGTGAAGACCTATGCACAGCAGGGAGAGGACGTGACGAGCGGTGGGGGGGGGGGTACTGCCCGCTTCATGCCAGTTGGTCCTGGTTTCGCAGCAACTCTTCAACCACGCTGCTCTGAAACGGCGCATCCATCACAATCGCATCCAGTGTCGGCTCTGAACTCCGCAGCAGCGTCTGTGTGTGTGTGTGTGTGTGTGTGTGTGTGTGTGTGTGTGTGTGTGTGTGTGTGTCAGTAGAAAATGAAACGAGGAACGCCATCAAGCACCACATCAAGCACCACAACACACATCACCATCGTCGTCATCATCATCATCACCACCACTATGAAGGGTGAGTGTCAACAATGAATGAATGGAACTAACCGGTCCAAAGACGATGGCCAGGTTGTTCAGGTGCATCTTGTTCACCGCGCCCTGGGCGGCAACCCTGGTAGTGGAGCAACAAAACACGCCATGAGACGAACAGACAGGAGCAAGAAGAAGCGTGTGAATGTGCGAAGATACTGAGGAGGGGGGGAATGGCGGAAGCAACTGCAACTATATGGCGTCAACAAGAAGAATAGCATCGTACGAGCTGGACTGCAAGCACACACAAACACACACACACGCACACACACACACGCACACACACACACGCACCTTTCGAGGTGCTGGAAGAGAAATAGCAACGTTGCCTTGTTTGCTTCCGGTAGTGATTGGAAGAGCGATTTCAGCGTTTGCAGGCGCTGGCCCGCATCAGCCATCTCTGTTGTTTGTGATATGGACAGTGACGCGGGTGTTTGTGTTGATGAGTGAATGACAAGGGGAGCTGAAGGGCACACGCACGAGGGAGATGTGGGGAAGGGGAGAAAGCGGCAAGCAACCAAGTGACCGAAACACACGCACACACACACACACACGCACACACACATACATGTCAGGAACGCATGCGTACTTCCTGCGGCGATGAAGTCTGCGTATTTGTCGTCGGTGAAGGGCGGGTCTGCAAGCTCGCGGAAATAGAGCTTGAGCAGCCCAGCGGCGCCGTGCACATCGTCAATGCCTTCGACGTCCACCGTTGTGCAGTCTGTATGAAGGGTATGCAAGAAGTCAGGGCAGCGCAAGGAGTACGTGTGAACACCCGCATGTGTGTGTGTGTGTGTGCGTGTGTGTGTGCCTGTGCGTGTGTGGCGTTTTGTTCGTTGGAAGGGTGCAAGGTCAGCAACGTGATTCAGTGCCGACAGTGTGAAGAAGTGGACAGCACTGTGCGCACCTGCGTTTGCCTCTGCGACGAGGTGTTGGATTTGTGAGGAATTTCCTGGAACGCGATAAATGCCCTGCTCTTGCAGTGACCTCTCCACGCGGTGCACGCACTGCAAAGCAACAACAGCGTGCATGTGTGCACATGTGCATGGTGTAAGGACTGCAAATTCGGGGACAACAACAACAGCGGCAAGAAAGCAAGAGGAACCATTGACAAAGAGGTCGCACCAAGACAGCAATCAAACGACAGGCAATTGCAGACGTACAAGCACAGAGAAGGCAAGACAAAGGAAGGAGGGGGAGTTAGTCACACACGCACGCACGCACACGCGCGCACACTCACACACACGCGCGCGCACACACACACACACACACAGGCACACACACGCGTGCGCGCACACACGCACACTCACTCACACACACACACGCATACCTTGACGACGATGATGGGGACGTTTGGGACAGAGGCAACAGACCGCTCGAGATCCACTTGGTGCGAAATGGTCCCGCCAAAGACAGGAACTGTAGTGACAGTGGTGGTGATGACAAGTTAGTGGCTGCGGTGATGGGTTACAGGCACGCAAGCGGTCAGAGGAGACACATGTCGCCGTCAAGTCGATCACAAGCAAATCACGCCCAAGAATAAACACAAGCAACGAACAACGACAACACACACACATACACACACTCACGCACACGTGTACACACACCATCACACACACGTACACAATCTCACTCACACTCACACTCACTGACGCTCACATGTACACACCCACACGCACATTCAATGATGCCCTTTGAGACGAGCTCTTGCTTCTTTGGACGGGCGCGGAGGTATTTGTTGAGGCGGCGGCGCACATATCCATAGCCGGCGTCCTTCTCTTTCGGAGAACCGGCATCCATGTCCGGGCTGGCAAAGAAAGCAAGCATGTGCGAGCATGGCAAGTGGTGAGGGACATGAGATGGGGACGGGAACAGAGCGAGAGCTGGGGTGTCAAAACGCAACGAATGTAACCTTCATGACACACACACATTCACACACATACATTCACACATACATTCACACACCCATGCACGCACGCACACGCACACACACATTCACACACATGCACACACACACAGAAGCACTCATGTGCGTGTGTGAAACGCACATGTAGGAGTGGCGCTTGTTGCGCTGCTTTGGGCTGCGCTTCTCGCGTCGCGATCCAGCGAACGTGTGTGCACGTTGTCGGTCGTCAACGGCTGCGAAGATGATCACACAATTGTGAGCAGTGCACACGCGAGGATGTGAGTGCACAACAAGGGCCTCAGGAACACGGACGGGGTGGGAGGAGCACTTGCACACACACACACACACACACACACACACACACACACACACACACACACACACACACACACACACACACACACAACACAACACACAACACGCACACATTCACATTCACATGCAGCCCTCTTCTTCTTCAACACGTACACACACATATGCATACATGCACAACCTGGGCCGGCGCCTGAGCTGCCTGTCTTGACGCGGTTGATCGCCTGCAGCCACCGCACGCGCTCGCCCTCAGAGCCAGCCTGGAACAGCATCCTGTACACACACATAAATGAAGTCGTGGTGCTTGTGTGAGACTGGCTACGAGTGCGGGAATGGCGAGGAGACTCAAGGAAGATAACCAACAACAACAACAACAACAACAACAACAACAACAACAACAACAACAACAACAACAACAACAACAACAACAACAACAACAACAACACCAACAACAACAACAACAACAACAACAACAACAACAACAACAACAACAACAACAACAACAACAACAACAACAACAACAACAACAACAACAGCAACGCACTTGTTCTGTGGCCCCTCGAGCTTGAAGACGTAATCGCGCTTCGTGTACTCCTCATCGACCAGCACGTCGTTGCGCATCAGATCGAGAACAGACGTCGGCTTCTTTTGCTGCAGTGGTCCAGCGTCATGTGCATGTGAGTTGCGCGCGTGCGCGATATCGTGCATGTGTGATTGTGTGCTTGGTTCTACACATTCACGAGCAAATGTGAATCATAGCTGGCAGCCTCCATCCCACCCATTCATCCACCCCATTCATCTCGCAGCTAACAAAGCCAGTACACCCAGCCGTCACGCCCGCGTAACAACACATGTGAGCACTGCCAACAATAACATCAGCGACCATCCTTGATACCTTCTCAAAGTCCTTCTTGCTGCCAAAGAGGACGAGCAACGGGCCCTCTACAGCCGCATACACTTTGTGCCACTGGCGCCGCCGCACATCTTTCCCGCCCTGTGGTGTGCGCGTGCACACACACACACACACACACACACACACGTACGCACGAGAGCACAAACAGACAAGTATGTAAGATGCACGATTGTCGTGGCGAGCGCCAACCGCGACAAGGGTCACGCACACACACACACACACACACACACACACACACACACACACACACACACACACACACACACACACACACACACACACACACACACACACGCACACCTCTCGGATGAGCTTCCGTTCCAAGTGGCCCTTGAGCGAAATGACTTGCTCTTCCTGCTGCGGCAGTTGCTGTTGATGCCCTTCGCCTGCCTCTTCAACTGTCACATTCACAACCGATTTCATCGCAGCACCACTCTCCTCATCGACACCGACATCGTCACCATCGCCACCGTCATCATCATCAACATCATCATCAACACCATCAACATCATCTTCATCTACCGTATCCGCACGGGCTAGCTGCTGCTGCTGCTGCTGCTGGTGGTGGTGGTGGTGGTGTTCATCGTGGGCCGTTGTCGGTGCGTGCTCGTGTGCGTCTGGCGGGTGCGGCGATGCGGTGGCGCTGTGATCCGCAGACTGCTCGCGAAGCAATTCCGTTCCCAAAGACAAAGAGAGTGTGGGGTGGGAAGGCAATACCCCATAAAGAAATGGAAAAACAAAATGGTTAGTGTGTGATCAAAGGAGCGACGAGGCAAAGGACAAAGGAGGCAATGTACAAGAAAAGGACGCTTCAGCTGCTGCATGCGCGAGTGTGCACGAAACAAGCGATTTCACGTGCACAGTGCACAGGCGTTACCCTCACCTCAGCTGGGAGGTGCGGCGATGTTGAGTGTGGAGACTGTCTACTCGCAGGTCCAGAGACCATCGACTCTGGCCGCCGCGACCGCACCTAACATGTACGACAACCAACCAGCTGAGATGAGGATACATGATGGTGGTGGCACGATGCATGCACATACGCACGCACGCGAGAATACACGCACGCAAGAGTGCACGCGTACATGTGTACGCACGCAAGCCTGCTGGGTGCACACGAAACAAGCAAAACAATCATGTGCGCCAACACATGAAACTGTCGTCACACCACACAACACAGCATCACCCCAGCCCTGTTGGTCCTGCCATGCTCACCGCTGGTGGCGGCGGTGCGGGCGCTTTTCTGAAGGGAACAGGCCGTTCTTCCTCTGCCGCACCCGAGGACGATGGTGGGGGCGGTGCTGCGAGTCGTCGAAATAGGGGCGGTGGTGGTAATGGTCGCGATGTGAAGTGAGGTGAGGTGAGGTTGGGTTGGGTGGCGAAGCAGTTGTGTGTGTTACAGCGAAACACACGAGCAGCAAAGGACGTGCCTGCAAGCAAACTAACCTTCGGTCACGACTGTTCGTCCTGGCGGTCGAGGAGGCTGTCAAACAAGAAGAGAAATTGCAGGCCGAGCACATTAGGCATGAATGGCGACCATTGGACAGGCACACGCGGACACACTTTCACATAGTCTCACAACATCATTGCCTCCCCCCAACACCGACAGCGACAGCATCAGTAGCAGCGTTAGCAGCGATAGCCGCGTGAGGGTTGGCTGACTCGCCTTTACGCCAATCTTAAGCGTTGCTTCGAGCTGCTGATGGAAAGCGCCGTGCACAGATGCGCGTTTTGGCCTCGGCGAGATGGGAGGACGGGCGCCATGCTGATTTGATGCAATTGTGAGGGTGTAAGTTTGGAGAGTTGGTGTACCACAGGGCGCAGCCCCTTGCACGCAGGGCGCAGCCCCTTGCACGCATGAGCATCAGTACACACATACACACACATGATGACGCAATCACAAACAGGCCCCCTACACACACACACACACACGATCACACGATCACACACACACACACGATCACACACACACACACACACACATTTCGCACACACAATACACACGGGCGCGTGAGGCACCTCGTCTGCATCTGCCGGGTGCAGTGCGATGTTGTCTGCGTGCGACCCCTGCCGGCTGTGCCCGGGCCTCCCTGGTCGCGGCTTTGGGCGCGGACGAACAGGTGCACTCTTTGGCGCCTGCTCTGTCACCGCCGCTGCTGCTTGCACATCCACGGAGAGGCCGCTCACGCCAGCGCGACCCGGTGCTGAACGCGTGTCGCTCCAGCTGTCATCACGACGATGGCTCACATGCTGCTGTTGCTGCTGCTGCTGCTGCTGCTGCTGCTGCTGCTGCTGTTCGTGGTTGTGTTGAGACGTGTGTGCATCGCTGTTATCATCAGCACCACGCGTGCTGCGACCGCCGCCATCAGTGTCACATGTTGTGTCGTCGTCTGTGATGTGAAGGCGCGGCGGCTTGATCGGCGGCTGTGCGTCCCCTCGGCCGTGCGCGTGTGCGCCCGCGTCGGATTCCGGCTGCTCCTGGAGCTCGCCATCGTGGATGTTGTCGTACATGTCATCGCTGTCCTCGGCCACGTCATCCTCACCGTGCACCGCGTTGGCAATCGCCGCGTGCACATGACCCTGCTTCTCATCCTGTGCTTGCGCCAGTCGTTGTCTATCACTCCTCTGCGCATGCTGATCACCACCATCACCACCATCACCACCATCGCCACTGCCAACACGGCTGCCTCTGTTCCTGTCCACGTTCACATCATTGTCGTCGTCGTCGTCGTCGTGGCCATACAGGACAAGGTCGTCCGTCGTGGACTCGTTTGCATCTGCGTCCTCGTGACTCGTCTCCAGCTTCACCGTCAGATTTGACGACTTGCGGACCGGTGGTGCCGGCTTCTCCGCGCGTGCCTGCCGCAAGGTGAGCGGGCGGGTGTCTGGCGTGAGGTTGCCCCAGTCCGTGGGTTTGCGCTCGAGCTGGGGTTTGGCGTCGCCCACCGTCAGGGTGTTGCTGCTGGAGGAAGCGGAGACCGGCTTTGATGGCGAGTGGACTTGCGTGTCGCCGTTGCTCAACGGCTGGCTCCCCTGTTCCGTGGCCTTGTTGGGGTCGTGTGCGTCTTCTTGGTCACGTGGCGCGTGGTCCATGCTGCCTGCTTCGCTGCTCCTCGCGCTGCTGCCCTGCGTCGAGGCTGACGACGTTGGCGCGTGCTCCTCTTGCGCGTGGACTTTCTGGGCCTGTTCACCTTCTTGTGCTGCAGTAGCGCCGTGCTGCTCGTCGGGCGTTGGCTCGGGGCTGGATTCCTCCTCTGCAGCCGCGGTTTTCTCATTGCTGGCGACGCTCTCCACCCATGCTGGGGAGACATACCCGCGTGTGCCATCTGTTTTCTCCACCTCCAGCCACCCGTTTGGGTGCTGTGTGATCAGTGTCATGATCTCCCCTTTGGCAAACGCCGGGGTGTTGCTGTGCCAACCATGTCAGCAGCAGCAGCAGCAGCAGCAGCAGCAGTAGGAGGAGGAGGAGGAGGAGGAGGAGGAGGCACATGGGCGTCAGCAAAAGGCGGATACGACAAAGTAGAGGTTGGAATGGGATGTCGGTGGCGCATATGGGCAGGAACGACAAACGTGTGAGAGCGGGAAGACAAGGTCAGTTGCAGGGCAAAAGGGGTCAACACAGGAAGTCCATGCGTCAAAACGGAAGGACAACACCCGGCCAAAACGAAGCAGACACAGAACACAAACATGACCACAAGCCGCTGCATTGTTTGTTGTGTTGGTCGGTCGCATGCAACATTGGCTAAGCTGCGCGTGCATTGGGGTGTTGTGTTGTTACCTTGAAGGATCGCCTGCATAATCGTACAAGGCGCGCACCAACGCCACCATCCTCCCCTTGCTCGCTTGATTGTGCTTGGCTCTCTGTATCTTCTGAAGGGGTGTGTGTGGCACAGAAAGGGAAGGGTGTCCTTTTGTTGGTGGCGTCTTTGTTGGTGTTGTTCTTCTTGTTGATTTGAATGCCAAGAAGTCGTTGAGAGTTGTGGATTGATGAAAATTAGGAACATCGCAGCAAATTTTACCACCCGCCATGATCTGATCTGGACTTTGTTTCTTGGGTGGTGTGTGTAGGTGTGTGTGTGTGTGTGTGTGTGTGTGTGTGTGTGTGTGTGTGTGTGTGTGTGTGTGTGTGTGTGTGTGTGTGTGTGTGTGTGTGTGTGTGTGTGTGTGGTGGAAGGTGGAAGGACCATGAAACCAATTGGGATGGCAAATCACTCATTCACACACACTCACACACACACACACATCCATTCGTCCACTGATGCCGACTAGCACACAAGTGTTGATACGTTTACAAGTCATCGTAGTCGGAGAAACAAGAACAAAAACAAACATGGAGCAGGCAAGCGGCGAAGAAGGAGGAGGAGGAGGAGGAGGGAAGCGGTGTAGCGCCAGCCGCCCACTTTAGTTTACACGCCCGAAACAAACACCAGAGTCAATCAAGTTTACATTACAGCAGCATTACAGGAACCAAGACGAGACAGCGACAGAGGCAGCGAGCGGGGATGCGGCGTGCCTCTTGTCGCAGGACGCCATGCACTCATCGGAACAGATCTTGGACGTTGCGCTGTCAGAGCACACGCGAATGGTTTGGGTGAGTGAACGGGGTTTTGGGCAAAGGGTGGCCTGGGATGAGGCATCGCGTACAGTGTGCAGTGTGCAGTGAATGGACACACATAACACACGTCGCACACACACACACACACACACACGTCGCACACACACACACACACACACACACACACACACACACACACACACACACACACACAGAGCACGCACACGCACACACACACACACACGCACACAGAGCACGCACACGCACGTGACACGTAACGCACACAGCATACACAAACGTACAACCACACGCACCTGATCGCTTTGTGTCAGGGCAGCCAGTTGTTGTGGCCCTGGCTGCAGTCGCAGCTGCATCATCAAGTGAACGCCACAATGCAGATGAAAATACCCTGTCGAGTAGCACAAGTGGCACGTCCAATTCATGAGCAAGGAGTCGGGAGAGGGTGGGAGGCGTTGCTCAGGACATGCGCAACGGGCAAGGGTGAGAGTCGCCACACACACACGCACACGCACACGCACACGCACACGCACACGCACACGCACACGCACACGCACACGCACACGCACACGCACGCACACACACACACACACACACACACACACACACACACACAACAAAGAAACAACGGCGTACGCACGTGTTGTTGCCCCGCTGATATGGCCGACGCGGACGGATCGCACGGGGATGTTCTGATAGCACTTGCGGCATATCGCCCGCCCGTTTGTCGCATACGAGAACTTCCAGTGCCCAGACGTTCGTGGCTGCTGTTGTTGTTGTTGTTGTTGCTGTTGCTGTTGCTGCGGTTGAGGCGGTGGTGGTAGTGGGTGGTAATGGGGCTGGTGGTGTTGGGCAGCATGACCGGGAAACGCCATCACGTGTTGGCCCAGCGCATTTGCCGCCGCGCCAACCCGGTGCAGCATGGCCTGCACGTACTCGCCACCATAGCCGCCGCTGTACATCCCCGCCGAGCGTGAAGCGCGTGTGCAAACGGCTGGCGCGGGCAGCGACTTTGCAGCCTGCACGCGCTCCTTCCAGTCGATCTTGGCTTCGTCGTCGTCGGGCTTG
>NW_004754929.1:1764718-1767218 GCF_000188695.1 Salpingoeca rosetta | reverse complement strand
TATCTTTGTGTGTGTGCATGTGTGTATCTTTGTGTCTGTGTGTGTCTGTGTGTGTCTGTGTGTGTCTATGTGTGTCTATGTGTGTCTGTGTATGTGTGCCTTGTTCACTGTTTTTCACCATGGCGTTCGTCTTGCTTGTGTCGCGCATTTGCGACTTGCAGGGTGCGCTGTGGTTTCTGGAAACATTGTTGTGCGACAGCGAGGAACAGACGTCCACCCGGGCCTCAACGTACGTATATATCCAACCACGCGTTCAAGCCTTCCTTTCACACTTCCTCATCCACTTACACACTGATTCACACGCACTCACACACACTCACACACACACACACACTCACACACACACACACACACACACGCACACACACACACACACACGCACCCTCCCCCCCCCCCCTTTGGTCTGTTTCATGTTGCTATAGGTCGGCATGGGCCGTGACCACACTTTGTATGCACTGACCGATGGCTTTGTTAAGTTTACCCGCACGCGTGACGGCCCAAACAAGTATGTCTTATTTTTTACCCCCTGCTTGTACTGTCACACGCCAACTTGTGTACTGGCATGCATATCCACCTTTTTCCACGCTGAGCACCCACGTTGCGCGCAACCTCTAACCCTTGGTTTGTGCTGTACATGCAGGCGCAAGTATGTTCACATCCTGGACAAGCGGGGTGAGATGCCCGCCTTCTTGTGAAAACCGCTTGCGCTGTGTCGTGTGCTGTATCGTGAGCTGTTGTTTGTGCAGTGCTGTGGAGTTCTGTAGTGTTGTGGGGGTGCTGTGTAGTGTTGTGTGCTTCTTTTCCGATCATGCCAACCCTCGTCCCAATGCGTATGCGTCATTCTGTGTGCCTGTGTGTCTGGGCGTGTGTGCCTGTGTGTCGAGTGTCCAATGAACAGTGACAACTCCAGCATCCTATCGTCTCTGTCATCATCATGGTGTCGTTGTACTGCATTGTAACCATGTGTTGCGCGCCAACCGGAGGGTCAAGAAAGAGACAGGGAGATGTGTATGTGTGTGTATATTGTGTGTATGTGTGTGTGTGTATTTGCGAGTGGGCGCGGGCAGTAAATCGATGGGGCAATCGCCAAGCCCAAGAAATATACTTGCGTTGGCACATGTTGTGGGACATGTGGAGCGTATGCACAGACAAGGCACAAACAACGGACAGAACCGTGCCACGTAGGAGCTATTGCGTAAATTGTTGGGGATGCGACGGCTGCTGGGATTGCATTGGTATGGGTGGTTGTTGTTGCTGCGGCTGCTGTTGCTGCTGTGACGCTTGCTGTTGCTGCTGTTGCTGCTGTTGCTGCTGGAGCATCGCCTCGTGATTCGCTATGTGTGTATGTGTGTGTGTGAGAGAGAGTGAGTGAGTGAGTGAGAGAGTGAGTCAGTGAGTATGTGTGAGAGTGTGAGAGAGTGAGAGAGAGAGTGTGTGAGTGTGAGTGAGAGTGAGTGAGAGTGAGAGCGAGTCAGTGAGTATGTGTGAGAGTGTGAGAGTGTGAGAGAGAGAGTGTGTGTGTGTGTGAGTGAGAGTGAGAGTGAGTATGTGTGAGAGTGTGAGAGTGAGAGAGAGAGAGTGTGTGTGTGTGTGTGTGTGTGCACAAGGGCAGAGCGAGAAGACGGTGTGAACACAAACAACAGCCATGGAGACATGAGCGTGGTTCCAACGCGATTTCTCTTCCTTGGATGGAGCACAGAACATGACCACGATCCAACGCACCAACGGCTTGACGGACTTCCAACAGCTGCCGCTGCAACTGCTGCTTCTTCGCCTGCGAGCGATCGGAGACAGGGAAGGCACAGGAAAAAGTGTGGGAGACGCAGTAGAAGGAGGGGGGAGGAGAGATGGAAGGTTGCATGAGCACAGTGCGTGCGCTTGCCTTTGTGTGGGCACGATTGTATGATCCTCAGACCACGCTTCACCATCGTTCAAAAACAACCACAGAGAGAGAGAGAGAGGGGGAGAGAGAGAGAGAGAGAGAGAGAGAGAGAGAGAGAGAGAGAGAGAGAGAGAGAGAGAGAGAGAGAGAGAGAGAGAGAGAGAGAGAGAGAGAGAGAGAGAGAGAGAGAGAGAGAGAGAGAGAGAGAGAGAGAGAGAGAGAGAGAGAGAGAGAATGGGCTGGGAGAAAGCTTCGGACACAGGCACATCGACACAGATCTCGACACATCGACACAGATCTAGACACATCATCGACACACACACACACACCCGTCTTACCTCAAGGGATTGGTTGCGCGTCTCCATGTCCTCAATGTAGTCTGCAACAGCGGTCAGCACCTTGGCACGCGACGCCTGATTTGAACCCGCAGCAAAGTATGCAGTTGGCCAAGCGTGAACACACACACACACACACACACACACACACACACACACACACACACACACACACACACACACACACACACACACACACACACACACACACACACACACACACGCACGCACACGCACACACACACACGCACACACACACACACACGCACACACGCACGCACGC
>NW_004754929.1:1744978-1762118 GCF_000188695.1 Salpingoeca rosetta | reverse complement strand
TGTTATTGTCTTACTTCTCTCTTCTCTGTGTTGACGATATAGCTTCTCTTATTACATCTTGTTTTGCGTTTCGTGCAGTTTTTTCGGGGCGATAAAGCGACCTATCGTCCTATAGAGAGAGAGAGAGAGAGAGAGAGAGAGAGAGAGAGAGAGAGAGAGAGAGTGTGTGTGTGTGTGTGTGTGTGTGTGTGTGTGTGTGTGTTTTTGTGTGTGTGTGTGCACGAACAGGCATGAGAGCAAGGCAATCACGCCATCACAGCCACAAACTACGACCAGACATCCAGCCAACCTACGCACACACACACACACACACACACACCTTTGCTGCCTGCGTCTCCTCGAAGAGCTGCTTCATCTTTTGGGCCGATGCGGTGGCTGTGTCCAGGGCGTTCTGTATTGACGCCGTTGCGTTTGTTTTGATTTCAGAGATGGTGTGCTGCTGCAGGGTGCTTGTCATGTGTTGCATTTCCTGAATCTGCTGCGAGGCTACCTCCAGCGCCGTCTCGTTTCTCACAAAGCCCGCCGCCTCTGCGCTGATGACTGGCTCGTGGTTCAACACACACCGGTGCACGCTCGACACATCTGCAGTGGGCAAGCATTGTTGACGTTCGTGAGTGAGGAGGGTGAGGGGAGTGTAATGTGTGTGTGTGTTTGTTAACAAAGCAAAGGGAAGGCAAATACATCACTGGCGACGCACGCACAGATGACAGGCAGATGCACACACACACACACACACACACACACACACACAGACACAGACACAGACACAGACACACACACACACACACACACACACACACACACCGGCGACGATGCGCGAGACAAGCTTGGCATCCATCAATGACGAGGAAGGCGATGTCATATTGGACTACTGTTTATGATGACGCCAATTTTCCGCGCAGACGAGTTGGCGCCACGCACACCAGCAGCAGCCAACGATGGCAGCGAAGCGTGGAGCGGCAGCAGCGTCTTCGACACAGCCGGCGCAGTGCGTGCTCTCTCTTTTGCGTGCATGTGTGTGTGTGTGTGTGTGTGTGTGATATGACCTCCACATTGAACGCTGTGGGTGTGGAACTTGAAACGTACCTTCTTTTCTGTTTCACATTTATATAGACTTCACGTCACTTGCCTGCTTTGCCCGTTGTCACTGTGCACCGTTTTGACAGGGCGTCCATCGCCTCGCAAGCAGCGTCGCAAGCAGAGTCACAGGCAGAGTCGTCGACCCAGCCAGCCAAGCGTAGCAAGAGCACAGCGCCACGTAGAGCTTACATAAGCCTATCCGAGGGCGAGAAGACACGCGCAGTAAGTGTGTGTGTGTGTGCTCTTGTGTGTGGTGTGTGAGTGGGAGGGTGTGCGCGCGTGTGTGTGCCTGTGCACGCGTGTTGTGTAGATGCGTGCTTACACAAATGTGTGCACGCTTGCGACCCAGGTTGAAAGCGCTGCGAGGGCCATCTTGTTTCGCTGCTGCTACCAGGGCAAAGCCGTCAAACGAACAGGTTCGTGTGCGCGTGTGTGCTGCGTGCTGTACTAATTTCGTGCTGCGTAATTTGTGATGGCTTGCGGCTTGGTTGTGATCTCACGACTTGCACTCTTTGTGATGCGATTCCACCGTGTTATGCGACTCCGCGGTTATGTTATTCAGACGTTCTTCAGCTTCTTGGTCTCACCGGGGCCCGGGAGGCCTTCTTCAAGGGCGCAGGCATCTTGAACGAAGTCAGTCACAAGTATGAGAGAGTGAAAGAGAGAGAGTGTGTGTGAGTGTGTACATGTGTGTGGATGTTTGGTGTGCGTGTGTGTGTGAGTGTGTACATGTGTGTGGATGTTTGGTGTGCGTGTGTTTGGCTGTGCCTCTGTATGTATATATGTGTGTAGTTATGTCCGCATTCCTCTTCCTAGCGGTCTCCGTCGCCCTACTCCTCCATAGCCACTTCTGTCAATTTGTCTGCCTGAGCTGTGACGTGCACAGCCTGTTTGCCTCCCCAACACCTCATACGCAACACACACACACACACAATGCACACAACACACACAATGCACACAATGCACACAACACACACAAACAAACAAACAAACAAACAAACAAACAAACAAACAAACAAACAAACAAACAAACAAACAAACAAAATACGCATGCACGCCAGCTGTTTGGGCTGAAGCTGACGTCGCTGCCTCTCCCCGACCAGCCAGACTCCATGCCGTCGATGGGCATGAAGAAACCCACAGAGGAGAAGCCCACAGGCCTGTTTACCCTGGTCAACAGACTGCAGAGCGACAAGGTTCCAGCCAGTGCACACGCAGCTGGCGAGGGCAACGCCGCGTGCGCGTTGGTGCTGGATGAATCCACGCAGGCGCAGTGGGGGTTTCTCATGACCATCCTTGCCACCATCTACGTCAACAAGCCCAAGCACGAAATCTCCCAGAGTGAGTTGCTTTTGTGTGTGTGTGTGTGTGTGTGTGTGTGTGTGTGTGTGTGTGTGTGTGTGTGTGTGTGTGTGTGTGTGACTGTGTGTGTGTGTGTGTGTGCGTGCGTGCGTGCGTGTGTGTGTGCGTGCGTGCGTGTGCCTGTGCGGTTGAATGTGCTGCTTGATTGACGTATTCAGCTGCACACAGTCTGCCAACATCATGTGTGTCAGTGTGCCATCTACTGCAGATTCTAAACCCTGCACAGTATGTGCGCGCTCACTCCAGACCACGCGCACACTCACACGCACTCACACGCACTCACACACTCACGCACTCACACACACTCGCACGCGGTACAAATTGGTTCTCCCCTCCCCACTTCCCCCAATCCATTGCACAGGCGAGTTGTGGAAGTTCCTTAGGGAACGGCTTGGCGTGGGCAACACCACACGGATTGGCGGCGAGCGTGCTGACCGCCTCATCGACACCGTCTTTGCCAGCGAACAGCGGTTGGTTGCATCGCGCGCGCGCGCGCGTGTGTGTGTGTGTGTGTGTGTGTGTGCTGTTGTTGTTGTTGTTGTTGTTGTTGTTGTTGTTGCTTGTTTGTTTGTTTGTTTGTGTGTTTGTTTGTTTGCACTTATTTGTGTTTCTGTACGCGTCCTGGATTGTCGTCGCTACTATTGCTCCTGTCATGGTGCACCCACCACCATGCTTTTGGCACACGCCTTCATCGCCTTCAACCAACTAACCAACGAACCACTCAACCAACCAACTGCCGACACAACAGGTACTTGGTGCGGCTGCGAATGCCCAACGCAAACCCGAACGAGCCAGTCACCTACTTCTATCGATGGGGGCCGCGGGCGCGTGTGGAGCTCTCAGAATACAAGATCCTGCAATTCCTCGCAAAGGTGCGTACATGTCGGGGTGCGTGTGCCGGGTGCATACGGCGAATGCACACGGCGGATGCACACGGCGAATGCACACGGCGGATGCACACGGCGAATGCATGTCAGAACCCCCCCCCCTCCCTTTTCTCCTCGCACACACACGCGCGCGCACATCCCCTGCATGTTTTTGATGTGCCTGCCAGGCTCTTTCCTATTCCCCGCATGCGTGATGCTTCACGGAACCGTTTCCCCACGCAACAACAACATGTGACACTCTGTTTTCTCTTTGCCACCTCACACACAATACACACGATACACACACAATACACACACACAATACACAATACACACACAATACACACACACAACACGCACACAATACACACAATACTCACACGCACACAACACCCACTGCAGATATACGGCCACGACTTTGCGGAGCTCGCGGAGCAGCTCAACTTGGACGTGGCTGATGGGCAAGAAGGCGATGGTGCTGAGGGAAGCGAAGAAGAAGAGGAAGACGAAGAAGGCGATGATGGCGACAAGGAACAAGAAGAAGCAGAGGAGGACAGTGCAGCATCGCGCGGCCCGAGCTCGGCATCAACGCGCAACAGCAGCAGTAAGAAGGGCAAGCGCCGCCAACAGCAGCGGCAACACGCAAAGGTGAAGGAGGAGGAGGAGGAGGAGGAACAACAGCAGTCGAACCGACGGCGAACAACACGTGCACGGCGTTCGCGTGGGCGCAAATAAAACGAAAAGGGACAATCGAACGAAACTGTGAGTTTTGTGACGACGCGTGCTGGTTGCGTTTGTCCAACCGAAATTTGCATGCAGGCAAGACTTCCTGGAATCCACGCGCAACTACGGTTGCATGCGTCACCACCGGGACACGGCCTAGCTCTGTGTGGGGCGGTTGGCACACACTCACAATCGCGAGGAAGTGCTGGTGTGCTTGGTGCGGGTTGCCATGGGGGCGGGGCGGTGGCGTTTGTTTGTTCGCGCGGTTTCTTCCGCTGCCAACGCTGAGGTCGATGGACATCGCACAACCAGCAAAGAATACGCAGGAACAACACGAGGAACGCAAAAAAGAAGCCAGATGGAAGGGAGCGAACGAATGACAAGGGGCGAAAGAAGTGAAGCTTCCGACGACCGAGACTGCACGCGCAAGCATACGCTGCTCTGCGTGTGTGTGAGTGTGTGTGTGTGTGTGTTGTAGGGTTTTTCTTTGCTTTGGTGTCTCCAACAAGTTGGTCGCGTGTTTTGTGTGCACTGATGTAAGCGCGCTTGTGCGTTAACCACCCATCAGTCAGTCATCAGTCAACTTGCACGGGTACGTGTGTGTGTCAAGTGGAACACTCTTGCACGCCAACCAACAGCTTGCTTCCGTTCCTCGTTCGTGCCCGCTTTCGTCCCTTCTGACTGGTTGACGGTAGGTCGTGTGTGTGTGTGTGTGTGTGATCGTCGAAGTTTGATCTCTTCGTGACAGCGGGTCGTGGATGACCACTGCTGTGTTGCTGTGTTGTTTTTCCAAGAGTGCGCGTGCGTGTACATTTCTCAAGCCTTCATCACCGCAGCACCAGCGCTAGTCAGTGCTACACCGATCACTGCTGTGTGCACGCCACCACTTTCCCTTTCCCCCCCCCCCGTTTGCTGAGGTTTCAAGCAGAAACAGATGGTGGTCTGACTGGCTGGGGTTCCATCCTGAACACGCACTCACCACATCGTCAACCCTTCGTTCCCTCCTTCTCCTTCAACACCCCCCCCCCTTGCCCTGTGGCCTGTTTGAGGTGCTGTGCATTCGTCCCCTTTCTTTCCTGTCTCTGATTGCTCACACTCGCAAACACCAACAGCAGCAAACCTACTTGCGTTCAACGGTGCGTTTTCGTTTTGATTTTCCGACTGACTTCTGCTTCTTTTTCTGGTGAGCGTGTGCCGGTTGCATCGCGCTGGCGAGTGTGTCAAAGCCAAGTTGCGCTTGGCCCTGAGGCATTCCCCAAGACCAAAACCAAACTTGCATCGTGTCTTTCGGCATCGCGCCTCTTGATCCCCTCTTGTCACACACAGACACAACACCACATCATCAATCAACGCGCAACATCCTCCCTCCCCACTGCGTTGTGTTGTTTTGATTTAGCTTCCGCGTTGCTCCGTGCGCGAGCGCTCTGTGCGTTTGTGCGTGTGTGTGGCCGGCCGTGCGCGCTTGTGTGTGTGTGAGACTGTGAATCCTGACGTGGGGTGTTACATTTCATCAGACACCGCCTCCGAGGTGTTTTGGCCTTGTGCGATCCAAATCCACCACCCTCTGCTACTCTGTTACCGTCTCTCCCCGCTCCACTCCAACGCTGCTGGAAGCGCTTCCCTCCTTCACTTTTGTTCCCAGTCTCCTCTTTTCTTTGCGTGCTCGCGCTTGCTTTCTTCACTTGCTTTGCTCGAAGAGGCACAACAACCCCGTACACCCACATCAAACAACAGACGGTTCCAACATCACCAACAGCACCAACAGCAACGACAGCAACTGCTACCGCAGCAGCACCTTCCCTTCTGCTTGGGTCCACCTTCTCCATTCTCCACACACCCCCCCCCCCTTCCCCAACACGGCCATTCCTTCCCCGAACATTCCACGGACACCTTCCTCCCCCCCCCCTCCCCGCTTCGGTAAGCCGTGAGCTGAAGTGCGTCGCGTGCGTCTCTCGGTGTGGGTGAACGCGTCCTGCGCCTGCCCCACGCACGTCGGGCGTGGCTGCCCCGACTCTAATTTGCTTTAGAATTGCGGCTCTTGCTTTGCTTTGCTGTCTTGTTGCGAGTTGCCTCATTGTCTTTCATTGGCCGCACTCGCCTTCCTCTCCCTCGCTTCTTGCTTGCTTGCTTGCTTGCTTCCTTCCTTGCACTCGCCTTGCTTCACCTCTTTGATGGCTTCCTCCTGCTTGCATGCACACACAAAGCAAGCACACACAAAGCAGTTTGGCTTCACTTGCGACTCCCCTTGCCCTCTTCCACTCATCTCCACCGCATCCGGCTCTGACAACACACCCGAACATCCACACATACACACACACATACGTACATACACATACATACATCCACACATACACACATCCACACATACACATATACACACATACAAAAATACATGCACACGCCCTCTCCCTCGCTCACTCCCCCACTCTCGCTTCCAATCCATACGAGTGTACAAATATCAGCAGACATACACCCTAAATTGCTCACATCACATCCCCCTTCGCGTGTTTGCATGCATGCATGTCAGTCCACTTTCAACGCTTCCGCCATCCAACCCAGTCCGCTTGATTCACTCTGAGCGGCACATGCTGTCGCCACCACAACTACTATGAGTGGGTGGCCTTCCTCGAACGCCTCCTCTCTCCCACACCACCAACACCAGCAACCAATGCACAATGGGCAGCACCCACAGCAGCAACAGCAGCCTGCATTTCAGGGAATGCAGATGCCATGGGCTTCAACCCCCAACCCGTTGCCTGCAGGCATGTACTGGCCACCAACAGCAGCCCCACCGCCGCCTTTCCATGCCAACATTTACCCTCCTCCTCCTCAGCAGCACCTCACACCACAGCAGCTCGCCATGTTCTACCTTCAACATCAGCTGCAACAAGGGCTGCAACAAGGGCAGCAGCAGCAGCAACAACAACAACAACAACAACAACAACAACAACAACAACAACAACATCATCATCATCAACAGCAACAAGGGCAGCAGCAGCAACAACAACAACAACAACAACAACAACAACAACAACAACAACAACAACAACAACAACAACAACAACAACAACAACAACAACAACAACAACAACAACAACAACAACAACATGGCGGTGATGATGATGACGACGACGATGGTGGTGGTGGTGGTGGTGGTGATGATGATGACACTGCCGCCACGTTAACTGTCACGGCTGATGCAGATGCGTCAACCAACGCAAGAAAATCTGCCACTAACACAGTAGGCGGTAACAGTACACGCACGCACGTAAGCCCAGGCCACTTGGCGGCAGCGCGTGGTGCTGCAACTGCTCCTGCAAAGCCCACAGTGAGCGCACGAGGCCGTAAGCATACCTCAGCGCGCCCTCACACAGCCGCTACCGGGCACAGTTCAAGTTCGCCCGGTGTCACCCCTTCCGCCGCCCAGCAACAACAACAACAACAGCAGCAGCAGCAGCAGACAAAGAGCGACCATCCAGCTCAATCACAACAGTCATCGAGTACCAAGCAGACACAGCTACAAGTGGCGGAAAACAGCGACCAGGACACCTCTGCACAACAAGGGCAGTCGTCCCCTCGCCCCTTGCATGGTGCAGGCATTCCAGCAACGCTGCCATCAAGCACAACCCCCCTTTCGCCAAAACAGCTCTCACAGGACCTTCACCGCTACAAGCATCAACAACAACACAGCACAATGGTCGTGCACATGGGTGCGTCTGCTCCAAACCAAGCGCACCAGCCTTCCAAACCGCCAACCACGGACCAGCAGGACACACCCGCCACGTCCGAGGCCCAGAAAATGAACCAAGCATTTGTTCAGGCCATGCAGGATGCCCTCGACAACAGCAGCAAAACCAACACTAGCACAGCCCCTGACCACAATTCTCATCACATGCCCACCGCACAACAGCACCCGCAGCTGGCCGACAATCCCACCTTGCTGACAACCAACGCCTTGCTCCAGCACCTTCATCGCCAGCAGCAGCAGCAGCAACAGCAGCAGCAACAGCAACGGCAAGACGCAACTGCACACCTGGTGCCGTTTCAACAGCCACCGCTGTTGTTGAACCAACCACACCCGAGCTGGATCTCTGGTTTGGCTGACCCCAGCAACTGGCACCAGGCAAACGCACACCTCCATTCACAGCCAATACAAGCCCCAGCCATGCTCAACGCCCACAACGCAGCAGCCATGAACCCATTTACCTTTCAACAAACACAACCGCAACAACAGCAGCAGCAGCAACAACAGCAACAGCAGCACCCACCCTATTTCACAGCCTCGCTTCAGCCACAGCCACACCATTTCCCAGACCCGCACCAACAACAGCAGCAACGAAACCACCACCACCACCACCGTCACCACTTTGTCAGGGCGATTGACGAAGGTCAGGCCACAGAAGAAGTGCGTGCGCGCAACCGCATGAAGAGCCAGCGCTACCGCGACAAGAAGAAGAATGTGTTTGAAGAAGGCAGGCAAAAGGCAGTGCACTACCACCGCTCCGCCAAGGAGTATCGTGCACGCATACAATCGGCCCTCTCCTCCCTATCCTCGCACACGGCCGTCCACGAGCCTCAAGCACACGTGCGTAACACAATCGTGCTTCGTGTGTATGCGTGTATGTTTGAAAGAGATGGAGAGACAGCGAGATGGGGGGGGGTAGAGAGGCAGCGTGCGTGCGTTTGGCTTTTGAATGCTTGTCGTGCACGCATCCTTGCTTGTGGGAATGAGTGGCCGAGTTGCCTCGCAACTACGCTTCCTTGAGCCTTTTCTTCTTCGGGGATGGGACCAGCGCTCGGAGTCTGATCTGCGCGTGCACTCTATGTGTGCATGAGCACAATCACCCATCCCACAGCAACCTCACGCTTCCGCGCCATTGCTCGTCACTGCCCTCGTTTGAACCGCGTTCATATTGTTGTTGGTGATGCTGATGTTTCCAGGATGACCCGCCTGCTAAGCAAGCCAAGCTTCACGCTGATGCCGACGCAAAACCAGCGGCCCACATCAAGCACAGCGACACCGTCGTTGCGCAACTGCGAAAGTCCTTGCTTGAGCTCGAGCACGTATGTGACACATTGTGACTTGGTCGCGGTGTTGCGTGGTGTTGCTTGCGTGGTGTTGCGCGGTCGAGACCGCTCGCCACACGTTTAATTGCATCACATCATGACATAAAATGCATGCATGCAAGTTTCGTGTTTTTTGCAACTGCAACAGCACATGTCTACCTCTTCCATCACGTATCGTGTTTTCGACCACCACCACCACCGCCGACAACACCCTCATCTTCCAGCCCCTTGCACTTGCACCCAACGCGCAGACCCATGGTGCTGATCTCACCCCGACCTTCCAGGAGCCTTTTACGCGGCAGTCCTACACAGATGCAGCATTCCAGGAGGTGTGTGCGTGCGCGCGTGCACCTGCGCTTGTGTGTGTGTGTGTGTGTGTGTGTGTGTGTGTGTGTGTGTGTGTGTGTGTGTGTGTGTGTGTGTGTGTGTGTGTGTGTGTGTGTGTGTGGGCGGTGCTCGTCG
Organism: Salpingoeca rosetta; assembly: GCF_000188695.1. Taxonomy (NCBI): domain Eukaryota; class Choanoflagellata; order Craspedida; family Salpingoecidae; genus Salpingoeca; species Salpingoeca rosetta. Next base: position 1,752,558 of record NW_004754929.1, on the reverse strand, counting down.
TGGGTGGTGGGGCCTTTCACCAACAAGCATACAGCCCCAACAATGCACGCGCAAACAGCTCCTGTGGTTCTCTTCGTTTGCCGGGTTTAATTGCCATTGCCACGCTCATTCGCCCTGTTCCTTGCTTGGCCTTCATCACGTGTCAGGATGTGAAACGCGAGGGCTTGACGTTCTCCTCTTCGCAGCTGCGGTCACGCGAGAAGAACAGGCGCAGCTCAAAGTTCTACAGAGAACAGCGCAAGCGCGAGGAAGATGGTGCGTGGCACACGTCTGCTGCTGCACGCTTGTTTCCTGTCAACCACCTACCTTTTCATGCGCTATCCTGTGCGTGTGTGTCTGCCTCTCTGTTCCTCCTCGGCTCTCCTCGCTCTCACTCGCTCATTCTCTCACATGCAATCGCTCAACTCGCTCAACTCACTCAACTCGCTCACACCCGCACAAACACGCCACGCTGTCCCCCACGCTGTCCCTTCTTGGCCGTGCTAGCCTGGGAGGCGTGCCGTGCTCGCTTGCACCGCTGCTCAAGCGCCTTCAAGAAGCTCTGGAAACGCGTGTCCGCCGTCGTGCGTGAGCGCGAAGAACCTCATCGGCATCGCAAGGGCGATAAAGGTACGGCAAAGGTGCCAACCACAACCGCACCAGCAGCAGCAGCAGGGGCAACAGCGCCGCGAACAGCACATGCAGCCGCAAGAACGGCCCAACAAAACACGCCGCCCCCATCAAACCAAGCGCAGCGCCATGAGCAGAGTCCCGCACTCGTTGCTGCTGAAGCTCAGGGGCTTGACCCTGGCGAGGGTGCCGATGATGACGACGACGACGACGATGATGATGACGATGATGATGATGATGCAGATGGCGATGGTGAGGACTGTGACCATGCCCATGCTGACGAAGCCGCTGCGGACAGCAGTGATGCTCACAAACAGGATGACTAGGGCTATATGACACAAGGTGCCGATGATGCCAACGGTGACGCCCCCCGCCCCTTCCGGCCACGTTGAGCCGCTCTTCAAGACTTGCCGTGGCCCCACTCCCAAACACACACACACACACACACACACACACACACACACACACAGCATGTCGTTCATTCTCTTCTATTTGCAAGGAAGAAAGGCAGGCCCGTGAGCCTGTGAGCAGAAGACGAGAAGCGGTTGGTGTGTGGTTCCAACCACGTTGCAGTACAGCACTTCAACGATTTCCAGTGGTGTCTCAGCTCTCAAGCCTTCTCTTTGCCTGTTGTGCAGCCCTTCTTTGCTACTGAGCCATATGTTGTTGCCGTCCTGATTGCCTGTTTACGTGTTCACCCAACGCTTGCGAACGTGAGGGCGCTTTCATTTTTTTTTTGGCTCATTCTAGCATTGTCTTTGCTGTTACCTCAGTACTTCTGTGCACGATGTATTCATTACGCTATGGCCAGCTCGCTTGGGGAAGGGTGCGCAGCTCCTTTTTTACATTTCCAAACTTTGGAATCACCTTACCCGTCCCCCGTTAACCACGGCACCATATTTGTTGTCCTTTCTTTCCTTTCCTTTCCTGCATCTGGGGCGTCGAGTAGGGGAGTGTCTCCACCCAACTCCCTTTCCAGCGTTTCCTCCGTGCTGCTGTTCTTGTTCTCCCATCTCTTGTTCGCGTGCTGCCGGACCACTGCCTATGCTCTAGCGACGCGTGTGATGCAACATGACCTTCTCTCCCCCCCCCCCTTTTTTTTTGTTTTCCGTGTTCAAACTTCGTGCCATGCCAGTTGTGTCATGCATTCCATTCACTCATTCATTCATTCACTGTGCCTCGCCTCGGTTTCGTTTGCCTTCGCCCCTTCTCTTGATCCTTTTCTTGCGTCTCTCGCCCGCACTGGCACACCGCCTTTGGTTTTCTCCTTATCACATCACACACACACACATGCACAGCGGCATACGTTCCGCTGTTCCGTGTTCTGCATTGTGGCTCGCCTGCGTTGTTAACCCATGCTCACGCCTTACCAGCTCGGCATCTCGTTATTCCCGCTCCCTCTTTCTGCGCCTTGTGTCTCGCTTGTTTTCTTCCCCCATCCCCTCCGTCTTGCCTCTTTGTTGGTGCATTGGGTCATGGCCTCGTTTAATGTTGCACGATCTATGCCTGTGCATGGTATGGACGCGTGTGTTTCAATCAATTTGTACAAAAACCCTCATGCGCGCTTTTGAGCCCGAGTGCGGTGTCACCAGACACTCAGCCTGTTCGACACGCCGCGCACGCGAGTGGGACATGCAATACACACTTAAATGTGTGGGGAAGAGAGGAACAGAGGAAACGACAACGAAGGAGAGCAAGAACAGCAGCACCAAACTGTGCGCGAACGAGCAAAGAGTGTTGTCGACATCTCACAGCATTGATGGACGTGGCAAGAATTAAGAAGACTAGAAGAGGAGGCACAGTGCAACACGCGTAGAGGCAGCAGTTCACAGCACACACGCACTGCAGCTTTCACAGCCACACGAGAGTGGGAAACAAAAAAGAGGTGCACGCCCACCACACGGCTACACGGAAGCCACTGGTGTCTTGTGAGGTTAGGAGGTTGCTCGTACCTGCACGCCTTGCTCTGCTCTGCAACCCATCACCATCGGGTCATCGGGTTCGCCTCTTCGCCAAGTTGCGTTACTCCTTGCCCGGGTGGCACCGTCGTTCTTTCTGTGAGTGCAATTGCTGGACTGTTACAGGTACATTTTGACGTTTGGGTTCCACCTTTTGGAGTCGACGTTGTCGGTGGTGACCTGGTGCTTGTCGTAGGGCCATGGGTTTGGGTCATCTTCGATCGAGGACACCTTGGCACCCCATGAGTTGATGGCCTTGCCACTGCCGAGGTTTGTCACCAAAGTGTTGACGGTGTCCTCGTCGCCAAACAGGGACACCTTGACCAGGCTCTTGTCCTGCTTCATGTTGGATGCAGCTGCGCGAAGGCCAAGCCGCTGCGCTGCGCGCATCAGCGTCTGCCGAAACATCACCCCTTGCACTTTGCCTCGCACCTGCAGGTGCCGTTCCATGATGGCCGCCATGTGCTTTTGCTTGCTTGCTTGCTTCTTGCTTTGTTGCTTGTTGATTCCTCGTTGCTTGCTTGTTGCTTGTTGCTTGTTTGTGGAGTTGATTGTAGAAATTTATGAAAAGCACGCACGACAAATCTTCAAATCAAGCAACGGCTTTCGGCTCCACAACCGCGCCCTTTCGCCGCGCATCCTCTGCATCAAACACTGAACGTGTGCATGCATGAGGGTGCGCATGTGTGCGTGCGTGCGTGTGTGTATGCGTGTGTACAAGAAGAATCGTGAGAACTGCACCAGCAACAGCAAGCAGCACCAACAACAAAAGAAACAAGGAAAGAAACAACAGCAGCTGTAGCACTCGAGAACCATCCCATGTCCTTCATCAAGTGCATCACAGACACAGAACAGGAGTCGCATACCCAGTTCATGCGAGGCAAGCGCATCCCTAGCAGATGTTGTGATGAAGCTCGGGTCATTCTGCCACAAGCACCAAGACACAAGAGACGTGCAAGGTGCGTGGAGTGTGAGATGAAATCAGACGAAGCACAACCATCATGCTCAAGGAACCCAACCCACAAGCAATGATATCACACACACGCACGCACACACACACGCACACACTATTACTGACCCACACCCCCCCCACACACACCCACACACCCACACACCCCCACACCCACACCCCCCCCACACACACACGCGCGCGCGCGCGCACCCACCTGTGCGACTGCCTTGGTGAAAGCGTCGACGAGGAAAAAATCAGCTCCGCCATGGCCACGAAGGCTGGTGTTTGGCGGAGGAAGGTCGCATTGGATGCGCTCCTCGCGCTGTGTCTCAAAGTCATACAGAACAACCTCGCGCTCGGAGAAGCAGCGGAGCTGCCTTTTTGTGCCGTAAAACGTCGTCTCCCGCTGGCACAGCTGTGTGGGAGCGGTGAGGTGTCGGTGTCACATCACAACGGCACGAGGCACAGGCGTTAGGAGAACTATTGAAATGAAGGGCGGCAACGGGTGTGTGTGCACAACAGCGCGGACAACAGCACACAGTCTAGTGCAGGTCAACACAAACAGTCCCTTCTCTCCGCTCTCTTGAATTTCGTAGCATTCCGTCTACTCCCAAGCAGCCAGAGAAACAGAGCGCCCACCTTCTCTGTAAACGCAATCATGGAGAAGCTCGCGGTGCATCCCTCCTCAAACTCAAAGTTGACAACTTGGTTGTCCACCTAAGTACGTACGCGCGTATGTGTATGCATGTGTGTGTATATGTGTGTGTATGTGTGTATGTGTGTGTGTGTGTATGTGTACATATGTGTGTGTGTATGTGTGTGCGTGTGTGTGTTTAAGGGGGTTGAGGTACAGCAAGTGGTAATGTGAACAAGGATGTGGCAGTGAGGGCAAAACCGGACAAGTGCACAAATGACAGCTCGGCTGTGTGCGTGTGTGTGTGTGCGTGCGTGTGTGTATGTGTGTGCGTGCGTGTGTGTATGTGTGTGTGCGAGTGAGAGAGAGAGAGAGAGAGAGAGAGAGAGAGAGAGAGAGAGAGAGAGAGAGAGAGAGAGTATGTGTGTGTGTGTGTGTGTGCAACAGCGTGCTTGGTGTTGAACATACGACGTCGTTGTCGGATTGCCACACGCATTTGCCGTAGTTTGATGTCCGAAGACTCTTCTCAAGGTTCTCCTGCGTGGGCGGGCCGTCTAGATTCGGGGTGGGTGGTGGGTGGATGGGGTGTTGCAGAGCGTAGCGTGTTGAGTGGCGGCGTGATGATAGGCCCAACGGCAAGCACAAGCACACAGATACCAATGCACAAAATAAACAAACACTGATCTGCACGAGCAGCCATCAACTACACACACACACACACGCACACACACACACGCACACACACACACACACACGCACCTGCAACGACTTTGGCAAAGAAGCCGTGCTCGAGATAGATGCGTGTGGCTGAATACGCACACGTGTCCTTCACTGCAAGGATTGACAATGGCCATGGTGACGGTGGTCGTGCATGTCGTGATGGAGACACATTTGGTGAGTGTGAAGTTGCGAGGCTGTGAGGGAAATCTCTGCCTGTTGTTAGAGGACACGCACATGCATATACAGACATCCACACACAGGTAGAGACACAGGCACACACAGACACAGGCACACACAGACACAGACACACACACAGACACACACACACACACAAACACAGACCCCACTCACGTGGGCAGTCGAGGCAGCGGGCGGTTGCACCCTCTGGTTTCCTTGCCGGGTGAAACTCGGACAAACTGCCAAACGACGACACCCGCAAGCACTTCTTGCCCATCCACCATCTACCAGACAGCAGAGGGATGGTGAGGCGGCAGTGGCTGCAAGCGCTGCTATGGAGAGGAGGGGATGCACACAGACAATGCTAGCCGCCATTGCTGACACAGCCACAAAACCACACAAAAACACACAGACAGACGCACACAGACTCACACAGACAGACACACACACAGACACACAGACAGACACGCACACACACAGACACACAGCACATACACAGCACAGCACACCAGAGCACAACGAAGCGCAGGAGCCGCGTGCTGACCGGATGAGGTCGATGTCGTGGCAGGACTTGGCCATGAGTGCAAACGTGGACTCGTCCTCCCGCCGCCAGTTCCCGCGGACATACGAGTGGGCAAAGTGGAAAAAGCCAATGGGCTCCGTGTGCTGGATGTTGACGAGGCGGCCAATGCGGCCGGATTCCACAAGCTGCTTCAGCAGGCGGTTGTGCGGCGCATAGCGGAGCACGTGGCAGATGCACAGCATGACGCTGTTCTTCTCGCACGCCTCGCTGATGGCTTGGCAGTCTTCTCGTGTCACTGGTTGCAGAGGAAAGAGCAAGGATCGTGGGCCATGATGGCAGATAGATGGGCAGCGATGAGGACGCTCAAATGCACACCAGTACACTCACACGCACACGCACGTGTGCGTAGAGACACACAAACAGTTTCCAAGCAGACAGGCAATTGGGTACCAATCCCAACACACACACACACACACACACACACACACACACACACACACACACACACACACACACACACACACACCTGCCATTGGCTTCTCCAGGAGAACGTGATATCCAAGGTTGGCAAAGGCGATCGCTGGCTCCTGTGAAAGGTGGGGTGAGAATGAGTATGTGAGCATGTGCGTGCGTGCGTGCGTGCGTGCGTGTGCGTGTGTGCGTGTGTGTGTGTGTGCATGTGTGTGTGTGCGTGCGTGTGTGTGTGTTGGGACATGTAAGCTGAACAGCACTGTTGTGGCTGGTGAGGTTGTTCCGCAACACACCTTGTGGTCGCGATCTTGTGTTGCCACGAGCACAAAGTCGGCAATCTTTCCGCGCTTTGCCAACTGTCACCCAGCGCAAGGAGTGAGGTCAGCATCATGAATCACAAAGATCAACAGCAAGCACAACGCCCTTGTGGCAGTGTGAAAATGAATGGGCTGGGGGTTTGTGCACAAAGCAGCGACAGAGAGAGAGTGTGTGTGTGCGTGTGTGTGTGCGTGTGTGTGTGCGTGTGTGTGTTTGTGTGTGTGTGTGTGTGTGTGTGTGTGTGTGTGTCGCCCAAACACACGCACACACACACACACAAGCAAACACATACCTCGCGCCAGTCTGTGAAGATGTGGTCATCGTCGAGGTCATGGGCCTGCTTCATCATGTCTCGTCGAAACGTCTTCGGATCTAGAGCGACAAGACCCATTATGGGGAGAAGATGTAAGTCATGTAGCCGAACCATGGGGCCGAATCATGCGGCCATGCATATCGCAGGGACGAAGACCAGACGAAGAACACACGTCGTTGCTACACAAGGCCATGGACAGTACAGTACAGTGGAGTATTGCCGCCAAGCAGTCTGTCTTCATACCTGCGGCTGCGACAATCTTCATGCGATCAGGGTAGTCGCGCGCGTACAGGGCTGTCGTGGCATCAAGAACACAAAACGACGTGAGTGATGTGCACGACGAACACAGCGCCCCCCCCCCCCCCAAAGCCCCCGCATTGAGAGACACGAGCCCATCATTCCACCATTCCTGTCCCTCTGCTGTGATGTTGTTGATGTGGAACATAAAACAGGGTGTACTCACAGTAGCCATAGCCGCGCTGTCCACACCCAACGACAACGCCGGTGATCTGTCGCTGCTGCTTCGCTTGCTTGTCGCCCATCCTTGTGTCTTTGCGTTAATCTCCTCCACACAAGTCGTTCACTTCAGTCTTCAATCGAGCGAGTCCCTTGCTTCGTTGCTGTCAGTGGAGTTGTGATTGATGCTGTTGTTGTAAATGAGAGGGGTGCTCGCTCGCTTGTTGCTTGCTTGCTTGCTTGCTTGCTTGTCTTCTTGCTTGTGTTTGTTTGTTTGTGTTTATTTTTGGCCAAACTGCTGCTGACACATCAATCCATCCACCACACCTCTTCCCCTCCACTCTCCTTGCTTCGTCTCCTCCAGACAAGCAAGCAAGCAAGCACTCCTCCCTCGAAACCCAGCACGTCTGCATAACAGCGCGAACAAACAAAAGACCAAGCCCCCTCAA
>NW_004754929.1:1732478-1739978 GCF_000188695.1 Salpingoeca rosetta | reverse complement strand
CACACAGGCAAAGAACAGAACTGCGATGCACATTGTCACAAACAAACAAACAAACAAACAAACAAACAAACAAACAAACAAACAAACAAACAAACACCACGCACCTTTGGCTTCTTCTTGAGGAAGATCTGTGCTGCGTCGCCAATGTAGATGATGGCGGGCTGGTACAACTTGGCGAGTTTGAACGTCTGTTGCACCCACACGCGATGGTAAATGGATATGTCAGGCGGATGTAAGGTAGCAGAGAAAGGGGAAAGGAAAAGGGAAAGAGACACGGACACTCGCACATGTGAACACAAACTTGCACAAATGTGATACACACACGCACACGCACACACACACACATACGAGCGCGCAAGTGCAAGGGTGTGAATTGTCAACAGGAAGTATCACAGCAGTGCTGGCCCAATCACATGACAGTTGTCACACCTTGTGGATCATGCCTTCAACGCCATTGACGCCTTTCTTCGCCGTGTACTTGCCAGCCGTATTTGCGGGGGTCAAATCAAAGAATGTTGCCTGAATGCACATAAGCGTGTACGTTTGCAAGTGAAGTGAGAGACACAACCGCAGGCGAGATGTGACCGCAACAGCTGCAATCACAAGTTCAACACGCAAACAAGCTGCCAACCAAGCAATTGAGCGAGCGAACAGAGAGACAATCGTACGACCATCAAGCAGGTCAGTACGCATGTATTGGGCACCAGGACTCACGCCAAGTTCGTGTGCGCATGCGCGAACAAGGGTCTTCTTGCCACCGCCGTGTGGACCAAAGAGACACACGCTCTTCACGTGCGCCGGCTGCGTTTCATGCACAGATTGGGAGCCGAGCGGCAGAATGCAAAACTGGACAAGGGAAGCATGCCGTGCAGCGAAAGATGAGCGGAACGAGGCACGTCGCGTGTGGGCGCAGTTACAACAAGCAGGGGGTGAAACTGCAGAGCAAGAGGAAGAACAAGACCAAGAAGAACTAGAACAACAAGAACAAGAGCGTCACCAACGTTGCCACCACCATCCTCATCATCATCACCCCCTCCTCTTCACCTGTGTGACGACGCGGCGAACGTCTTCGAGCGACGGTGGCGGGTCGTGCTTCATGCTCAGCTTGGACGTGCCTGTGCAGCAGCGGCAGGCATGGTGGTGGTGGTGGCAGGGGTTGCAGGGCACATGCACATGTCGTGAGCTTGGAAAGAAGAGTGTGCGAGACTGACCGCAGCCAGGCAGGCAGCCAGAGCACACACACACACACACACACACACACACACACACACAAAAAAAAAAACAAAAACAAAAAAAAAAACACACACACATACACACACAAAACAAAACCCCGACTAGCCAGCCAACCAGACAGACACACAACTCCACGGACCGAGGAAGCTGTATGTGCCAATGAGGTCGTCGAGGGTAACGGGCGGCACGCGCTGGATGATTCCTTCCTTTACGAGCTCCTCAAACAGCGTCTCCGGCGGCACGCCAGCCGTCAGGTCCTGGCATCGCAGCAAACGCGCATGCCAGTGAGGTGTTTTGTGTGTGTGTGTGTGTGTGTGTGAGTGAATGTGTGTGTATGTGTGTGTAAGTGAGTGAGTGAATGTGTGTGTATGTGTGTGTATGTGTGTGTGTGTGCGTGTGTGACAAACAAAAGGATTAGTGGTTGGAAACCAGCCAGGTAAGACGAGGAGAGGAGCAGCACCACTGGGGTGGTGGTGGCGCTGCGTGTGTTTTCGCATGCAGCAAACGCACCTTGTCTTTCTTGCCTTTCTTTCCCTTCTTGCCCTGCAGCCGTTCACGGCACACGGTTACACGTACGCAGGTGTGAGCAAGCAAGTAGTAAAACAGCAAAGCAGCAAAAAGCAACAGAACAAGCAGCCATGTAATCATCACCAGGTATGCGTGCACAGACAAGCGCAAACACACATTGAGTGACACGCACCTTTCCTTTCTTTCCTTTCTTCCCCTTCTTCCCCTTTTTGCCTTTCTTCCCTTTCTTGCCCTTCTTGCCCTTCTTGCCCTTGCTTCCCTCCACCGCCGCCTTCAAGTTCTTCAGTTCCTCCCGCATCAACTCGTCCACTTGCAGCCGCAACTCTTCCTCAACCTCTTGCCGCTGTGTGATGTGTTCACGCATGTGCGTTTCGATGTGTGTGCGTGTGTGTGTGGATGTGTGAATATGTGTGCATGTGTGAATGAGTGAGAAGAGTGCGTCCAACGCGTTCAGTATTCGCGCAAGAGTTGCGTGTTCAACAACACCCTCTGGACAGCAGCAAGACCATCGGATACACGGGCGTGCAACCTCTGCCACCACCGCCATCACCGCCACCAGCGTGCGGCTGGTGCGCGCACCTTGAGCTCCTTGATCATGTCCAGGTCGTGCTTCTGGTGGATGTTGTGCTTGTCAGCCGCATTCTTCGCCCACACCTGTGGCAACACACACACACACACACACACACAAACACACAAACACACACACACACACAAGCGAGGAAGAACCATGGAGTGAGGACGACAGCGATGTCATCGCACACAAACAGGCGTGCCATGTTGTCTGCACTCCTCCGCACACGCGTGCGTGTAAAACAGCTCGTACGTCGCGGAATTGCGTTGAGCCCTGCTGCAGCATCGGACGATACACAGACTCCTTTGGGCCTTTGTCCTCCTCCTCTTCGTCTGCAATCATCAACATCAAGAGCATGCAAGTGCACAGGGTGAGAAGAGCATCACATCATATGCCTGCACGCACGCGATAACCGTGGACCGTGATACAAGATCGCCCACACACGTTCACATGCTGCAATGTGCTCAAGCGGCACGGAGGAGCACACACCGTCGCCTTTCTTCTTCTTCTTCTTCTTGTCGTCTTTCTTCGCCTTCTTCTTCTTGTCTCCAGCAGACTTTTTGCCTGCATGCACATGTAGCAATGGTCATCCGAAGTTCAAAACGAGTGCGAGAGAGAATGTGAGTGAGTGTGTGTGTGTGTGTGTGTTGCGAGCGTGTGTGTGTGTGCGTGTTGCGAGCGTGTGTGTGTGTGCACGTGTTTGTGTGTGTTGCGAGCGTGTGTGTGTGTGCACGTGTTGTGAGCGTGTGCGCGGAAGTCACCCACGGAATACAGCAAGAAAGGAAAGGCCAGCAAACTGCAGGTACGGGCAGCACAAACGCGTCCACACGCCCACGGTACAGCCAGCGCCCAGCACGCATGTTACGCATTTCACGCACCTTTCTTCCCCTTCTTCCCCTTTGCGCTCTTCTTGCCGCCCTCATCGTCCTCGCTCTCATCCTTCGGCGGCGGTGGATTGAAGATCAGTTTTGATCCGCCCGCGTCCGTCGCCGGAAACTCGGGAAACTTGCCCGTCTGGTAGTAATGGTGTTGATGGCGAGGTAAGGTGTTGAGTGTCGTGATAGCATGTGCATGTTCGTATGTGGTGGGAGAGGTGACGTATTTTGTTGTGGAACTTGGCAACACACACACACACACACACACACACACACACACACACACACACACACACACACACACACACACACAGACGCACACAGACACCCACAGACGCACACAGATACCCACAGACGTACACACCCACCCACCCACCCACACACACACACACACACACACACACACACACACACAGACACAAACAGACACAAACATACAAACACACCTGTTCTCTGCATGCGAGGAACCACTCGCGAATCTTGTCGGACATGGCCTCCTTCATATCGGGGCCCTCAACCTCCGCAATCTTCTTCTTCGTGTTCACGAGCGCAGCCTGGCAAAACACCATCGCACGGGCCACGCATGGAAGGTTTGTGGATGTGTGCGCATGTGTATGTGTGAATGCACCCGTAGATGTACATGTGCACACATCCACGTGCAAAAGGGGCATATCACCAAAATGCTTAGAACCGCTTCAACCAGTCCACGCACACCATTCGCAACCTCTCCCTCCCCCCAAACGCTCCCATCACAGGCCTGCACAACCACTGACCTGGTACTGTGCTTCGTACTGTGCCTGCGTGACATGCCTGTCCTCTGCTACCTTCTTGGCCATTGCAATTGGATCGTTTTTCCTCCTTCGATCCCGTGTCCTGTCCGGCACCATACCAATGAGCGCCATCTCCGCAGCTCGCAGCTCGTCCACTTTCTTGCCTGCAAGCACGCGGCGGATGTTGCGCTGGATGACAACAGCAGCGTCGTCGGGCGTGAGGCGTTTGCGCTGCCCCTGTTTCGCAGACAGCCGCTCGCGTCGCTCCTTGTCGCGCAGGCCCTACACGAGGGAAAAAACAAACCACGACACACACACACACACACACACACACACACACGCACACACACACACACACACACACACACGCATACACGCAAACGCACACAGCCACAGGTTAGGAACGTAATTGCCTGAGAGAGTGATCGAGCAGCTAAAGGTTGTGTTGAGCGCATGTATATTGGTTTGAGACACCGTGGTGCTTCCGGCAAAATCAAGGCGTTGTTACCTGCATGAGCTTTGCGCGCACACGTCCTTGTCTCGCCCGCTCGTGTCGTTGAACAAGCGCAATTGCTTCCTGTCATCGACACGCACGCATTCACACGCATGTTCATCGAAAGGCGCTGAGTTTGGTGGAAGGTACAGGAGTGCGACGGCACACATGCACGCACGCGTTCACACAGTTTACACAGTTTACACAGTTTACACACACACACACACACACACAGACAGACAGACACACGCACACACAGACAGACAGACAGACACACGCACACATTCGCACAGTTCACACGCACATCGAGGGTGAGGACACGTTTTGTGGGCTCTTCCTTGTCGGTTGTCTCTCCAGCCGTCTTGGCAGACAGGGCGTCCAGCACCTGCAGCACAACGATGTGCAGAACAAACAGCGGCATGAGGAGACACGCGTGCACAACACACGCACGCGCACACAAACACAAGGATAGTGTTCATGCGTCTTTGCCAAACGTCCAGCGTTTCTCTCAAGCATGTGTGTGTGTGTATGGTAGCATGTATGAGGTTCGTGCACGCCTGCTTAGACGTGAGGCGTTTGCGCTGCCCCTGTTTCGCAGACAGCCGCTCTGCGTCGCTCCTTGTCGCGCAGGCCCTACACGAGGGAAAAAACAAACCACGACACACACACACACACACACAACACACGCATACCACGCATACACATACACACACACACGCACACACACACACACACACACACACACGCATACACGCAAACGCACACAGCCACAGGTTAGGAACGTAATTGCCTGAGAGAGTGATCGAGCAGCTAAAGGTTGTGTTGAGCGCATGTATATTGGTTTGAGACACCGTGGTGCTTCCGGCAAAATCAAGGCGTTGTTACCTGCATGAGCTTTGCGCGCACACGTCCTTGTCTCGCCCGCTCGTGTCGTTGAACAAGCGCAATTGCTTCCTGTCATCGACACGCACGCATTCACACGCATGTTCATCGAAAGGCGCTGAGTTTGGTGGAAGGTACAGGAGTGCGACGGCACACATGCACGCACGCGTTCACACAGTTTACACAGTTTACACAGTTTACACACACACACACACACACACAGACAGACAGACACACGCACACACAGACAGACAGACAGACACACGCACACATTCGCACAGTTCACACGCACATCGAGGGTGAGGACACGTTTTGTGGGCTCTTCCTTGTCGGTTGTCTCTCCAGCCGTCTTGGCAGATAGGGCGTCCAGCACCTGCAGCACAACGATGTGCAGAACAAACAGCGGCATGAGGAGACACGCGTGCACAACACACGCACGCGCACACAAACACAAGCACAGTGTTCATGCGTCTTTGCCAAATGTTCGGCGTTTCTCTCAAGCATGTGTGTGTGTGTGTATGGCAGCACCTTCTCCCGCTCCTTGATGGCGCGTTCGTTGTCGCGGCGAAAGTACGCAGGCACCTGGATTCGAATGTCCTGGGGAACACGTGGCGATGGAGGAGACAAGCAACAGGGGCAGATGGCGGTGGTGGTGAGGGCCCAGTACGCCTCAAAACAACAGGGCTGAGAACATGTGTATGTGTGTGTGTATGTGTGTATGTGTGCGAGCGTGTGTATGTATGTGCGTATATGTGTATGTATGTGCGTGTGAGTGTGTGTATGTATGTGCGTGTATGTGTGTGTATGTGTGGTTTGCCGCACCTCTGGGGTGAGTTTGAGATCGGCGAGGATGGCGTCGAAGAACTGGTAGTTTGACGCCTCGTGCTCCACAAGCGCATGTTTCAGCTCCAGCACACGGCCCGTCACACCATCAACAAGCAGCTTCAGAACACTGCACCATCGCAGCATGCGCCAGAACAGAAAAGCAGCAGCAGCAGCAGCAGAAGAAGTGAGAATGGGGCACTGTCATCTGGGACATTGGGTCGTGAAGGATGGTGCACACCCAAAACATCAGACTCAATCACACCAGACTGAATCACACACAGCACATGCTCAGGGCGCATTGTGGTGTCTGCTGCAAACACACAAACACACATCACAAGCATCACAAGCATCACAAGCACCAGCTAGCAGCAGCAGACGTGGAATGCGACGCACCGTCGCTTCTGGGGATGCACGAGTTGGTCATATGCGACGGAGAGTTTCTTGAAGATTTGCACGTATTTGATGTAGAGGCAGGCCAAGTGGTTGAACTTGGAGTCTGGGTCTCCTTTCTCCGGCTGAAGGTAGGGCTCAGTGGACACTTCCACTTCCAGCAGGTCACGAATCTCGTGATCCGCCTCGTCCCACAGCGCATCATATGCCCTGTACGTTGTGTTTGTGTGAATGTGTGTGAAAGGGGTGGGTGAATTGTTGAAGAGGGAAGGGGTAAGAAGAGGTCAAGAGGTGCAAGTGTATCATCATCATCATCATCATCATCGCCATCACGTTTGCCATCTGCCACACGTCACAATCATGGTCCCAGCCATCTGCAGCACATGCTTCATGCTCACCTGTGAGACATGGCTGTGGTTGGTTGGTTGGTTGCTGCTTTGGTTTTTGTTTGCTGCCTCCCACACAAGCACACACGCACACACGCACACACGCACACACGCACACACGCACACACGCACACAGTCGCAAGCTTGCTGCTGCTCGCTGTATTGGCTGTTGTGCTGTTTGTTGCCAAGAGAAGTCGTTTGTGGCAACTGAATTCAGGCTCTCCTTTTGATTTGGCGAAACGTACACCGAGGCAGCATATCCACCAATGCAATCAGTGAGTCGTGGCGTTGGTGGTCCTGCTGTGCAGCGTGGAGAAGAAGAAGGGGCACTGTGTGTGTGCTTCTTGCTCGCTTGCCTTCCGTTGTTGTTGTTGTCGTCCTACCTCACCTGCAGAGGTTTCACTGGCTGCCTGCGTGGTTGTGTTGTTGCCTGTTTGCTTGCTTGCCTGCCTGCTTTGGTTTGCTTGTTGTGTGCGTGTGTTTGTTTCCACTGTTCCTCCCTCTTTTCTTCTCTTTCTTTCGTCGTCATTCATCCTCACAAACACGC
>NW_004754929.1:1719978-1729978 GCF_000188695.1 Salpingoeca rosetta | reverse complement strand
ACACACACACACACACACACACACACACACACACACACACACACACACACTTACACACACTTTTCACGCCTTCACCTAACACATCTTCCCCCACCCCATCCCATCCCTCCTTTCTCCCCTCCTCGTTGCACCGCTGCAGGAGACGGAGCGCCCGTCGCTCATCAAGGTCAAGACGACCATTGGCTTTGGGTCCGCCAAGCAGGGCACCGAGAAGGTGCACGGCTCTCCACTCGGCGACGACGACATTGCCAGCGTACGCCACCACACAACCACGCACGTGCTGCCCTTTGGCTCGTACTTCTCTTGCGTTCATTTTACCATGATGTGTGTCCCTTTTCGCGCCTCTGTATTCCTTTCTCCTCGTGCTTTTCGTAACCCCCCCCCCACACACACATACACACACACACACACACACACACACACACACACACACACACACACACACACACACATACGTTGTGATGTGTCATGCTCTTCCTTTTCTCTCTCTATCTGTGCCCTCTTCCTCTTCCTCTTCTTTCTCTCCCCCTCTCCCTCCCTACCGCTGACTCACATACACATACACTCCACCTCTTGCCGCAACACAACAGGTCAAGAAGCTGTTTGGCTTTGACCCGGAGAAGAAGTTCTTCGTGCCGGAGGATGTTGCTGCCCACTTTGGCAAGTTCAAGGGCGTTGGCGCCGAGAAGGAAGCTTCGTGGACCTCCCTCTTTGCTGCCTACGAGCAGTCCTTCCCAGACCTTGCTGCCCAGTACAAGCGCGCCATGGCTGGCGAGCTCCCTGCTGGCTGGGAGGCCGAGCTGCCCACCTACAAGCCCACGGACAAGAGCGAGGGCTCGCGCAAGTACTCGTCGCACGTGCTCAAGGCGGTTGTGCCCAAGATTCCGGAGCTGATTGGCGGCTCTGCCGACCTCACCCCGTCCAACAACACCAAGGTCCCCGGCAACAGCGTCGACTTTGCCCCACAGACGCCAGAGGGCAGGTGCGTTTGTCTGTGTGTGTGTGTCTGTGTGTCTGTGTGTCTGTGTGTCTGTGTGTCTGTGTGTGGTTGTGGTTGTGGTTGTGGTTGTGTGTGTGTGTGTTTTTTTTTTTTTTGGTTGTTTTGTTTGTGTTTGTGTTTGTGTGGGAAAGGCGTGTTGATGCGCGTTAGGTCCCCTCCCTTTTCTCTCTGTGCACACGCGTCTACAACGACTTTCAATCTTACGCTGCCACCGCTGACCACTGCCAGGTACATCCGCTTTGGTGTGCGCGAGCACGGCATGGCAGCCATCTGCAACGGCATCGCTGCTCACGGCGGCCTCATCCCTTTTGGCGCAACCTTCCTCACCTTCACAGGTACACACGTGAACGTATATTGTGGTGTATTGTGCGTGCATGTGCGCACGTGTGTGTTGGGAAATGAGATCAGCATGAGCGCGCGTTGAATGCCACACCGCTTTCCCACACGGTTTTCCTCCACTGTTTTCCCACACTTCACCCCACATGTTGCTCACGTCTTTGTCCTCTCCTCTCCAAACCCTTCACCAACCCAACTCCCCCCCCCCCCAAAAAAAAAATCATTTGCGCAGGGTACTGCCTTGGCTCCATCCGCTTGTCTGCGCTGTCGCACCTGCGCGTGCTGTACATCTTCACCCACGACTCGATTGGTCTTGGCGAGGACGGTCCCACGCATCAGCCCGTGGAGACCCTGGCCCACCTCCGCGCCCTGCCAAACCTCTACGTCTTCCGCCCCGCTGACGGCAACGAGACCTCTGGCGCCTACAAGGTCGCCCTGGCCGCCAGCACCACCCCGTCTGTCTTTGCGCTCTCCCGTCAGAGCGCTGTGCACGTCGAGGGCACGAGCATTGACGGCGTTGCCAAGGGCGCATACACTGTGCAGGACGCCCCCAACCCGCAGGTACCATCACACCCATGTACTCATCCATCCAACTTCCATCTCTGTTGTTTGTGCCACTTGGTTTTTGTCCGTGGTTGTGGTTGCCTGTGTGCGTGCGTTCTTCGTCCCATCGCAAGCAAGATACATGCCCTTGTCTCGCGTACTGCAACGCTCTGCTTACTCACCCAACACCTGCTGTTGGTCCGGCCCTGTTTGCATGTGTGCACACGTACGTCTGTGTGTCTGTGTGTATTCGCGTTTGCGTGCATGTGTGCGCGCGTGTGTGTCTGCGTGTGTGCTTCTCTGTATCCATCTGCGCGTCTGTGTGCTTCTATGTGTAGATCATCCTGACGGCCACGGGCACGGAGCTCTCCCTCGTCGCCGACGCCGCAAAGGAGCTCGCAAAGGAGGGTGCGTCATGTATCCAGCAACAACAATGCACGTCTTTGCTTGCGCGTGTTTTGGTTTGGCTTAGTGTTGAAGCCGCAATCTCACCTCCAACGCCCCTCATTGCCTGGCTGCCACCCCCTTTCTTCCCTGTGTCTATTATGACCCCCTTCCCCCCTCCCTTCCTCCAGGCATCCACGCCCGCGTGGTGTCCTTCCCTTGCTGGGAGCTCTTTGACGCCCAGTCCCAGGAGTACAAGGTGCTGCTTCCAGCTGTGGCACTCATCACACCTTCGCACATTAGATCACATCACATCACATTACATCACATCACATCACATCACGTGTGTGCTGGCATGCATGCATGCATGTGCCCAGTCACTCATGACCCGTCTCGTGTGGCGCGTGTGCTTGTGTTCAACTGCAGGAGTCCGTCTTCACCCCTGGCGTGCCCGTCCTCTCTGTCGAGGCCCAGTGCACGCAGGGCTGGGAGAAGGTTTGTCACACTCCTGCTCGGTTGCATTGTGTGTGTGTGTGTGTGCGTATGTGTGTGTGTGTGTGTGCGTATGTGTGTGTGTGTGCGTGCGTGAGCGTGTGTGTGTATGTGTCTCCAGCCTCCTTTGACGCAAAGTGAGTGTGGCCATATTCTCTCGCGTTTGTGCTCACGCCACGACACCCGCAACGTTTCCTGTGCGCAGTACTCGCATGCGCAGGTCGGCATGCACAGCTTTGGCGCCTCCGGCCCCGGCGGAGAGGTCATGAAGTCGTTTGGCTTCACCGTGGAGAACGTGGCTGCCAAGGCCAAGACCGTGGTCGACTTCTTTAAGGGCAGCGCCCCTGCCCTCATCCGCAAGCCCTTCTAAACCCCGCACACGCACACGCACACGCACATGCACACACACACACACACACATATGCACGCACGCGTGCTTTGATGCTGTCTTGTCGGTTGTGTTGTGTGAGACGCGGCGTTGCCACTGTCCCTTTCACATGTTGACTGTTGTGTGATGCTCTGTTGTTGGCGCAACCCAGTGCTATTGTTGACGTTTATTCGTCCCCACCACACCCTCTGTTCTGGTCATGTGCACGTTGTAAACATCAGCATCGTGTTGACCTTCCTCCCACAATGAACCCAAATTGAAGCAGATCGCATGCGCACAAGCAACTGTAACGTAACATGTTGTTGTGCCCTGTGCGTGGGTGGTGGGTGGTGGTCAGACCCCTGCTTTGCACGTTCCACACATCCACCACGCAGTCAGGACTCAGACGCCGTCAGCGAATGGCTGGTGTGCAGCATCTGTGTTGAAGTACGTCAAAGCACGGGACGCAATGTTCAGTTTCAGCAGTGTGGTGTGGTGGGGGGGGGGTGTGATGGGATGCGAAGAGGAAGATGTGTGATGTGAACACAGGCCGCGCTGCATTCAAACTTGCATCGTCGAACACACACACACACACACACACACACACACACACACACACCTTCTCCTGACAGGAAGGGCAGGAGTCTGTGTGACCGCGAATGACGCCACACGCCCACTTGAGCAGCTTCACCAACTTGCCCGTTTTCACCTGAACAACAGCAACATAGAGTGACACGGGTGTGTGTGTGTGTGTGTGTGTGTGTGTGTGTGTGTGTGTGTGTGTGTGTGTGTGTGTGTGTGGGTTGATGTGCGTGTCCCCCCCCCCGCCCAACACGCACACACGCACACACTCTCTGGTGTTCATGCCACTGCACCTCTTCAAGGTCCTTGAACGAGACGAGGTTGGAGGAAGAGAGGATGTGTGGTCGGTCACCGAGATAGTACATGACGTTTGACAGCTTTGCCGATGAACACATGCTCATGGCCTGATATCCAACGAAGAAATCCTTCCGCACATCCCTGGTGCACGGGAGAATCAGTGACAGTGGGCCGTGACGTGCACGAGCAAGGTGCGTGGATATGTGGGAGGCAAGTGCATGCATACACGTGCACGAGAAAGTGAATGCGTGAGTGGGTGAGCGAGCGCATGTATGCATGCATTTGTGTGCATGCGTGTGCATGTGTGTGAACGTGGACTCCAGCAGCATGTTTTCGCATCATGTGCCTCAGCGTTCCCCCCAATTCATGCGCGACAACCACTAACATGAATGTTTTGACGGCCTCCACATGCTCCAATAGCATCGGCTGCACCAATTGCAGATCAAACACAAAGTTCTGCACACGCAATTCACAGTAAGATGGGGGGCGATGATGGGTAATGGGTGAGCAGATGAGCACACACACACACACACAAACATTCACACATGAAACACACACACACACACACAAACATTCACACATGAAACACATTCACATATGAAACGCACGTTGTCGAGGATGTGGGAGATGTAGTCCTTGGCCTTGTTGCACACTTCGTAGTTGTTGTTGTCCCAATCGTGCAGGAGACGAGACGGAATCAGGACGCGGTGGCGGTTGTGGCACGACGAGCAGAGTGTGTGTGTGTGTGTGTGTGTGTGTGTGTGTGTGTGTGTGTGTGTGTGTGTGTGTGTGTGAAGGGGGGTTGGTTGTGTGCGTGCGGTGAAAAGTGAAGAAAATGAGGAGAGAGCGCCACAAACGCACACACACATGCACATGCAAACACAGGCCAACACATGTCAACACAGGCAGCAAGGCGTATAAACGCACAATGGCCTGCCTTCGGCCGAAATGGGGGCATTGCAGTCCCAGCACTTGAACGCTTGGGCACACATCCCAATATGTGCACCAATGTGGAAGAGGTAATGGCTCATGTCCTATCAGCACCATGCAGAAAGAGAGAAACCAACGCATGAAAACTTGCCCTTGCTCTGTCCACACACACAAAGATGATCAAATGCCCTGTCACAATACGCACACGTACACACACGTACACACACGTACACACACACACACACACACACACACACACACACACACACACACACACACACACACACACACACACACACACACACACACACACACACACACACACACACACACACACACACTGCATTGTGCCCACCCGTGCTGTTGGGTCGGGTGAAAACTCTGGCCGCTGGTGGATTTCCATTCCGGCCTGCGAAACCGGACTCGGTGGTCCTGACATGGACGTTTGTGACGATGTGGACGGGTGTGGGGTGACCGCTTTCGCTGCTGGCGGCTGTCGTGTCTCCTCTGCTGCTACTGCTAATGATGATGATGATGGTGGTATTGCTTCTGCTGTTGTGGAAGCGTCGTGATGGTTCTTGTCCTGAGTCAGCACTGTTCCTTCACCCTTGTCACCACCAACACGTTGCGGCACCTCTTGCTTCCCTTGCTGTTGTTGCTCGTGTTGCTGCTGCTTGTCAACAGCGGCATCCGTCACGCGTGATTGTGATTCTGTTCGCTCTCTTTCCTCAGCTTGAGCAATCATCCAATCGCATAGCCCGCGCTGTGCAGACGAAGCCTTCGCGTCTGCCCCCACACCATCATCCACCGTTTTCGCCATCTCCGCTCCCGCCGCTGCTGTTGCGTTCACTTCTGCGAGCACGGACTGTTGTTGTTGCTGTTGTTGTTGTTGTTGTTGTTGTTGTTGTTGTTGTTGTTGTTGTTGTTGTTGTTGTTGTTGTTGTTGTTGTTGTTGTTGTTGTTGTGTGAAGTCATCCGTCTCTGGCTGCCGTTGAACCGTTCGCTTCCGCCCATCCCCACCATCACCATCACGCTCTGGTCCTGGCATTGTGGCTGATGACGGTGGGGGCGTTGCCTTGTCGTCGTGCTGACTGCCAGTTCCATTCGTGAGCAGCGCCTTTTCCTCCTGAAACGCCGCGCTCAGCGAGTTTGCAAAGCTCTCCTCTCGATGGGGCGCTGAGCGGTCGCGCCGCCGCTGCTGTTGCTGTTGTTCTGTTGGTGGTGTTGTTGTGGAGCCCTTGGATGAAACACTGGAGCCTTTGCTCCTCGACTTCCGCTTCTCTCGTTTGTCCGTCGCGTCGTCGCGGTCAGCACCGTCAAATGCAAACACATCCCCTCCTGCATAGCCCTTCTTGACTGCACCACTACCACCACCGTTCTCGTTTCTTGCCCCTGTCGCTGTCGTTGTTGCTGTGGCGGGGACAGTGACAGGAGATCTGCGCCCAATGGGGGACTGCACGTCCGGTGACACAACAGAAAACGACCCCGAACGCAGGGACGAGCTGCGGTCTTCCCGCGTCGTGGCCGTCTTCTTCTTCTTCCTGTGGTGTGTTGGGTGTGTGAGTGTGCGAGTGAGTGAGTGTGAGTGTGAGTTTGAGAGTGAGTGTGAGTGAGTATGTGAGTGAGTGTGTGTGTGTGTGTGTGTGTGTGTGTGTGTGTGTGTGTGTGTGTGTGTGTGTGTGCGTGCGTGCGTGCGTGCGTGCGTGTGTGTGTGCGAGAGTGAGTGAGTGAGTGAGTGAGTGAGGACAAAGTACACAGTGCGCATGCCTCTCCTCTCCAAATTGTCGTGCATGCGGGTCACTCACTTTTTCTTCTTGAGCTTGGGCGATTGCACCTTCAGCACCTTGCCCGTGTCCACTGCAACGTTGCTCCAATCCTTGCCTGTCAACCGCATGCAAGTCAAGCAGTATACAAGCAACAGCCACAGGCACACACACACACACACATACAAACACAAATACACACACGCACAACACATACGCACACACACAACACATACACACACCACACACACCACGGCACAAAGCCAAGGTGTGCATCGTGGGTGAGATGCGCGTTGATCACTCGCAATGGGGGCAGGCAAGCAAGCATACCAACGTGTGCGTGTGCGCAGCAGTTTCAATGGCGAAACGAAGACCGACCAAGGGCGGTGTCCTCGGGCGCCACGTCTTTGGGAGTGTTTGGCTTCACAACACGCGAGCGTGACGATGTTCGCTTGCGGAACGGGGCAGTGCTCGGCGCAGGCGACGGCGGCTTCACAAGCAAGTCCGATACGGCGAGGTTGAAGGTGTACGCGCTTAGCATGGTGCAGAATCCAGCAGCAGCGGACACCTTCTCCACGTCCCGCAGAAACGCATCGTCCTGTTTGGCGAGTGGGTGCGTGTGTGTGTGTATGTATGTATGTATGTAAGTGAGTGCGTGCGTCAGGAGGTGCTGTACACTGGGTCCATGCACTCCTGAAGTGTACCCAGCTTACCGCACCTTGTACTTTGTCGCAATGACATCGTGCGCGCGCGTGGAGTGTGATGCAATATCGCTGAGGATGCGGCCAAAGGAGCCGACGTTCTTGCGAAACCAAGCGTTGCAGCGAGCCCTTGCAGAAGGAAGCCCAATGTCGTTGATCTGAATGGATTGTCGGAGATGAGAGGCAGGGGATGTTGGTTGATTGGTGTTGGTGGTGATGGTGGCGCGCGGGGGGGGGGGCGAGATGGTCACCACACTGGGGGAGCAACAGCCCCTATGCGTGCACACACAGAGGCACACACATGTACACACATGCACACACATGCACACATGTACACATATGTACACACGCGTACATCTTCAATGAGTGGATGCGGAAACGCCGTTGTGATGACGGACCAGAGACCCTCGAAGATGCTGTTGACTTCGCTCTCTTGGCTGCGAAGGGCTTGGAAGAACGAGTGATGCAGTGCCAAGCCATGCTGGAAGATCTCGCACATGACATCGCAGATGCGCAGTGCCGGTGGATCCTTGGATGAGATGTGCATGGTCTCATCGGCTTCGTGCGCCACCATGAAGTTGCGCGTTGTCTTCTGCAGCCGTTCCAACAACGCGTCTGCGCTCATCACCGTCACGCGGGCACTTCCAGAGCGCGGGCGCTGCTGCGCCTCTCTTCCTCCACCCTCC
The DNA here is from genome assembly GCF_000188695.1 of Salpingoeca rosetta. Taxonomy (NCBI): domain Eukaryota; class Choanoflagellata; order Craspedida; family Salpingoecidae; genus Salpingoeca; species Salpingoeca rosetta. Next base: position 1,721,897 of record NW_004754929.1, on the reverse strand, counting down.
CCCACCACCTTCTCCGCCATTGCTTGTCGTTCCTTGCACGCCCGCTCGCTCCACCACGACCACAACACAACACAACACCACACCACAATGCAGACAGGCAGGCAGGCAGTTGCCTCTTGCTCCTTCCTTGTTGGTTGTTGGTTTGTGTGCCGTATTTTTGCACTCGTCGTCTTGGTGCTTGCTGCTTGCTGCTTCTTCGTTCACGTGTTGCGCGTTGTTGTTGTTCGTGCATGTGTCAGCAGCCGCGGGGGCGCAGTCCTGTGTACGTGCGATAGCCAGGCACACACGCACGCGTGCGCGCTCAGTGTCAGGCTCGTTGTCCGCGTCTGTGAGACACACCGTACAAGCAAGGGGCGTCCCTCCTCTCCCCCTCCATCAAAACAGCACACCCAGCACCACTACCTAGCCAGAAACACCACGAGCAGCAGCCACAAGAACGGCATCCAGCAGCAGCAGCCAGAGCAGCAGCAGCCAGAGCAGCTGCGAGTCATGTCATCGTCTCGGCAGCCCGTGTACCAGGCTGCATCGGCCACACAACCCACGTATGCATCCACGCCTGCGGCCTCCATGCAGCACGCGCGCCCGCCGCCGCCATCGGGCATGGGCACGGCGCCACGTGGCACCGTCATGTCTTCACAGTCGCCATCGTCCACAACACCAGCTGCAGGAGCAACCGCATATCCGAACCAGCCGGGATCGGCGTATGGCGTGCCAACGAACCGCGGCAACACTGCACCGCCCCCAAGCACGGGGCACCCTGCACGGTATGGCGTGCCGCCGCCCACCCAGGGCTACGCACCTCCTCCAACCCAGGGCGTTTCGTCCTATGTGGGTGGACCGCGATACTCAACCGGCGCAGCTCCCAGCAGCGGAAGCACCGCCCCGCCACCACACCGGAACGGCGTCCGTGCTGGGGCGCCAGGCCCGGTATCGTCGTCGCTCCCGTCCACATCCTCTGCTTATGCGCCCCAGCCGGCGTCGGTGCCTGCGCGAACAGCAGCACCACGTCACAGAGCAGGGTCGTCCTCGACAGGAACGGCTTACACCAGCGGCACGCAAGGACCGTATCGATACACGAGCGGCGGGCCTTCAAGCACCCTGTCCCGCCCAAGCCCATACACAACCGGACCAACCACCCCACACCACCACCAAGCCACTGCGCGGTACGGCCAACGTGGGCCAACCAATGCTGGTGGAACGCACTACTCGTCACCGGGCATGGCTCGGCCGTCATCATCTTCATCTGCCCCTGCCCCTTCCACATATGGGATGTGTACGTTCCGCAATCCCCCATGCAAACAGCGCGCGATTCCAGGATACCTCTACTGTGCAGAGCACTCACCCTCTCCGTCATCATCAGAGGTAGGTGTGTGTGTATGTGTGTGTGTATGTGTGGTGTGTGTGTGTGTGTGTGTGTGTGTGTGTGTGTGTGTGTGTGTGTGTGTGTGTGGATCGTATCTGTATTCATATCTGTATTCGTATCTGTATTCGTATGTATGTGGATACATACTGCGCCTGCGTGGCAAGAAACGCATTGCCCTGTTGCGATGGTCGACTCATGCGTACATGTACATGCACCTGTGTGTACGCCAGCCTCGACCATCGTCAACAGGGCCGTCCGCTGGAAGCCACTCCAGCACGGCCAGCACCAACAACAATGGTGGGAGCAACGGCGGTGGTGGTGGTGGTGGTGCGCATCACAACACGTTGAAGCAAAAGAAAGGACCCCCGCTCGGTGACAAGCCCTTCAAGGTCAAGACAAAGAAGTCGTACATGCGCAAAGTGGATCGACGAACCATCGACGTAAGTGCCCACATGTGTACGTGTGTACGTGCGTGTGTGTGTGTGTGTGTGTGAATCGTGTGTGTGTGTGTGTGTGTGTGTGTGTGTGTGTGTGTGTGTGTGTGTGTGTGTGTGTG
>NW_004754929.1:1705985-1719878 GCF_000188695.1 Salpingoeca rosetta | reverse complement strand
GTGTGTAAATGTGTGTGTTTGTGGAATAAGTGAGGAAGCGACTCCAATCACACCTCACTGTGCATGTGCATGTACGAATATGTGTATGTGTGATGCGTGCGTGTGAATGTGCAGCCGGACTACGAGTACGACTCGAGCGATCCCGAGATGGAGGAGGACGAGGTCATGTTTTCTCCGCTCCTCGCCGATCGCCTGAAGCAACAGCAGGTGCTGCACGACTGTTGGTGCCATCGCTTGCCCGCTGTTGCTGCCGTTGCATGCGCAGTACTGCTGCATTCATGCCTACCTCTTCTTACACTCTTCATCCCCGCCTTCATCTCACTCCTACTGCTATGCGTATGTGTGTGTGTGAGCAGAAAGAGTACTGGCGCGTCAAGTGGCACGACGGCCTGAGCGAGTCTGATGATGACTCAGACGGCACTTCCCACGACCACCTTCCATACCAGGTGCTGACGAGCGTGCGTGCGTGCGTGCAGCTGTTTGCATTCGTCGCTGTGTGGCAACTGCAAGCCGGTGTGCATCGCCTCACGACTTTGTTCAATCTGCACGTGCGTGTGTATGTGCGTGTGTGTGCGTATGTGCGTGCATGCGTGCGTGTGTGTGTATGTGTGTGTGTGTATGCGCAGGCCCCGGTGACTGTTGTGGACATGTACCGAAAGAAGCGCGCGGTCCTGCAGCGTCTCATCTCCATGTACCAAAGTGCGTCACGTGTTGGTTTTGAATGAATTTGTGCACGTGCGTGCGTGCATGTGTGAATATGTGAATGTGTGCGTGTGTGCATGTGTGAATGCGTGAATGTGTGAATGCGTGAATGTGTGCGTGTGTGTGCCGTTGTGAGCGCCTGCAATTGTTGTGTGTCGCCCTGTTTCGTCTTTGCCAGTCTCTCAAACCCCCCCCCACACACACACACATTCCAACGTGCCACCAGATCAACAGAAGCGGTTACGCCGCGAGCTGCTGCTTGCGCGTATGACTTACATTTCCCGCCGAAAGGCGGCTGGTCTGTCCACAAACGCACGCAACCTCCGCAACAACGTACGGGTGCAGCCTGTTTGTGTGTACGCGTGCAGCCTATTTGTGTATGTGTGTTTGTGTGTGTATGTGCATTGTGTGTGCATTGTGTGTGCATGTATGTGTATGTGCATGTGCATGTGCAATGCGTTTGTGTGTACACGTGCTAGCATGTCAACACCTGTTCTCCACACCTGCTCACCCAACACCCGGCCAACATCATATTCGCAGCCGCTGCTTGGGAAGATGCCCTCGGAGCAGCAGTGGCAGCCGCCTCCGCCTGGTCTTGATCTCTTCGAAGAGTCGCCAGGATCAGCCAACCCGCTCCCGGTGCTGTGCTCATGCCGCTTTGTTGTTAATGGCTGGTAGTGCTGGTGTGAGGGGAGCGGCGGGACGCACGTAATCAGAGTGTTGGATGCTATGTGTGTGTGTATGTGTGTATGTGTGTGTGTGTGAGCGCGCGCGCGTGGGTGCTATGTGTGTGTGTGTGTGTGTGTTTGTGTGTGTGTGCGTGTGTGTGTGTGTTGAAGCGGGCCTTTCCATACTATTGCGCTGTCGTGGGTGACGTCATCCCAACAGCACATGCTGTCGGCTATTCCCTTACCCCATCTGTTGTGGTTCACACCGATGTTCGTTCATCTCACCCCTTCTCACCCCGCATCTACTCCTCTCGTCTTCCTCTTATGCTCGTGTCTCCCATCAGTATCCCGACAGCGAAGATCGAGCGCTATACATTGCCCGCCTCCGTCTCGCCGAGCAACGTCAGTGCACGTTACGCAACAGTGTTTCCAGCATTGCTGCTCACACAGTGTTACATCCACGGCTGTTGAACTTTCTCTTGTTCAACACCAACCTCAGCTGTTCTGTCCACACTTTACACATGCACATGTCTGCACATGTCTGCCCACTCGTTCGCTCAACTTGCTCAGCTGTTGCCACTCACTCTTACCCCTCTATCTATCCACAACACCCCCCCCCCCTTGTTCTGCCTGTGTGTTCAGGCAAATACATGCAAGCGAATCCCAATGCGCAGCAGCCCCTGCACCCGACCTGTGTGTTCACCTCAGACTACCTTCCCCCATGCCAGCGAAGGTGTGCATGATGTTTGTGTGTTTGCAGACGGTGTGTGTGTGTGTGTGTGTGTGTGTGTGTGTGTGTGTGTGTGTGTGTGTGTGTGTGTGTGTGTGTGTGTGTGTGTGTGTGTGTGTGTGTGCGTGTGTACATGTGTGTTGTGCGTGTGTACATGTGTGTGTGTGCGTGTGTGTGCTGTGTGATGTGTCAAGTACAGTCCCCAGCACCACGCCCTGTTCCTTTCCTCGATTCATTCGTCAACCCCCCCCCCCACACACACACACACCACCACCTGCTTGTGGCTATATAGGCGTGTGCCGTTCAGCCAGTACTGCACCGTCCACATTCTCCATGACCACAACCAGGTGCTCTTCAAGCCGTGTCAGCATGTTGGCGACAGCGGTCACAAGTGCCTGAAGCCGATTCTCCGGTGCCAGGACCCGCCCATGTGCTTCCACCACATGAGATTACGCGATTTGATCAGGTGAGGAGGGGGGAGGGGCACGTGGGAGAAAGGGCTTGCGCTGCTGCGGCATCTTCACTGAGACTGCAGTTGTTTTTGGTTGTTGCTGTGTTGCTGCTGTGTGTTGGTGTATACTGCTGTGTGTACATCTTGGAAAATGCACGATCATGTGTGACAAAGATACTTGGCTGACGTTGTTGTCTCATGTGCACACACAAACACAAACGCAAACACAAACACAAACACAAACACAAACACAAACGCAAACACAAACACAAACACAAACACAAACACAAACACAAACACAAACGCACATGCGCAGGAACCCGCGGCTATCGCGAGATGCGGTGATTGAGGCGGTGCACTCTGGTCTTCCAACCACGTTCCTCGGCGTTGAACTCACAGAGGCAGAGCAGGTGGGTTCTGCTAGCTTGCTGCAAGGCTGTTTGTTTGGGATGTTTGTTTGCCTGTCGTCCATCCGCATCACCTCCTTATGCTGAGAAAATGTCACTACCAATCCTTCCGCTCACCGCTCACCACTCACCACTCACCACTCACTACTTCTTCCCCCTCCGACACCATTTGGCGTTGCTCCGTGTGCCATGCATGCTCGCACCGTCACAGGAGCTGCTGCACGACCCCTCGCTGCTGACGATGTTTGACCTTGACCTCGACTTTGACGCCGTGGAGGAGTTTACGCGACACCTCGAGCACGAAGTGTTTGGCCCCCCACCCGGCCACGTACCACCGTCCCTCACGCCGAGTGCCGTTGGTCTCCTTCGCTCCCGTCTGAGCAAGCCAGGCCCGCCACTCGCCTCCAACACGACGTCGTCGTCCACATCGTCGTCGGCGTCGTCGAAGCCAACACCACCGCCGTCACCCCGCACGGCCATGCGCTTCCGCACGCTGGCAGCAGTGGCCGGCGCACACTCGCCAACACACGGTGTGTGCTCGTGGTGTACGTGTTTGTGGTGTACGTGCGTGTGTGTACGTGCGTGTGTGTGTGTTGGGCTCAACGTTTCCTGTGAACAGTTGGCTCGGTTTACTTCTCTGTTTCTTGTTTTCGCTCTTGTGTGTGCAATACATCCGACGCTCACCATGCCCTGTGTCCTGCACCATGACCCAACGCTCGCAGATGCGCACTCCGGCCCGCTGGATATTCTGCACATGGACGAGGCCGCAATGATGTTTGGCAGCGGCGATGACCGCATGTACTTCCCGCGCACTGGTGATCCACCGTCGCTCACGCCGCCAACCTCGTCCCCGCCCCGCGCCCTCGCTGGACTGCTCGCCAGCCACCCTGCCGGCCGTGTACTCGATGCACCAGGCCCAAGTGGCGGTAACGAGGATGATGACGAGGAAGCGACGGCAAGGGCAGCATACGATGAGCTGTTTTCGCTGCCATCTGCAAGCTCCCTGCGCCATTCAGCGGTTCGCGCCCGCACACTCTCGCTTGGCTCGGGTCTGTCATCCATGCGCAGCAGCAATGGGTCAGCAGCCGGTGACCAGCGAAGCAGTGCCCGTGCCCGTGCCCTTGGCAGTGGTGCTGAGCTTCGGCGCGTCAGTTCGATGGACGCCACAGCAGGCGACCGCGGTGGCTCTTCGCTGAAGCCGCGCGGGGATGATGTGACGACAGCAGTAGATAGCAAGGGTGGTGATGGACGTGATGGCGGCGCTGAAAAGGGTGACACCGATGTGACTGCCTCTCGGGCTATCAAGATGTCGGGTAGCGCCAAGCGCAGCAGTTGCAGTACTCGTGGCGGTGGCAGTGGTGATGATGATGGCACCCGCGCCGGCACCAGCGCAAGCACCAGCAAGAAGGGCGACAAGGAAGGCCCTGCAAACGCAGCAAAACGCCACAAGCGTGGAGGCAACGGTGCCACTGCAAACTCAACTGGCGGTGGTGACAACGACGCTGACGATGACGGCGATGATGATGATGATGAGGAGGAGGAGGAGGAGGAGGGGGAGGAGGAAGACAGCGCTAACAGCAGCCTGTCTGTATTTGGGCGGCCGAAGCCCTTGCGGACAAGAATATCGCCGCCTGTGCTGGATGGCGAAGCCGTTGTTGAGCTTGAGGACACCATCTTTGAAGTCAAGTCAGAGTACGTTGCGCTCGAGTCCCTCATCAACAGCCGGCGCCCGTCAACTGTTGACCCGCCCGTGCCGCAGCCCACGCCATCACACATGTCTCCGTCGCACTTTGGGCTGCACGGTCTCACGGAGCAGGAGATTGAGACGCTCATCAGAACAGTGCAGGCGGAGGTGGCGGCGCAGCCGCAATCGGCACGCGAGCCGTCACCAGCGACCGCAGCAGCAGCGGCCGCGACAACAGCGACATCGGACACAACTGCTGCTGTTAATGCTTCGGCTGCGGATGCCAACGAACACAACGAACACGGCCCATCCTCAACGGTAGCGCCCACCACAACAAGCGCTTCTGCTTCCGAGGGACCGAACAACACCGCCACGACCTCTACAACGACAACTGCGACCGCGTCTGCTTCCAAGTCTGGCACTGCGCCGTCGAGTGACAGTGGAGCTGAGAAGAATAAAAGTGGCAGCGAGGAGCAGGCGCCCAGCACGAGCGTTCCCGTTGCAGCCTCAACCACGACATCCAGGACACCTTCAGCACCACAGGCATCGTCTGCCTCTCCTAATTTGGCGTCTTCTTCTTCAGCCCAAGCAACAACGCAAGCGACAGTGTCGGCAACCACAAGCACAAGTGCAGCAAGCCAGAATCAGTCCAACAACAGTGATGCGGCCTCGAGTGCACGCTGATGTCACAAGCAGCAGCTGCAGTGGCCCACCGCTTCACACATGCAAACACACAACCACCATGAGTCGATGGAGGATGCGGGTACATCCTCAGAACAACAAACAACAGCAGCCAGTCCTGCTGTGCATGAGCGCCATTTGCACATGTGTGAATGGTTTGATCCTTTGCTCCATTTTGATGTATGACTGACTTGCCTCGCGCGTGCCAAAGCCAGACCCAGAGTACTCTCTTGCTCCTGTGGTGAACGTAATCATTGTACATACGTAGTAGCTGTCTCACTGGAATCCAACGCGTCGCACATGCCATGGATGCAATCATGTTTTAACTTAGGGCAATTTGATACAAACGAGCAAGTGAAACAAAGAGACGAGCACAACCCAAATGTACAACGTGGGCGTGCACACAACGACAAAGCTGCGGTGAAAGCAAGGGGCAGGACAGGAGTAAATCAAAACGCAACGAGAGACTGCACGGCAATCAAGTAATGTAACACGCGAACGAAAAATAAGGAACAGCACATGACATGGCAGGAGAAATAAAGAAGAAAGAAAGCGCAGTGTACAACAACAGAGCCATGAACGAGCAGCCAAGCTGAGGGCAGAGAAAGACCGTGGGTGAACGTGTGTGTGGGGGGGGAGAAGCCGTGCGAGCAACCAGCAAGCAGGCAAAGTTCGTTACCTCGGCAACACTGCCTCCTCCTTCTCTCCCCAGGATAACAATCACGAAGATGGACGGCTTGGTGTGGACGTGGCCATGTCAGAATCCATTGGTGACAGACGGCCCTGGAGCGCGTTGAGATGCCGCGCAAGCCGCTGCTGGAACGCAACCGCCTCTTCTGTCTCCTCACGAAGGAACTTGCCATCTGTTTCGCTTGTGCTCGTGCCACCACCGCCGCCGCCACCGCCACCACTGGCGACCGTATGGCTGTGGTGCGCGTTGATTGATGGCAGAAATGCCCACGCCAAAGAACGTCCGCTGCTGTGTTCTCGCCGCTGCGCCCGCTGCAGCAAACGAACTCAACGGATACTGCCGTTGCTGTTGCTGTTGTTGTTGAAGTTGTTGTGGCTGTTGATATGTGTGCTGTGAGTTTTGCTGCTGGGTGCTTGGGTGGCGCTGCGGTGTGATGGGGTCATGCGAGAGTTGGGTGGCTTCAGCGCGCGTGCCGATTGGAGGCGCAGACTCGCCCCGCCGACTGTCGTGCATCAGCGAACCCATGCTCGTGTTGACGGACAATGACAGTGGTGTTGTGTTGTAGCGATACATTTCCCCGCCCTCATCGTCATCTTCATCATCATCAGTCCTCGCCTTTTCCTCTCCTGTCGTCGTCGTTGTTGCTGTCACCGTTGGCTGCGCTGCACGGGCGCTTTTCAGCTCCTCACCGCTTGTTGCGGTTTGTTCCTTGTTGTCGCGCCTGCTTCCACAACCCGCTGATGCTGTGGCTTCCTCGCCCTCCACAGCAAGGTGTGACAAATGTGTCCGGTTCAGCAAGCGATCATACTCGGCCTGCGCATGCGATTGGCTTGTGCTTTGCAGCTGTTGCTGTGCTTGCTGCAGCTGCTGTTGTTGCGCTTGGAGCTGTGACCAGGCCACTGCAAGCTGTGCCACCTCGGCTGCGCTCGCCGACGTATCCGTGGCCGACCTCAACGTGTGCACACCACCAGCAACTGCCTGTGCTGCTGTTCTTGTCGTTGCTGCTGGCGGTGGTGATGTTTGTGCCTGTGTGCTGGCCGCACCGAGCAGCGACGTGCTTTCGTCCGTCTCCTCCCCCATCAGCGTCTTCGCCAGCCCGCGCGACGAGTCAGAGTCCTGCCATTTTTCGGTCGCAATCAAACCATTTCGTAAACAGCTGACGGATTCATGTGTGTGTGTGTGTGTGTGTGTGTGTGTGTGTGTGTGTGTGTGTGTGTGTGTGTGTGTGTGTGCGTGCGTGCGTGCGTGCGTGTGTGTGGGGGGGGGGAGGGGGAGGGGTAACATTCCGTTGAACGCACATCGACGACATAAGGCCACAACGGTGTGTGCGCACAAACCTCGATCGGTGAGTGCTGCAGTGGCATGAGCGGCGCCGTGGTTTGCAGCAGGTGGTGCAAGGACGATGGTGGCTGCTGTTGCTGTTGTTGTAGTTGTTGAGTTCCTGTCGACGGCTGCACAGATGACAATGGCCACGACTGTGTTGCAATCGGGCGCACCAAGAAACCCCCGCTGGTCGTGAGCTTTGAAGGGAACACATGCACAGATGGTCGTGTCACGTACGGTACGAACAACGCACAACAAACAGCAACGACAAGCACGATTGCGCGCGAACCACTGACCCATTGCATCTGCTTGTGGAATGCTTCAATGTTCCGCCGCAACCTATGAGGAGTTGGAGGAAATGGCCAGAAATGGGTGTGAGACCGCAAGACAGAACACAAAGCCCAGCAGTCTTGTTCATCCACACACACACACACACACACACACACACACACACACAACACACACACACACACACACACACACACACACACACACGAAGCGAGGTTGTCTGACCTTGAATTTTCCACACGGAGCAGGGTGGCCAGGCGGGCATCAATGTCCTCCTCCATCATGGACGTGGAGGTGGAGTTGGATTGCACGTCATGTTGCAACAACACGCTCAGCCCAGCCCGCATGTCAATGCCAGTGTCCGCCTCCCCCGCCGCCACTGCCCTCTCTTGTTGTTGTTGTTGTTGTTGCTGTTGTTGTTGTTGTTGCTGCTGCTGTTGTGGTTGGCGGTGGGCGACAGCACCACCACGACTAGCGTCAGCTGCAGCTGCAGCTGCTGATCCGAGGCTTGCCACTGACCCAACGTCCGGCATGGACCCGCGTGTTGCCTTCAGCGTTGTGTGCGTTCGCTGTGACGTTGACAACACGTCAGCACCTTCACCGCCACCGCCCGTTGCGCCCGTTTGTGTCGTGGATGCTGTGGCCGCGGTTTTGGCAAACGAGAGGTCGTGTTCGTTCGTGCTGCCGCCGGCCTCGCGTGCTTGCGTGCGATGCGAAATGTGGGTGTGGTGCGAGTGGCGGTGATGACGGCTATCGTGACGCTGCTCTGCAGTGTCAGCGCCACCACCGCTACTACCACCGTCACCACTCTTCTCAGCGTGCGATGTGGTGCGTTCGGTGGCGGCCACAGCACGCGCCCGCGAGTGTAGATTCAGCTCCTGCAGCAACGAGTCTGTCGAGTCACTCTCTTCGTTCAAGTGACGCAAGGAATCGCTCAGCTGCTGCCCAATCCACTGCTCGCCATGTCCGACGTCGTGCGAGCTCGATGGCGATGCGCGCTCCTCGTCGTCGCCATCCTCGCCACGGCGCTGTGTGGCGGGCTTTGTCTGCTGTCGCATAGAAGACACGTGTTGTTGTTGTTGTTGTTGTTGTTGGCGGATGCGTGAGGCCACTGCTGCCTGCACGTCATCGTGCATGCCTTTCTCCGGCGTTGTCATTGTTCTCAGCTGCTGTTGCAGCAGCGTGTTGGACGCCTGGTGACACATGCGCACACGCACACAATACAACACAAACCAAAACACGACACAGCCACCCACATGCATGCACGCAGGAACAATCAAGAAGATCCGTGCTTGCGGTGAGTTGATGCAAGCAAAGTAACCAAAAAACAAATCTCATGCACGTTGAATCCCAGACAATGACACTGCCTCCCTGTCGTGCGTGATGGTGTTGAGTTTTGTTTACCTGCAGCGTTGAGAGCTCGGAGGAGAGGCCGTGAATCTGTGTTTCATACGTGGCAATATCTTTGTCCTTGGCTGCCAGCTGCTGCTGTATGCGCGTGTTCAGCTCAAGCAGGCGGTTGATTTCGTCAAGCATGGAGTGCTTTTCAGCCTGCGCCGACACCGCCTGTGCCTTTGCTTCCTGGCACGTCGCCTGCAGCTGTCGCAGCTCCCGTTGCAATGTTGCGCCCGTTTGCTGCTGGCTCTGCAGATCAGCGGCCGCGCTCGCCTGTGGCGATGGTGGCGATGGCGGCGATGGTGATGACGGTGATGGCGCGGTTGTGGTGTTAGTGAGCGCAGAAACATTGATAATGCACGTGGCTGATCTGCCGCTGTGACATGCCACGAGCTTTGACACTTAATGGGCACTACATCTCATTCGCACACACACACACATACACACGCACCTGCTTCTGTGCGTATGCCTTGAGTTTTGTCTCCATGCGCTCGGCAGCCTGACGGGTGTCTGCCACCGTCTGCAACGCGTCGTGCAGCTTGCGTTTGTACGACTCGTTCTGCTTCGTCTTTGCACTCAAATCCTCGTGCAGCAGCCGCAGCTCCCGCTCCCGCGTGGACAGCACCTGCCAGGCGTGCATGTTTGTGTGTGTGTGTGTGTGTGTGTGTGTGTGTGGTTAGTGTGTGCGTGTGTGTGTGTGCGTGTGTGTGTGTGTGTGTATGTTTGCGCGCGTGCGTGTGTGTGGTTAGTGTGTGTGTGCGTGTGTGTGCGTGCGTGTGTGTGTGTGTGTGTGAGGAAGCGTGAGCGCGCGTGCACGTGAGTTGTGATTGTGAGGCAGAAATGGGCAATTGTAGGTTCGCAGTAACAAAGTGCACGGGGGAGTATTTGTGTCTGTCTGTCTGTACGTCTGCCACCGTTCATCATCACGAATGCGCGCGTACGTCTTCAAGGGAGCGGACTTGCGACTGGGCCTCCACTTGGTTGTTGAGCGCTTTCTGCGCCACCGTGTCGGATTCGGCCATCTTCTTCTTCAGTTCAGCATGCTCTTCTTGCAACTGCACACGCGCACACGCGCACAACACACAACAGGCAGCACACAACAGACAAAAAAAGCAGACACATGCAGCGCAAACATTGTTTTCTTGAGTGGGTGTGAAGCCGAAACAAAACAAAAACGAACTCGTTGGGCGCAAACGCCTTCACCAGCATGAGCGGCAGCCTCGACGAGTGCCAGTCCAAGCGCACAAACATACACACGCACGCGCACACATACGCACATATACACACACACATACGCACACAAGCACGCACCTGGTCGTGGCGCTGGCGGAAGACCTTGTGTTGTGCATTGAGCGTCGCCGCCTCGGCAATCAGCTTGCGCATGTCTGCTTCATAACGGCTCTTCACCTCATTCAGGGCCTGCGCCTGTCCATCCACCACAGGACAATTCAAGGGCGTGCATGCACGTGTGTGCGAGTGACGACGGCGATGATGAGCGTGGTTGAGAATTGCAAGCAGGTACTGATTGGCACAGGCTCACAGAGACACCTTTCACAAACAACAGCAAACAGCAAAGAACAAGAACAACAACGACGACGACAACAACAACAACAACAACAACAACAACAACAACGACGACAACAACAACAACAACAACAACAACAACAACAACAACAACAACAACAACAACAACAACAACAACAACAACAACAACAACAACAAGTGTACACACGGAAACGCCAGCACAACATCAGCCCACCCGCTTCAGTCGCTCTGCCTCAGACGTCTCTTGGCTCTGTGCAAGGAGGTCGAAGTCGCGTCGGAGTTGGGCGGTGTGGCGCTCGGCCTGGGCTGCACGCGCGAGTGCAGACGACAGCTCGTCGTCCAAGTCATGGATTCGCTCCTCCTTCCGCTTCACCTCCGCTCGCAGCCGGTCGCACGTCTTCAAGCCATCGAAGCGTTGTGAGTGAGTGTGAGTGTGAGCGAGAGTGCGTGCGTGCGTGCGTTCGTGCGTGTGTGTGTGTGTGTGTGAGGACATAATCGTGGGGGGAGGGAACGAGTAGATGCATGGCAATACACGCACACGGTATCTGGACCTTTTCGAGGGCTGTCAAGCCGGACCGAAACTCCGTTTCCATCGCTTGCATCTGTTACGAGTGTGCATACGCGTTTGGGGTCAGCAAGTGTTACCCATTCACGTGAACAGAAGCGTACCCAGTGATCCGCATGCTGGAAAAGGGCACTTCTTGATCACGAGGCGACCCCACACTCAAGTCACACACACACACACACAACACACAGGCACACCCAACCTAACACAGGGCCGCCACGGCGCACGTGCTAGTGGACGCCAGTTGTTGCTGCTTACCTGGCCGGATGTCTCGAGCGACGACGCGGATTCGTTGGAGAGGCGCGTCTGCAGCTCTTCAATGACAGCATTCTGCTCCCGAACTTTCTGCTTGAGGGACGACAACTGCAACACGTGCGCGATTGTGTTTGTTTACGTGTGTGTGCGTGCGTGCGTGCGTGAGTGTGTGTGTGTGGGTGTGTGTGTTGTGTGGGTGTGTGTGGGTGGGTGAGGTGGGGCACACGGGATGTAGAAAAGGGATAGCCGCACGTGCAAGCAGAAAAAAAAAAAGAGACAGCAGTCAACGCACACCATGCAACACCAATGCACAGCACTATTCGAGCACGCAACACCACCCAATCACGGCATCAGTTCCCCCACCTCTTTGTGGTAGCGCTGCATGCGGGATGCTGCCTCCTCTGCGCGGTGGCTGGCCTCGCTCGCCATCTTGTTCGCCGTCTGCTGCTGCTCAATCGCCCGCTGCAGTGACTGCTCATCAACAGGTGTACACATATCAACGCGTGAGGGGTAAGCAATCAACACACACACACATACATACATAGAGCGCTCAAGGATGCACACACACGTGCGCGCGCGATGCACGCAGACAATCTCACACACACACACACACGCAAGACGCTCTCATGACACGTGCAAAACAAAATCACCTTCTCAAGCTGTGCAATGCTTTGATCGCGGGCGGTGAGGGCCTGCTTGTGCGCGTCGTTGTCGCTCTTCAACGCCGCCACCTCCTCCCGTCGCGCCCGCAGGTCTTCCTCTCGCCGGTGCTCCAGTCGCGTCAGCTCAGCCTGCGCCTCGTGCAGCTGCAGGCAATCGTGTGTGTGTGTGTGTGTGTGTGTGTGTGTGTGTGTGTGTGTGTGTGTGTGTGTGTGTGTGTGTGTGAATTGAAGTTGCGGCGATGGCGCACAATAGAGTCCAAGTCCAAGGTTGTCATGATGTATAACGGGAGGATTGCAGCACAAGGTGACTTGAGCAATTCATCCAAGCGTTGGCTTCGTTCTTCTCCCACCACATCAAATCAAACGACATATCAAACAACCACTTGGACCACACCACCACCACCCCTACATCCCTGCCCCAACTGACCTGTGTGCGCAGGGAGGCGGCCTCTGCCTTTGCGCTCTCCAGGCGGTCACTCAACGCCACGTGCTCCGAATTGCGCTGCCGTTCGTCTTCGAGCAGCCGCCGTCGCAACTCGTCTCGCTCCCGCCGCAGCTTGGACATGTGCTTCTGGCTCTCGTCATAGCGCATCTGACACGCGTCCCGCTCCACACGACAGGTGGACAGGTCGTCCTCTGCCCGCGTGATCTTGCGCTGCCACTGCTCCTGCAGCTGGTGTAACTCGCTCTCCACCAGTCGAAGTTGCTGCTCAAGCTGGGCCTTCTCGTCCCGGTACGTGCCCTCCAGCGCCTGCGCAGAATGGGAACGCGTGGGGACGTTGTATGGTATGGTGTGGTTGTGGTGTGGTATGATGTGGTGTGTTGTGTTGTGGCATGCGCGGTGGATGGAGTGAATAGTTCGTTGAGCGGTTGTTGGGTTGGTTGGTTGGTTTGGGTGGGAGTAAGGGTCATGCAGGCCACGGAGAAGCACGAGTGAGTGTTGGTGAAAATGCGTGCGAGTGTGGAGTGCCGCCATTGCAGACAAGTCTCCCACTTTGGACAGCATGTCGCCAGTGTGTTTCAAATTCAAGTGGCGAGGTGCTGAGAACGACGCATGGGGTGCAGGACAAACAAAGGTAGTCATGACAGTGGCTTGCACCACACCTTGAGCTCTCGCTCCTTTTGCTGCAAGAGGGCCTGGTTCGTGGAGAGGATGCTGTCATATCGAGACGTGAGGTCGTGCGATGTCTGTCCAAGCGCCTCCAGCTGCTTACTCAGCTTGCTATTCTCCCGTTTCTATGAACGCGCGCACGTATGTGTGTGTGTGTGTGTGTGTGTGTGTGTGTGTGTGTGTGTGTGTGTGTGTGTGTGTGTGTGTGTGTGTGTTGGAGGGTGCGGTTGAACGGTGGGACAAGTTGCGTATATTTTTGTATGTGTGTGATGGCTCGACGTTGTGCGCAACAATATGCATGGGAAGCAGCACAGTAATTGAGATCCTTCAGCGGGGAATGAACACAACATACCAGGCTGCACTGGCCGTCCTTCAAGCGAGCAATCTCTTCCTGTTTCAGATCAACCTCCGCTTGCAATCCTGGTAGGTGAATGCAGCGTGTGTGTGTGTGTGTGTGTGTGTGTGTGTGTGTGTGTGTGTGTGTGTGTGTGTGTGACATAATGGGCCGTTCAGGATGTTCAGGTGTCCACAAGCACGCACACACATGTGTGTGTGCAGGCTTGGCAGTGGCTGCCATTGCGTGCAACTGCCACCAAACTGCAAGAGTACCACCAACATAGAACAGGGAACGACTTACGCTTGAACCGGGTTTCCCACTCCTTCCGCTTCTCCATGACAAGGTCATCGACCTGCGAGCGCACGCCGTAAGAAGACATGGGAAGCCATGAGTGACGA
>NW_004754929.1:1698902-1705582 GCF_000188695.1 Salpingoeca rosetta | reverse complement strand
GTGTGTGTGTGTGTGTGTGTGTGTGTGTGTGTGTGTGTGTGTGTGTGTGTGTGTGTGTGTGTGTGTGTGTGTGTGTGTGTGTGTGGTTTGAAGGTATGAGGACGCGTTGCAGCGCATTGTGGCGGAGACGCAAGATGTGAAGCGTAAGAACGACATCGTGCAAGAAGAGATCCAGCACACGCAGAAGCTCATCAGCGGGTTTCCTGAAGACATCATCATCGAAACGGCCAAGGTGTGTGTGTGTGTGTGTGTGTGTGTGTGTGTGTGAGGGTGTGTGTGTGTGAGGGTGTGTGTGTGTGTGTGTGAGGCTGTATGTGTGTGTGTGAGGCTGTATGTGTGTGAGAGAGAGGCTGTATGTGTGTGTGTGTGTGTGTGTGAGGCTGTATGTGTGTGTGTGTGTGTGTGAGGCTGTATGTGTGTGCAGTCGTGTGTGACCGGGTGCAGACCCCTTTTCGACGCTTCCTCACCCACACACACTCTCACCCACACACATACACCTCCCCCCCTCGCTTGCACACCATTGCTCACTCAATCAAACGTACAATTCTGCGTTTGAGCAGTTGTATGACTTGGGCAAGCAAGAGTTGTTCCAGGCGCTGCTGCGCTTGCTGCAGCGAAGCAAGCTGGAGTCGAGCCGCATCGAGGAGATGAAGGAGCGCATTCGCCGTCGCAACAACGAGCTCATTGTCAGCAATGACATCAGCCGGCAGCTGCTGGAGCTGCAGCAAGCCAATCAAGCCCAGCAGGCCTTTCAGGCCTCCCTCATGAGCAAGATTGCCGAGAACAGAACGTACAAGCCCGCGGTGAAACGACAGGAACGCGCCATCGTTGCCCTCGAAAACCTCCTGCAGCTCCTCCAAACACAGCCCGTGCGTATGTGTGTACGTATAAGTGTGTGTGTGTGTGTGTGCGTGCGTTTATGTATGCATGTGTGTTCACGTGTGTTTATGTGTCTGTCTGTTTGTCTGTCTTTCTGTTGTCTGTTTGTTTGTCTGTGTGTCTGTCGATGTATGCATGCAGCCTGCTGCAGGCTTCCTCCCTGTACACAGCGCTTGCGATCGCCCAACCCACCACCACGCACCACATGAACGTAGGATGCCGTGAGCGGCCAGCAGCAGCCAAGCCCGCTGTTCACGCTGCTCGAAGAAGACAACAAACGCCTGCAGCGCCTGATTGCCGGCGACATCACAGACGAGGAGGACGAAGGCGTGGACGACACGCGAAGCGACAGCAGCAGAGCAGACAGCACCTCGCGTGCAAACGCGAGCACAGGGACGACTCGTCGAGCCATCACGAGCGGGTCGGGCCGCGAGGCGAGCACGCTGTTGGAGGCCCCACAGACACAACAACGGCACAAGGGGCAGCATGGCAGCAGTGGCAGCGATGATGATGATGGTGGCGATGGTGTTGACGATGCTGATCCGCAGGAGGAAATTGCCGCATTGGAGCGAGAGGTGTTGGAATTGGAGCAGACGCTGACGGAAACGGCACGCAAGCAAGCGGAGGAAGTGGCTAGGCTGGAGATGAGGGTGATGGAGGCGGAATTCACACAGGATTCTGACGCAATGAGCCTGGCGTCCATTGCCACCGCCATTCGGAGCCTACGCCCCAAGAGCATCAATTCAACCACACCGACAGGAGCCACAGATGCATAGCTCTGTGTATGTGTATGTGTGTATGTGTGTGTGTGTGTATGTGTGTGTGTGTGTGTGTGCATCCTCCTCTCCCTGTTGCATTGTATGTGACACAACCGACCCTTTGCATTCCGTTCATCTTTCCACCCCTCGCTTTGCCGCTGGCCGGCTGCTGCGTCTTTTGTGTTCTTCTGGACTTCTTTCACCTCTTCTCATATTGGGTGTTTGCGCGTGTGCGCACGCATGTTGCATGAGTGCAATGAATGTAATGGACTCGAACCACCGAAAAGGCTGATGCCAAGCAAGACGAATTGGGGAGGGATAGCAGGCAGCGCGACAACAGAGAGAGAGAGAGACAGAGAGAAAACCTGTGTGTGTGTGTGTATGTGTGTGTGTGTGTGTGTGTGTGTGTGTGTGCGTGTGTGTGCGTGTGTGTGTGTGTGTGCAGGAAAGCTGATACGGGAAGCGCGGTGTTTCAACGACCGAAGGCACGCGGAAACAGATGCAAGGCGCATCAGAGATGGAGGGCTGGGTTGACTGCATACACCGCGCCCAGGTTCTCACTGCCATCATCATCATCATCAGTGTCAGGACCAGCATCAGCATCAAGGGTGGCGGTGTTGCAGCCAAAGTACACCATGCCGTTGTCAGCAATGGCAGCGGACACAAACACATTGGCACACGTGGGGAACTTGAACCTGAGCAAGGCGGAGAGAGGGAAGGTGGGGTGAGGCGTTGTACACACATGCACACACATGACACTCATTGAACATATACACACACGCACAAATCACACAACCATCATATATGCACCAATCACACACACAGACGCACACGCGCACAAACCACGCACACAACCATCATACAGATGCACCCGCACACGCAACCGTGCTGTGACTCACTTGAGTTCTCCTGTGAAGCGATCAAGGACGTGCATGTTGTGGTCGTTGGCGCCGATGAAGACAAGCTCTCGCGAAAGCGACGGGGACCCGTTGAACTCCTGCGTGCTGTTGCTGTACGTCCACAGCACAGAACCTGGCGTGATGTGGTGTGGTGTGACATGACGCAACACGCGGTTCGTGTGTGACCACGGCAGCAAAGCAAACAGCGCGCGGAGAAAGCGGGGCCTTGGCTGTACTCACACACACACACACACACACACACACACACACACACACACACACACACACACACACACACACACACACACACACACACACACACACACACACACACACACACACACACACACACACACACACACACACACACCACAGCGTACACAAGCGCACCTGTGGTTGCGTTAAGAGCAAAGACGGTGATGGACTCCTCGGATGAAACGTACAAGATTCCATCTTGATACGCCGGGTGCGATTCAATCTGACGGCGCGCACACAATGACAAGAGCGTGAGTTGTTGCCCTGCTGTGATGAAGGGCAATGCATTATGGTGCTCTCACATGTACACGACACCTGTACACCGCAAGCACACATGTACACGACACATGTACACACACACACGCACGCACACACACAGACAAATCAGAAACACACACACGCACACACACACACGCACACACACACACACACACACACACACACAAAAGCACCTCGCCGTGGGTGTTGAAGGTCCAGAGGACTTTGCCAGTGATGATGTTGATTGCATAAAGGTTCTGGTCCCACGAGCCAATGTACACCGTATCGTCGACAATGCACGCGCTGGAGCCGCCGCCGCCGTGTGTGTTCACGCGCCACACGAGCTCGCCCGACGTGAAGTTGACAGCATACACGTACTGGTCGTAGCTGCGCACCACGACAATGTCGGGGTGCTTGTCGCCAATGGCTGGCCCGCTGTTCATGGGCAGGCTGTGGTGGGAGTCGAAGGCCCAGATGGCCTTGCCCGAGTGGAAGTTGAGGCGGAACAACTGTCCTGTGCCAGAACCAATCAGCACGCTGCCGTCCGCGGCAATGGTCGCCGGGGAATACACCTGGCCATACAAGAGTGCAATGCCGGTACAAGCAGGAAGCAGAGGTATGGATGCGCGCGCGCGTGTGGGAGGGTGTGTGTGCGCATGCAAGCGCGTGCGTGTACAAACTTGAGGATCAACGACTAGGTTGCACAGGATCTGTGACACAGTGTGTAAAGCTGAGCAAAGCAAACATACATGATACAAACCACACACACACACGTGTCACACACACACGTGTCACACACACACACACACACACACACACACACACACACACACACACACACACACACACACGTCACACGCGACACACAGACACACACATCACACACGTCACACGCGACACACACGAACGTGCGTCTGGGACAATTCGAGCCACACAAGTGGTGGGCACGTACGTGTCCGCCAATCTGGGTCTTCCAAAGCAGTTTGCCTTCGCCAGAGACACGGTAGGCATGGCCGTCATAGCTGCCAAAGACCACGGATCCATCCTGCGCCAGGGCAGGGCTGCTGCGGACGGCGTTGCCCGTGGCAAATGTCCACAGCACCTTGCCCGATGTCTGGTTGAAGCAGTAAAGCTTGGAGTCGTCAGAGCCAACAAACACCTTGCCCCCACCCACAGCCGGTGAGGCAACAACCCTGCAGTTCGTGGGTTGGCGCACAATTCACCCCTCCACACGTGAGCGGTCACTGTTCTCGACATCCCACACAATGCCACAGACAACAAAAGGGCAAGGCAGAGCCAGAACGCAATGACCATCCTCCACACCTCCCATTGCAGTTGTGTTTCGACAATGTGTTATTACGATTCACACCATGGTTGTCTTGCCTGTTGTGAACGTTGTACGACCATTCGGCGTGTCCTCCGTTGTTTCCCACATCGTTGAAGCTGTCATGAACACAAGCAGTTGAAGCAAGTGATTGGATGAAACACACGCCACCAACATTCAGTGGGACTTGACTACAATTGGGGCAGCACACACGCATACACACGCATACACACGCACATACACGCACACACACACACGCCACATCAGTTAGACCTGTGAAAGTTGGGTGTGCGTCCAAACTGTGGCCAGTCTCCCTTGTGCAGCTGAGCATGTACAGTGCCAGCCAGGCCAAGAACGGCAAGCACCACCGCCACAGCAGCAGCCACCTTGTTGACGCCAACGCTCGTCATCACTGTTGTTTGTCTTTCCTCCATCCAGCCAGCCAGTGCCGTTGTTTGGGGAAAATTGTATGGCAGTGTGGTAACAATTCGGCACAGGACCACAAAAAGCAACACAAACACAAACACGAGCATGCACCTCTGCTGCATGTCATGTCTTGCACTTCACACACACACGCACACACACACACACACACACACAGAGCACACACACACGTATACACCTCTGCTCCCTCTTCTTCTCCCTCATCTCATCCACACACACACACACATATATATCACCACACACACACACACAACACGCGCGCACATATCACTACACACACACCACGCGCACGTTCCGTGGCGGTGATGCCACTGTTTCAGTCATCCCCTCTGCCGTCGTCGTCAGTGGAAGAAGGCGGCGGGCGGGGCCCGCCTGCGTGGTAGAAATGCATGAGCTGGTTGGCGCGGTACGGGGATGGCATGACAATCTCCGGCAGGTCCACGTCCAGGAGCACTTCATTGTGGCGGCCGCGGGCAGCGTCCACGCTGCGCTTGATGTTGTGCATGAAGATCTGGTTGAGCGGCATGGTGTCGTCGATGTAGTCCTCCAGCGGCATCCAGCGCGCCTCGGACAGCTCATCCTCGCACATGGTGATCTCCTCGCTCTCCGGGATGCACCGGCAGATGACGTAGATGTCGGACGCGCCGTGCCGGAACCCGTGCATGTGGCGAATGCCGACAACAGAGTGGAAACGGCTGCGAATGCCCGTCTCCTCAAACACCTCGCGCACCGCAGCCTCGCCAAAGTTCTCGCCGGGGTCTGCGCGGCCGCCAGGCAGCTTGTAGCCGGCCACGCGCTGGATCTTCTCCTTAATCGCCAGCACCTCCTTGCGTTCGTTGATGATGAGGCCAGCCACAGCAACCTGGTGCGTGTTGTACGGTGGCACCTGACACGGCCGCGACTCGTCTAGCCAACGCAGCATCTTGATGATGCCCTTGCGTGCATGGTGGAGCACAAAGCCCTCCTCGTTGGCCACCGTTGCCATCCACGCGCTCGTCACAGGGACCTGGGCGGTGGTGCACAGGGAGGGGTCGGCGGGAGGTGGGATTAGGGAACGCGAGTGCTCAGTACAACGGTACAAACGCAGCAATGCAACGCTCTTTGAAGTGCGGTGACATGAAGCAGAAACACCATCCGCTTGCCAAACCGATGGGTACCACGGCACGCGCACAGCCGTTCAGGAGGCAAGACTCCCATACAAGCACACACAAACACACACGCCATGGGCCCTCAGATACACACTCGCATGAACACGCACGCACGCACACACACACACACACACACACACACACACACACACACACGCCACACACTGCAACACATGACGAGCACATGTATGTGCAGCGCACCGTAAGCCATGCGGCAGCCACGTTGTTCTGGCGCCAATGTGACACGGCTTCGCTCAACTCGTACGCAAACTAGAGAGGGAACAGAGAGCGCCATGGTGTTGCAGGTGCATATTTGAGCAGTTGCGTGCTTGTGAGCACGAGGAGTGTGTGCTTGTGGGCATACGGAGTGTGTGCTTGTGAGCGCAAGGATGGTGTGCGCATGAAAGCGCATGATGTGTACAACACACACCACACACACACCACACCACACCACACCACACACACACACACACACACACATACACACACACGCACACAGGCACACACACACACATACACCACGCACGCACCTGTTCCTGGTTGAGGTGGGCCACCATGGAGCAGTCCACGTCGACGTTGTCAAAGGGCTTGTTCTCTGTTGCTTCGCTCAAGGTGCTGCCGCCGTTGCTGCTTCTCCAACTGCTGTGCAGCATGCGAACGGACGACAGAATCGCATGCACACGCCGAGGGCGCATCCGCAGCAGCGTTCTCGTCG
>NW_004754929.1:1673902-1693902 GCF_000188695.1 Salpingoeca rosetta | reverse complement strand
ACACACACACACACACACATACAAGCACACACACACACACACACACACACAGACACACACACAAGCACACAGACACACACACAAGCACACAGACACACAGACACACACAGACACACAAGCACACACACACACACACACACACACACACACAGGCACACACACACACTCACACAGACACACACACACACACACAGACAGACACACACCTCGACTTGAAGCGGACCATTGCGCGACAGCATGAAATACAAAGTACTGAATTCAGTCGAAACATTCATCCATGTTGGCGATATCGCGCCTTGACACTTTGGGGATTGCAAGTTCCCACGCCGCATCCGGCGTTTAGGCAGGGCTGCGCATTTTGTGTGCCTGTGTGTTTTGTTTTGTGTTGTTTGCGACATTGCTTGATTCTTGTGCCGCATGTCATGACACACGTGTGTTACTTCGCTCCCATGTCCCGCGTGTACTTTTGAGCCTAGCACACGGGTCAAAAGTGCCCCGCGACGCTGGAAACCACGAGTAATGTGTTGTGCCTGCTTTGCTCTCCTGCTCTCCACCGGATTTGGACATAGCGTTTACGCGTGTTCCCACAGCTCCCATGCCCACGTTACTTGCTGCGTCGCGACAACCGTCTCCAGCAAATTCTCCCTTGTTTGTTTTGTTTCTGTTGTGTTGGGTGGTCACCCACGTCAGCGTGTTTGGGGTTGGCTTTGTTCTTTTGTCCTTTCGTGTTTTGCTCGGCGGTGAGTTTTGCCCCGATCGTACGCCACCGAAGCAGGAGAAGGGTGTCTCGAAGGCCACCATCCGACGTCGCGAGAAGCGAGCGGTGCGATTATTTGGGCGTCATCGGTTAGGCTGGACAGCAGCAAGGAAGTAGCGAAGCAAAAGTGAGGCTGCGAAGCAATCAATCGCACCTCAAGCGCGTCAACTGCCATGCGGCGTGCACGAGTGGATTCCAAGAAGCAAGCAGAAAAGACGTGACGACCCAGGCTTCTTGACGCAAAGCAACCAAGCAACCAAAAAGGGCGAGCACGCTTCCTGGTGGCGACAACAACAGCACGAGCGTGCGAGCGAGCGTCCACAGCAATCCAACAAGAAGGAGCGCCCATTGCCTTTGCGCCGCCACCAACTACAACAACAACAACAACAGCAGCAGCACGTTTCATCCAACAGCACACAGCGAGACCAGGGTCCTGCCTGACAGCATTGATGCACCTGGGGCAGTGACGATAGACAGCGCTGCCTTGAACTGGTGGGTTGGTTGGTGGGTTGGCGCTGGGTCGTTGCATGTCCATCCTTTTTTGTTTGTTGTTGCTGCCACGTCTTCAACCCCCTCGCATCACTACAGCACAATGTGTCATGTCACAACGTCTTTTGTCACATCATCATCACACCACATGCCACGTCTCAAACGCCTCCAAACAAACGAAGACGATACATTTGCTCTGAGAGAGCCTGCTGAGAGAAACCGTAACAAAACACGAGCCACCCCTGCACCCCTGCCACGCATGACACAACCCCCCAATCGCACCACACAACAACAACGATATCCTTTGACGTTCTCACATACAAACGGAAACGTCAACCCGCCACTGAATTGCCATTTCTCCCCTTGGTGCTCCTGCTGCAGTCTTGCCTTGTCTTCTTGTTGTCCCCCCCTCCTCTTTCATCATCAGATCTCACGACGCAGACACTTGCCGAGCTCCCTGACAACTGTCACAAGACCACAACAGTGCCAAACAAAACAAGGCACCATCATCAAAACAAGGTACGCATCCCACATGTCGCCGTGGCAAGGCCACTCCAAACGCAGAAACGCGCGTGTTGCCTTGCGCCATCTCCGGCCTTGCCTTGAATCACACCGACTAAACACACACGCACCCGGATGCACAAGCAAACACGTCGTTGGAAGTGTATGGCTGCTGGTTGTCCCCCTCTCCCCTCAATCACCATCACCCCACTTACCTCCTCCAGTTTTTTCTTGAGAGTGTCTTGCCTCGCTTCTCCCCCCCCTCCTCTGTTTCGCTTGCTTGCTAGGCTGGCTGGGTTGACCGCCGCCAACGCGCGCCACTTCCGTTGTTGTGTGCCACTTTGTCCTTGCCACACTGCGGATTTTGGTTTCGGTTTCAACTCACACACAACCACGTTGGTTGGGCGTTGGGAGTTGTGTTACCACAGCTGATTCTGCGCTTCCTTTGCTTTGCTTGCTCACTCGCTTGCTTACTGCCGGTCGTCAGCTCGACCTTGTCCGAGCACATCACTCCGGCCCAGCACCCTCATTCATTTTACGCGCTTGCATGCTCCCCCTTTGGTTTTCTTGTGATTACTGCCTACCCTTGCCTTCCCTGCTTGCTTACGACCCGCTTGTCTGCCGGTTCCATTCCAACCAAGGCTCAACCTCCGCACGCTGTGTTGATGATTTCCTTTGTCTCACTTTCACTGCACTTCCCCCCTCTTGTGTTCCACCTTCATTCCACGCTGTGACGCGTGTGTCAACAGCCTTGTCCTCCCGCTGTTGTTCCTCCTCTGTCGCTTGCTTGCGGGTGCTGTTGTTGTTGTTGTTGTTGTGGGCTCAACCCTCTCGCCTCTCCCCACAACACCACCGCCTGGATCTCTCTCTCTCTCTCTCTCTCTCTCTCTCTCTCTCTCTCTCTCTCTCTCTCTCTCTCTCTCTCTCTCTCTCTCTCTCTCTCTCTCTGTCCTTTGCCTATGTGCACCATCTTGTGTGCCATTCCTTTCACGCCAGCAGCCAGCCAGCGCATATTCCCACAGCTGACCCACTCTCCATTCCTGTCACCACAAGCACACAACGCAACAACACACTTCTCCATTCATCGTCTGTTCGTGGCTGGATCTACGCGCGTGCCTGCTCACCCCATACTGCCCCCTTCTTGACGCACTTTGCCCACATCTCCCCTGTGACACTTCCTCCATCAACCGCATCTGGCCGTCGTGATTTGGCTGCTTGACCTTCGGTCCAGCTCCTCTCCCCGGTGACGCACTCGCGATCCTTGCCCTCAAACTACGAGCCCAACCCCCCCCCCTCCCTCACAAAACAACGACAGCCAAGCAGCCACTTTCATCGGTTTGGCTTGTTGGTTTGGTTCAATTTAAGTTGCCTGCAGGCACAGCCGAAACGCGCCATTGTCGCTGTTTGCGCCGGCAGCACACAACCCCGTCTTGGCCTGCTTTTCCCTTGCTGCACGGATGACCTCCTCGGTACCAGGCATCAAGACCAGCATCGCCCCCTCTTCCTCCTCGTCTTCCACCAACGCCGCCGTCGCCAGCAGCTCCAAGATCGCGCGCAGCATGCAAGTCGCCTTTGCCTCTGCGCCCTGGGGTGCCCCAGGACCGTCCGGTTCTTCTTCTGCTGCTTCTGCAGCGACACTTCCCACAGCACACGTTTCCCAGCCACTGGGTGCGCTCGCCCCATCTCCGAGCCTCCCTGCCAGCGAGCCGTTTCCCAAACAACAGCCCACCACCCAGCAACAACAAATACAACAACAAATACAACAACAACAACAACAACAAATACAACAACAACAACAACAACAACAACAACAACAACAACAACAACAACAACAACAACAACAACAACAACAACAACAACAACAACAACAGCAGCAGCAGCAGCAGCAGCAGCAGCAGCAGCAGCAACAGCTCCTTTGGAGGCAACAGACCAGTATGACTGGCATGGTCACCTCCAATCCCGCTTTGCAGCACAACAGCCTGCCGCACACCACCGATCCCTCCATCATGGCAGCTCACATGGCCGCGAGCGCCGCCAGCAGCAGCGGCTTTTTGACCGCAAGACTGCCGCAGCCGGACGTGGGCCTGCTCCAGTTCATGCAGGCGTATCCGCAGCTCATTGACCCCAACGCGCTTCGCCTCGTGAAGGCTGCACCATCATCCGCATCAGCGGCGACGCTGCCCAACGGCTCGGCACCAGCAAGTGCAAGTGCCGGTGCCACCATGCCCATCGCCTCCCTTGCACAGGTGCTGCCCTCCTCTTCTTCTTCCTCCTCCTCCCCTGCTTACTGGCAAGCAGCCATGCAAGAGGCCATCAACCGGCTGTCCCAAGCAACGGCTTCAACTGCGCCAACGGCAAACCCAGCCACACCCGCGTTTCCACTGTCCGCATCCTACATCTCCTCCTCGTCATCCACCTCGGCACCCTCAGCACCCTCCTTCCACTATGCACAGCAACAACAGCGACCACAACAGCAGCAGCAAGTGCCGCAGGCAGCGATGGCGCCCCTGTCCTTGGCTGCCATGTCGCTATTCGCGCGACACGCGCAAGCCGCTGCTGCCAATGGCCAGGTTGAACCAGTGCCCACCCCACCTCCACCACCACTACGTTCGCAAGCACAACAGCTGCACGTAAGGGGCGCCGTCCGCCGTGGTGACGATGATAGCGACGCCAACAGCAGCAACAGCAGCAGCAGCGATGATGATGATGTGCAGATGGTGGGCGGCCGTGTTGAGCAAGCGCATACACGCGGTGGCCGCAGTGGCATTACATCTGCGTCTCCACAGCAGAATACCAATTACAGTCACGGCAGCGATGAAGGCGATGGCAGTGATGGCAGTGATGATGATGATGATGATGTTGATGATGTTGACAACAAGAGCGGTGGTAAAGGCGGTGGCGCGCCTTCGACGACAAAGACACCGCTACTGGCATCAGCTGGTGTGCCTGCATCGACGGCAGCCAACAAGCAGCCCTCCGGAGGGAACGGCAACGCCGCGGCAGCCAACGGCACCAAGGAGGCGACACCTGGGCCCCCTGCTCCACTTGCGCCCGTCACCAGCGGCGAAATCAAGCCTGACCCAGATGGCCCCGCTGCTCAGGAGCCCAGCACCACGGCCGTCAACGGCACCAGTGGCAGCGCCGGTCACAGCAATGGGAAGGCACGCAAAGGAACGGCGTGCCCAGACTGCGGGAAGGTGTTCCGCCACGCCGCGTGGATGCGCAAGCACCGCGTCAAGCACGAGACAGAGGCCAAGCTCAAGTGCAACCGCCCCAACTGCAACAAGAAGTTCAAGTCGCAGACGGCGCTACGCCGGCACATTCGCACGCAGCACGAGAACGTGTACACGTACCGCTGCCCCATCTGCCACAAGGGCTTCCAGGACAGGCGCAAGCTCAACGCCCACCACCGCTCTCACGAGCGCCAAGAAGGACAGGCACAGCAGGCAGCCAGCTCCGTTCTGGGCAAAGAGCTCATTCGTCGCCTGGAGTGGGCTGCCACATCGGCCATGCTGAGCGCAACCAACTGCGGGATGGCCTTTGTTGACATCACCCAGTCGCCCGTCTGCAGCGTCTGCTCCTCCAGCCAGGACGTGCCGTCCTTCCGCTGCTGCCAGTGCAACTCGCGCGTGCACTGGCACTGCCTTGGCGTCGTCCAGCCTCCCTCCGTGCCGCTGCCGAGTCCGCTGTGCCCAACGTGCCTGCAGCTGCGCGCGCTTTCTCCGGCGTCCCTGCTCACGGCCGTCGTTGGCTTTCAGATGCTGCAGCAGTACATGCACCAGCGCGCCTACCGCCTCTGCGGCATCCCCACCGACGCGTGGTCCCTCGTCAACGCGGTGGCGCGTGGCATGGACAACGCCGATCCGCAGAAGCTCTTCCGCCGCGCCTTGCGGATCCTGGCAACGTCGCTCCCACTGGACCACCTCACCAGTGCAGAGTGCACCGCCGTTCGTCAAGCAGCAGCGCAGGCGCTGCAGCACACCGAGATTGTCGTCAACCGCGTTGTCAACCCTTACCACAGCACCCTGCTGTGGGACGCAATGCCGCAAGCGCTGGCGCGCGCGGCTGGGCGCACGTTGCACATTTTCCAGAGCGACGTCGCGCACGGACAAGTCAAGTTGTTTGTGGAGAACGAGGCAGCGAGTGGTGGGCAAGTGGGGCAGGATGCCCCCGGCACCATCTCCCTCATTCGTGCCGGTCACGAGTACCGCTGCCAGTTTTATGACCTTGTTCTGCCCGCCACCCTCTAACTGTGGTGTGTGTGTGTGTGTGTGTGTGTGTGTGTGTGTGTGTGTGTGTGTGTGTGTGTGTGTGTGTGTGTGTGTGTGTGTGTGTGTGTTTTCGGGGGGGGGGGGGTGTTTTTCTGTGCTGCTGTGTTTACGCACCAGCCAGCTGCCCTTCAGTCGGCCGACTTTCCCTTTCTCTGAGTTATTGCTGACTCCCTTTAAGTTTGCTTCCCTGCCCATAGCGAAGTCTTGATGAGGCCATGTGTGTGCGTGCGTGTGTGTGTGTGTGTGTGTGTGTGTGTGTTGTGTGTTGTGTGTTGTGTGTGTGTGTGTGTTGTGCTGCTGGTTTGTTGAACTGGGTGTCGTGTCCTTCTTCACACCTGCGCGTCCGTTCTCTGTTTGCTGACCCTACTTCCTCCACGTTGACCTTCCTCCTCCTCCCCGCAAGCACGCCGTTGTTCATGCATCATAGCTGGAGGCCTCAAGGGGTGCCCTGCTCAGCTCAGCTGCACGAGCACCATTGCGTGTGCCCCGTGCACTTGCAATCGCCCGTCACTCGATGGCCCCCTGCTCATCCCCGTTAGTTTTGTGCTTGCATCTGTTATTCTGCCACTGGACATGCACATGCACGTACACCCTGCCTTGTCATGGGACGCGTGTGATCCACCAGCGAGAAGCAATACACATCAAAGCTTGGTATCAGTGACACGTGACCATACGCGAGTTTGTGCACATTGTCATCACCACACACTTTCGCTGCTTGTTGCCCCCCCCCCCAACACTTCTTTCTCTTCTGGCCGTGACTTTGTTCCCATCACCCACGGCTCTTTGGGTGCCCCAGTTTGCAGACCAAAGGTTGTCTAGTCGTTGTGTAGGCTGCGTGAACACCCGCAAAACGAATATCTGCCAGTGAACGGAATGGATAAACCTCGAAACTTGGCAACGAACAACAATTAGGAAGACACGTGGACTGGTGACGCAACCTAATTTTCACCGATTGGACAACGATGACGTCATGCACAAACATGTGAAATGTGGCACATTTTGGTGTTGTGGCTGGTCAGTGGTGTGATTGTTGATGTTGCTGGTGCTGCGATTGCTGCTTGCTCGGTGATGGTGTGTGTTTGTTCTGCTTCCACTGCTTCTGTCCCCTTTGTTTGCTTGCTGAAATAAGTCACACACACACACACACACAATCACACAATCACACATGCACACGACGACGACGACGGCAAGACACAGAGAAGTAAAGAAGCTGGCTTAGGCAACCAAAGGATATCCCTCCTACTGGCCCACAACACGCACGCACGCACGCACACACGCAACAACAACAACAACAACAAACAACAACAACAACAACAACAACAACAACAACAACAACAACAACAACAACAACAACAACAACAACAACAACAACAACAACAACAACAACAACAACAACAACAACAACAACAACAACGGACCAGGACAGTCCATCAGGGATGGGATGTGTGTCTCAGAGCCACTTGAGGAAATCACGTGTAGCCGGCCAGCACGGCACTCAAGACAAGCGGCACACAGTGGACAGGAAGGTGGTGGTGGGGGGGGTATGCCTAGCCTCAAAGCAAAAAGAACAAGCAGCAAAACAGTAAGCGACACTCGGCACACGCGTGTGAACCGCCCATGGCGAGGGCACCGTCACGCGACAAAACGGTTGCAGAACAGCACTGATCACCAACGCAACACTGCTGGCCAATAGCGGGGTGGATAGAAGAAAGTCGTGCAAACTAGTCCGGGAGGCAGTTTACTGGTCTGCATGCGCCTTTGCAAACTCGATGATCCGCTCCATCGCAGTCATCATCTGTGCCTGCAGGTCAAGAAATGGTGTGTGTGTGTGTGTGTGTGTGTTCGGGGAGGAGAACGCGTGAGTAAAGAGGAGGACGAGGACCAAGCGAAAGGAGTTTTGACCCTGCATGGAGACAACTCCGCACGGCACCACCATTCCCCCTCTCGACCCCAACCACGCGACCGCACGCACACGCACACGCACGCACACACCCACACACACACACCCACCCACACCCACACCCACACACACCTTTGGGATGGTTGTGACAATCCTGAAAAAGTTGGGCGAACCAAAGACTGAAGCCGGCAGGCAGAAGACGCTCTGTTCAGTGATGAGCTTCTGCGTAAAGTCGCGGTCGTCCTTGATGTCCTTGTACATGCTCGGCTCAAGCTTCACCATAAGGTACATGGCGCCAGCGGGCATGATGGGGGTCAGCCCGGGTGCCTGCTCCAGCATACTGCACACCAGCTCTGCGTTCTCCTGTCAGTTGTGTATTGGCGAGGGTGGTGTCAAAGTTTTGCATGAGCACAAAAGCAGACAACCACAGTGAGTGCACAAACACACACACACACAACAGATGTGCAGGCAAAGAAGCAGGTATCACATACCTTGAGGTGGGAGAGTACGGAAGAGAAGAACTCAGGCTTGGTGTCCTTGAGCATGGACGGGATGGCACCCTGCATCAAGCTGTTGGCGCCTGTCGATAGCGACAGGACACACACACACACACACACACACACACACACACACACACACACACACACACACACACACACACACACACACACGCACACACGCACAAACACACACACAGAGGTGACATAAAGCGTGGGTGGGAGTACCACAGCACAACTCATGTGAGGTGAGCACAAAGTCAAGACGGCGAAGAACATCAACCAACCCACCCCCTCCCTTCGCACATGCATGCTCCATGGCATAGCAACACACTTGCCAGAGCACGCCTTTCAGCCGCACGCACGCACGCACCGAGAATGTGCTGGGTCAGCTTGAGGAGGCCAGGGCGAACGTTCTCTGTGAAGGCGTTGACGGGGTCGTGAATCAGCACCCAGCCCACGCGCCATCCTGGCACAAGGAAGCGCTTGGCAAGCCCGCCGCACGACAGCACAGGCACCTGTACACAGCAGTGCAGCGTGAGTACAAGCAACGAGCAGTGGATGGATGGATGGATGCTGTTGTTGTTGTTGCTGCTGCTGCTGTTGGTGTTGTCGAAGTAGGGATGCATCAGGTGTGTGGACACTTGGCCAACAACAATCGCAGAGGACAAAGCAGAGCTTGTTGAGTGCAAGATGCAAAGTGCACTGACGTTGTGGGCAAGGCTGGCGAGGGGCACAAACTTGCGACCAAAGGTCATGTTGGCGTACACCTCGTCGGCAATGATGGGCACCTTGTGGCGTGCAGCGACTGCAGGCAAAGCGAGCAACGCGTGTTCGTACGAAACAGCACAAGGGTGAGTGGGCGAGAGAGGGGGGGGGGAGAGCATGTACACAGACGCAAGAACATCATCACGAGCACGCATGGAAACACCAATAACTGGAACATACACACACACACGTACCTTCGATGAGAGCCTTGATGTGCTCCTCAGAGTAGACGGATCCGCAAGGGTTCGATGGGTTGTTGACGATGATGGCGAGGGTGTTCTCATCAATCTTCGCCTCCATGTCTGCAAGGTCAATCTCCCAGCTCTTGTCGGGCTGAACATGCCAGCAGCGAAAGCGCATAGGCGGTTGCGGCGGGGAGAGGAAGGGGTGTGTGTGTGTGTGCGTGTGTGCGTGCGTGAGCAGACACTGCAGTGGGTATGGGGACGGTAGTTGCGCCCGTGCGTATTACTTGTGGAACAGTGGGGTGTGCATGACAGCCGGGTGCGCAACAGACAGGCTGTGTTGGCACCAAGATGATGCACGTGCCCGTGCAACCACAGAACGCAGGGCAAAGAGCACACGCAGCACGAGCAAGGTACGTACCAGGAGCTGGTATGCGCGCATGTCAAGCCCCTTGGCAATGCCAAGGGTCTTGTACAGGGAAAACCCCGGCTCTGGGATGAGCATGTTCCCGCCAACGCGGTTGAACACTGCAAAGTCGCGTTGGACACGTGAGGAATGCATGTCGTGCACACGAGCCACACACATGAAAGAGCACACAAACAGAAAGACACAGACAGACACACACACATACACAAGTACGGAAAGAATGGACAGGCGCAAAAATTCACATATATGTTTGGCGTTCATAAGATGGGATGATCCGCACCTTCAATAGCAAGGTCAAGGGCGCCCGAGCAGCCGCTGGCAATGACAACGTCCTACAACAACGAATTCCAATGGAGCAGCATCGTGTGTATGTGAGTGCATGAAAGCCAATGGGCAGCAGCGACCTCAGCGGTGGCAAGAGAGGGCATGCGCGCACACACTCTCAGATCCACCCAAAAGCATGCGTGCACACATACACACGTGCACACGCCATTGGCAGATGTGCTTACCTCGAGGTCATACTTGAGGCCGTCTGTGGAGAAGTACTCAGCCAATGCCTTGCGACTGGCAGGATACCCTGACCAAGGGAGGTAGGAGAAGGGGAGGGGGTAAGAAGGTGAGGAGCGGGCAAGCCGAGCAAGCAGACCAGTTCACAACATAAACGAGCAGCCCAGCAAGCAAGCAGGCGCGCAGGCTCAAGCAAACAGCAAACAAACAAACAAACAGCAAACAACAGCAAGCACACACACGCACGCACGCAGACACTGAGACACACAACAAACAAACAAACAAACAAACAAACAAACAAACAAACAAACAAACAAACAAACAAACAAACAAACAAACAAACAAACACGCACACCAACACGAAAAGCTATACCTGCAGAGTGAGGGTAACCGTCACACTTGCCAGACTTGAGCGCTGTTATAACAGCGTTGGTGGAAGCCGGCGACTTTGGAAGGTTTCCAAACACGGTGGGGTCGCCAATGGACAGGGCAATCATCCTCTTGTCGGGGTTGCCCTTGATATCCATCGTGTCCACGAGGTCGCGGATGGGGTTGACCGTGTTCATGGCTGTGAACGAGGCGCGCACGGAAGGCCACTGTCACCCACAGCCGCACATGGCGTTTGTGTCTTGTGTCAGTCACGAAGGCAACGTTAACCAAAACACAACACTAACCATAACCCGTGGCATGGAAGTAAAGCAGTGGAGGCTGGCTGCCCTTCACTCCAACCATGCCCATCCACACCCGACACCCCAAAACTATTGCGAAACCACGTGCGCCTTCAACAACAACATCACCATCATGTCACTCAAAGAGAAAGAAAGCATGAGAGCAAGGACACAAGCCCGTGCGGTGTCCCCCCCCCCACCCCTGCTTTCAACTAGCACGTCGAGCACGGTAACCACCACCACCACACTCTCGTGGCTCACCAGCTCCTGCTGTTGGTGCTGTTGCTCCCCATGGCCGTTGCCGTTGGCTTTGGTGGGAGCCGACTTGGCCTTCTTCGCTGCCTGCTCCATGGTGGTCCCCTCTTGTTGTTGTTTTTGTTTCGCTCGCGTGTAATAAATGCGCACCACCGCATGTTTCGCACAGCAAATTCTCCAAAGCGGCCGTGCGGTGGATAGTGACACTTCTTTCAGCCGTTTCTGTTGTTGTTGGTTTGGGCGCGCACCGGACACATCACAACAGTGCCGAGGCAGTCACACTGGCTGGCGCGCTGCCTGGCTGCCTGGCTCACTCCCAAACTCACTGGCCTGCTGGCTAGCTGGCTCACTCGCTTCACTTGCTGGCTGAAAGTGTCATGGCGAGTGGAAAGGAAGGTGTGTTGTGGTTGAGGAGGAAGGAAGGCGCACTCAGCAGGCGTGCTGTGCTTGGCATGGCGAGCGCAGTGGCCTTGGTGGCAAGGGTGGCGCTGATCCTGGTGAGCGTGTATGTGTGGGAAGACGGCAGCAAGGATCCTGCCAGGCCTGGCAACAGCGAAGGCAGCGCTGGAGGCAGCGGGATCGATGCCGCTCAACACACCACCAGTGGGCCAGGAAGGGTGCAGTACACGGACGTTGATTACCACGTGTTTACCGACGCCGCGCGGCACGTGTGGTTAGGCCAGAGCCCGTTTCTCCGACACACGTACCGCTACACGCCGCTGCTGGCCTTCCTGTGCCTCCCCAACATCTGGCTCTGGCGGCCATTTGGCAAGCTGCTCTTCTCCTGCGCTGACATCGCTGTCGGTGTGCTCATCTACCACCTCGCACCCGACGACGAGGGAGAGCACAGCACTGTGGATGGCAAGGAGAAGGAGGATGCCGACGTCACCGTTACGCAGCAACCCAAACCCCACCAGAGAAACCATGCTCTGCATTCACCACCCGCACAATCAGCTTCGTCAGCGCAAGCACGAGCCTTGTCAACAGCAGACGCACCGGCGTCACCGGTACCAGGGCCTTCACAGCAACAGTTGGCGTTGTTGGCGTGGCTGTGGGTTTTGCGGGATGCAAGGCTGCTGCCGGTCCTGCTGTGGCTGTTTAATCCAATCACCCTCGGCGTATCCACACGCGGAAACGCAGAGTCTCTGATCCTCTGTGTGGTCATGCTGTGCATGTACGCTGCCAAGAAGCAGCACCACGTGCTTGCGGGCGCTGCACTTGGCTTGGCCGTGCACTTGAAGCTGTACCCCATCATCTACAGCCTGCCCTTATTCCTTCAAGCGTCCCCTGCTGCACCATTCTGGCGCATCACTGCTGCCCGTGCCAAGCTCGTCGTGGCATGCATCGGCACCATGGCTCTCACCACAACCTACTTTTACTCCCTGTAAGCCACACATGCGCTGGGGGGGGGCTGTGTCTGTGCTGTGACATGATTGGATTGTGTGTGTGTGTGTGTGTGTGTGTGTGCGTGTGTGTGTGTGTGCGTGTGTGTGTGTGTGCGTGTGTGCGCGCGCGTGTGTGTATGTGTGTGTGTATGTGTGTGCGCGCGTGTGTGGATATGTGTGTGTGTGTGTGTGCCGGCATTGAGGTCGACCACTCACCGCTCCGCTCTCCTGTGCAACGTTGGCTCTTCATGTGGTTGGCCCTGCCACAGGTACGGCTTTGAGTTCTTGCACGAGGCGTACTTGTATCATTTCTCGCGCGGCGATATCCGCCACAACTTCTCCGTGTACTTCTATGCCCTTTATCTCCAAGCAAACACGGCAACACAGCTGTCATTGTGGCAGCGCCTGAGCACGTTTCTTCCACAGGCCATTGTACAACTCTCCACAGCCCTGCGCTTTTCACGAGACATTGTCCTCTGCGCCTACGTCCAAGTTCGTGTGCGCGCATGCGTGTGCGTGTGTTTGTATGCACTTGTGACTGCGTGTTTGTTTGCACCTGCGACTGCGTGTTTGTTTGCACCTGCGACTGCGTGTTTGTGTCTGTTCATATCAGACGGCGTGTTTGTTCTTGTGCTTGCATGCATTTTACGACAATGTTTGCAGGCGCGTGCACACCATTGTCTGTGACGAGATGCAGCACATGACCAAAACTCTCTTGCCCGGTTCATCTACGCGTTTTAAAACTCTCACGCGCTTCCCTGTCTGTTGCGTCTTGTTTGTGCCATGTAGACTGTGCTGTTTGTTGCCTTCAACAAAGTGTTCACCTCCCAGGTGGGTTGGACACGACACTGCTGTTGCGATGATGTCTTTGCTGTTGTTGTTATTCATTCAACAACGACAGCCCGCCCACAACTCTACCATGAATCCCTTTGTTCCCTGTTCCTTATTCCTTGCTTGCGACCATGGCAACTGACTGCGTGTCGGCTATCTTGTGCTCGCGTGTGTTGTGTGCAGTACTTTCTCTGGTTCCTCCCGTTCCTGTGTCTGGTGATTCGCCGCGTCGCTCTTTCCACCATCGTCGCCTGGTTTGCAGCACAGGTCCGCATGCATGTTCCATCGACTCGCCTGTGCCATTGTGTCTGTTGCCTTTGTGCCCCCTTTGTCAGTGGAATATGACGTTCCACATGAGCCATACACACACACACACACACACACACACATCCATATGAGCCACACACACACACACACACACACACACACACACACACACACACACACACACACACACACACACACACACAGGGTTTGTGGTTGGCAATTGCGTACCAGATTGAGTTTCTTGGGGAACCGCTCTATTTATTGCTGTTTGGTGCCTGTGGTGTGCTCTTCATCACACACCTCATGCTCGTGCGTGTGTGAATTCCAGTCAACAACACACTTGGCACAACACACACACACATCACACATCATATCACTCGCGGTATCGTCTTCATGCGTCATGCATGCGTTGGCAGCGTTTTACTGCCCTGGCACAACTGAACAGAATAAGAGACCAATATCCCAAAAACCACGCGTTTGAGAAAAAAGTGCCACTCTGAAACAAATACACACAGCAAAACGAAGCATGCACACAAACACACACACACACACACAGTCTCTCTCCTCCCTCACACACACACACACACACACACGCAGTCTCTCTCCTCACACACACACACACACACACACACAGACACAGAGACAAAATAAACAAGAATCGCGACTCTGGAAAGAAACAAGCAAGTCCATTTCAAAACAAAAATACAGATGCACGCGATCCATCGATCCAACCATCGATCGACCCATCCACCATCATCGTCTCACGTCCTCGGGGCGCGGGTGCTGGGCCTGTGGAGAAGAAGACGGATGTCGTTGAGCTGCTGCGTCAGCCTCTCGTTGGCGCTGTTCACCTTCTCAAGCAAGCGGTCCACCTTCGCCTCCGTGGCATCAATGCGCTCATTGGTTGTCGTCGCCAGCTCGTGCATGTCCCCGCGGAGTGCGTGCAGCACGCCCTGCCACTGCGACGAGTCTGCGCCGCCGGTGTTGCGGCCGCGCGGCAGGAGCACGTGCAGGAAGCGCGGATACCAGTCCTTGCGCTGGAACGCGCTCCTGTCGAAGAAAATCTCCTGCTCGCGGATAATCTGTGCGCGCAGGCGCTGGAACTCCACCACGGCCTTGTCCTGGATGAGCTCGTAGCTGTCACTCATCAGGGCAATCAGCAGGTTCAGCAGCACAATCGGCACGAGGATCATGGTGAGCACCCACACCAGCTTCAGCGGGATGGTGTACGAGCCCGCGGAGAAGTTGAGCAGCTCAAGGTCCGACAGCATAAGTAGCCGGAACATGGTCAGCAGCACGTCGGCCACGTCCTCGTACCCGTTTGGTGCCGGCGTCTCCTCCACCAGCAGCACAAACACGTTGGCGGTGGCGAGCAGCGCAATGCCCAGCACGAGCAGGAACCAGCGCATGCCAACCATAATCTCAATCACCATGCGCACCAGCGGGCCTGTGGAGGAGAAGGCCTGCAGGAAGAACAGGATGCCAAACCAGAACACGTAGCTGCCGATGGCAAAGAAGAAGCGGGAGGTCTTGTGCGCGTCCACAAAGAGCGCAATCACCCCCACGTACGACATGATGATGCGAAGCATGTCCAGCCAGTTCCACACAGACTTGAGGTAGTACAGCCCAGCGCGCTCCATCCACGCCTGGCGAATCTCGCGCACCGCGTGGTATGTGGTCACGGCGAGCAGACACGCGCCCACGACAATGGCTGCGGGCTTGGCCTCGTCTCGCCGGCCCTCGTTGAAGTCGGTTACAGAGGTGCCCTCCAGGTACTGGCCCAGGAACCCCATGGTGACAAACAGGGCCAGGGCGACCATGTACACGAGGAGGTTGCGCAAGTGGATGCGTTGCCCAAAGCAGCGCCAGCGGTACTCCACCAGCATCTGCGGCACAATGCCGGCAAACGTGTCCGACCGGCCCGTGCGCAGCAGCTCGTGCAGGAAGTCCACGCCGCACGCCTCGCTGCCTGCCAAATCGGGAAAGGGGAGCACGAGGTTCTCCACGGTGGTCATGGCCTGCTGGTGCCCAGCATCGTCCGGGTCCAGCAGCGGGGGCGTGGTCAGGCTATTGCGCGTCACCGTCTTCTTGCGCCGCAGCGCCGTTGGCGGGCGCGGAAGAACGGGTCGGAGCTCCACGCGCGTCGTGCTCTCCTTCGCCTGCATGCGAGACCAGGCTGGGTAGTCGAGGTAGTCGCAGGGGCAAAACTCCATGTAGCCGGCGTTGTCCTGCTCGCTGCCCACAAACTCCGACACGGAGAAGAAGGAGATGGCGGCTGCGCTGGAGGGCACGAGCGGGCACGAGGTCATGAGCACCTCCACCAGCGACGGGAACCGCTGCACCAGCCGCGCAAGCTCAATGTGGATGCTGTGGTTGACCTCGGGCGACCAGAACAGGCCCGGCTCGCCACGCAGCGTGTGGCGGATGGCCTGGATGATGAGGTCCACCACCAGTCGCACCGCGTCCTCCGCGTGCGAGTCCAGCGCGGCGCTGAGCAGGGAGCGAAAGTCGATGGCAATGGGCGGGTTGCGGTCCGTGAGCGACGCAATGTTGTCCACGCGGCCCTGCCTGGCGCCCTCGGCCAGCAGCGGCTGCACGAAGCTGAGCGAGTACGCGTCCACGTGCTGGTCCGTGTCTGTGAGGAAGCCGTCCATGTTGGCCTCCTTGTTGTAGGCGACGGTCGGGTAGTCGAAGCACAGGTTGAGCGTGGCGCACCGGGCCTTGCTGCCGACCGCAAGCACCACCACGTCGCTGCCCTTCAGCACGCCGCAGCGCACACGGTCGCCATGCTCCCCAAACGTGCGCAGGCACTCGCCGCTCTGCAGATCCCACACCTTCGCTGTCTTGTCCCAGGACCCGCTGAGCAGGTACTTGCCGTCACGGCTCACGTCCACGGAGTACACGCGGCCCGCGTGCCCGAGCAGCTTGCGCACGGGGGCGCCACCCATGTCCAGGTCCCACAGCACCAGGCTGCCGTCGTCGCTGCCGCTCACCACGAACTTGCCGTCCGGTGTGGCCACGGCCCCGTTCACGGCGTCCGTGTGGCCCTCGAGCGTAAGGGAGCAGCGGCCCGTGTTCATCTCCCACATTTTCACGGTGCAGTCCTCGCTTGCGCTGAGGAGCGTGGTAGGCGTTGGCCCCAGCGACAGGGCCAGGATCTTGCCACCGTGGCCCTGCAGCGTGTGCGTGCATGCACCGTCCGGCCACGACCACAGCTTGATGGTGCTGTCCCAGCCGCCGCTGGCGATGGTCTTGCTGTTTGCGGCGACGGCGAGCGCCGCCACGGTGAACGTGTGGCCCTCAAGCACCTTGATGCAGGCGCCCGTGGCGTTGTCCCACACGCGCACCGTCGTGTCGCAGCTGCCCGTCACCGTGAAGCTGTCGTCGGGGCTGAGCGCAACCCCGCGCACGTAGTCCGTGTGACCGTCAAACGTGTGCACACACGCGCCCGTGGCCAGGTCCCACACCTTTGCCGTGCCATCGTTGCTGGCGGAGACAACGAGGTCTGAGCGCTGGCTGACGGCGACGGCCTTGACGCTTGCCGTGTGCCCGTGCAACACCCGCTGGCGCGCC
Organism: Salpingoeca rosetta; assembly: GCF_000188695.1. Lineage (NCBI taxonomy): Eukaryota > Choanoflagellata > Craspedida > Salpingoecidae > Salpingoeca > Salpingoeca rosetta. The sequence continues at coordinate 1,676,624 of NW_004754929.1, read as the reverse complement.
CCCGTGGCCAGGCTCCACACGCGCACGGACGTGTCCTTGAGGTGCAGCTTGGTGCCGCCGCCGCTGACAATGTGCCAGCCACCGGGGCTGACGGCCACGCTGAGGACCACGTCCGTGTGCCCGCGCAGAACCTGCAGGCAGGCGCCGGTGTGGAAGCTCCACACGCGCACGGTGTCGTCGTTGCTGGCGCTGACGACAAAGAGGCCGTCGTGGGTGATGGCAACGTCGTAGATGTCGTCGACGTGGCCCTTCATGGAGCGCAGGCAGTCGCCCGTGGCCAGGCTCCACACCTTGATGGTCTCGTCCTTGCTGCCGCTGACGATGAACTGGCCGTCTGGGCTGACGACGACGGCGTTGACGCTGCCACCGTGGCCCGTCATCTTTCGCAGGCACACGGTGGTGTCTGCGTCCCACACGCGGATGGTCTTGTCCTCGCTGCTGCTGATGATGAAGGCACCGTTTGGCGAGACGGCAATCCCAAGCACGGCCTCCGCGTGGCCCTCCAGCTTGGCGACGAGGGCGCCGCCCTGCCGCTCGTGGATGCTGACCGTGCCCGTGTTGGAGCCCAAGATGACGTGCTTCGCGTCCGGGGTGATGTTGATGGAGAGCACGGCGCGACCGGCGGTGTTCGCCTGCTTGATGACGGTCTCACACGCGCCCGTTTCCACGTTCCACACGCGGGCCGTGCCGTCCTTGCTGCCGGTCACTGCAAACTTGACGTTTTGGCTGATGGCTGCGCAGGTGACGGCATCCGTGTGGCCCGTGAGCGTGTGCAGGCACTTGCCGGATGGCAGGTCCCAGATCTTGGCCAGGGTGTCTGCGCTCGCGCTGATGATGGTGCGGCCGTCAGAGGCAAACTCGAGCGCGTGCACTGGCTTTGTGTGCTCCGTCAACTGCTTCTTGGCCGGCACGTACTGCTCTGCGCTTCCGCTGCTGCTGCTGCGTGTCATGTCATCGCCGTCGTCCGAAAACCCAGGCGGATCTTCCATCCAGGTGGTTGTGGAGGAACCCCCGTTGTTGGTGTTGAGTGGCTCCAACTCCATGTTGCTTCGTAAATCTCGAACTCGGCCTAACCCAGACCGTCGGCGCCCCATCCACAAACGAAGCTGAGAGTGTCACGTAAGTGTGCGTGAGAGAGGGAGAGAGAGAGAGAGGGCAGGAGGAGGAGGGGGTGTGGCGATCGATCAGTGTTTGTTGCTTGTTGCTTGCTTGTTGCTTGCTTGTTGTTGTGCAGCAGATGCGGCCAGTGAATTAAATGCTGTCGTAAACAGTTGACCAGCCAACAACGCCGACAGCCGATGACAACCACCCCAACCGACCGAGCAACCACCAACAGCTGAGGCCCGTGGGAATGTTCGGGCTGGCTGCGTTTCAAGGGTGCACCTTGACGAAGGTACGTGCTTTTGTGGTTGTTGACATGGTACTGCGCTGGTGCTGCTTGCACCGTGCGTGTGTGCGTTTGTATCAGCTAGGCTTCCTCATCATGTCTTGAGCCTGTCTCGTTTCTCCTGCCTTAGTTTTGTTCTTCTCCCCCAACATCATCATTGTCACGCCATCACCCCACATCGCATCACATCTTTGCTGGGTGTGATTGGCTCCGCAATCCCTGTTCCCGATATGCCTTCCAGGTCCTGTTGGCCTCGTCAGGCCTGTCGACGTGGCTGTGCTTGTCGCGCGTTGGTGGCGCAGCCTCACAGCACCTGTGTCAATCGTTTCCCGTGCGTAGCCTGACGGTGTTGTTTATGTCTGTTTGATGATGTTTGTGTTGTGTTGTGTTGTGTTGTGTTGTGTTGTGTTGTGTTGTGTTGTGTTGTGTTGTGTTGTGTTGTGTTGTGTTGTGTTGTGCTGTGGTGTGGTGTGGTGTGGTGTGTTGTGGTGTGGTGTGTTGTGTGGCACTGAATGTGGCTTGGCGTGCAAACGGTAGGACGAGCGTCTGCGGCCTCACGATGCAATGTTCGAGCTTTACAAGGTCGCTCACACACATACACACACACGCACACACGCACACACGCTCACGCACACACACGCACACACGCACACGCGGCTGGATAGGTGAGCAGCTTAGCATACCCGTCTTACCCAAGCTTGTTGATTGGCAGCGTATGCCTGCTTGCTTTCCGGCAGTTGGAGCGCTACTTGGGTAGCCGCAAGTATGGGGTACGTCACGGGCTGCACATGCTGATACAAGGGCAACGTGGCAATGTGCTCGGTGCTCGGTGATGGTGTCTCCATGTGCCTCTTGACCCCTACGCTGAGGTACATGCTCGCTGCAACACAATGACCGTCTCACGGACCTCATGCCACCTACCCCTGCACCCCTGCACAGGCTGCCGTACTCTTGTTGCTATCACTTGTGCACGTCCTAAAAACGGCCGCGTTCACCGCAGCATCCACAGGTTTGCATGTGTGTGTGTGTGTGTGTGTGTGTATGTGTGCGTGGTTGCTCGAGCTTGCGCCGTTTTCGTTGCTGTGTGTTGAAATGGTGGAGACTTACCACGCACCCTGTATCTCACCCATCGTCCACTCCAACCCTGTTTGTGTGCGTACTTGTACAGGCCCCATTGCTGTTGTGGCGGCGCTTGGCCTGTTGTATCTGCAGTACGTGCCCTCTGGCGTGGATGTTTCGCTGTTTGGCGTTCGATTCAGCGAGCACGTATGGGTTCCCGCCAGCTTGGTCCACCTCCTCTTGGCGGGTGGTGCTCTTCCGCAGGACGCTTTCACC
>NW_004754929.1:1668809-1672697 GCF_000188695.1 Salpingoeca rosetta | reverse complement strand
TTGACATTTTTTTTCTTCATCGCCAAAAGGGCGCGATGGGCTCTCGCGTGACCTTTCTTCTCTTCTTTGAGAGAAGAACAAGGACACCCAATAAAAAGCGCGCACCCGGTGTCACCACCCCCACGAGCAGGGGAAAGGAGCGATCATTGTTACCATTCCCAAAAGCAAACACACTAGATGGCCACTGAAAACATACATGCGAGCAAAACAACATGTTAGGCAAACGGAAGAGGCTGAAATACGCCAGACCCCCGACACCCACACACACCAACACCAAGCGGCAGAGATGAATGTGTGTGTGCGCCCCTCAGAGTAGATTTACTTGTGATGCCGCCCCGTACCACTTCTGCACGCGCAGCGCGCCCTGCCGGGTGAACATCAGCACAAATTGAATCTAGTACAACAGCCGTGGCAACCACGCAACCAGGAAACCCGTGTTCATCATGTGTGAGTTTGGCAGTAGCGGGGCGGGTAGGTGGGGGAGAGAAACAAAGCCTCCACGAGGAAGCCGCTCTGCTCCACTCACCCTCCACATCCACCCGTCCACACAAGCCAGCCACTGCTCTCACCATCTTTGCTTTTCGTTGCGCGCAGTCGACTACTTTTAATGGTGTCGCTTACAGTCGTCGTTTGCGTGGGGTGGTGTGGTGTGTGTGTGTGTGTGTGTGTGTGTGTGTGTGTGTGTGTGTGTGTGTGTGTGTGTGTGTGTGTGTGTGTGTGTGTGTGTGTGTGTGTGTGTGTGTGTGACAGCCCGTGGTGGTTGGGTCCGTAAAGATTACCAATGACAACCATGCCCGGTGGTTTGGGAATAACAGGGCTGTATTGTCAACCGCAAGAGACGGAAAAAGAAGAACCAGTGAAACACAAAAGTGAAACACAAGGGAAGCAAAGAAGGAGGGATACAGGGTACCTCGGACAAGCACACGAAGACAAGGTGCTCGAGCGCAACATGACCCAACAGCAACAACGATGACGAGAAGGAGAAGGGACTATGTTCCACAACAAACTACAAAAGAAAAAAAAACACGCACACATCAAATCGCACAATCAGTGGCGCAAACAACACAACACGCCACTCAGTATCAACCCACACACACAGAAGCACGAGCACACCACCACCACCACCAGCGCCATGAAAGCAAACGGCCGCATCAGAGCACGCCAATGTCCTCAAGGGCAGCGCGACCGGCCTCGCCGTGCTCCTCCAAGATGTCGTGGCTCGTCACCGCCCGGAGTACCGCCTTTTTGCTTGATTCCTGTACCTCCCCGCCAAGCAGCAGCTCGTCCAGGATGTAGTATGCCTGCAAGAAGCACGCCATGATTGAGGGTTAGGGCATGGAACACGCACGTGTCTCTGCGTGTGTGTACACGTGTGTGCTCGCGTGTTGCATGGGTGTTGCATGTGTGGGCGTGCGGCATTGATGTGGCAAGAGTCATTCTACGTACGGCAACAACAACTGGACTGCAAGCACAGATGCACACGTGTTCAACGCATCAATGACCACCAACACGCCCATCACTCAACACCACCACCACGGCGGGACTTGCCTTGTCAAAGTTGAAGATGATATCCAGTTCGCACACCTGCATATGCATCGGCCATTGAACCGACAGCCCGCCCCAGGCCGAGACAAAACAAGAACACCCGCAGTGAGTGCGCACGCCTTGCCCCACAGCAAGATCCATGACCGTGTCAACAACCAAGACAAGACAACACCGCAAGGCAGACCATGAGCTTGCGTTCTCAACACCGCAACTTACGCTGCCAAAGTATTTGTCCAGGAGCTCGACATAGCGATGGATCAGCTCAAGCGCCATCAACTCGTTGTCGTCGTTGCCCACTGCAAACGCAAAGTACAAACTGGCATATCTGGAGCGCACACACAGCCGCGGGCGGGGGAAGTATCGCAATCGCGAGCAACGTGTGAATCGAGAGACAGTGTGTGTCGTCAGTGCTTGCCTGCCTTTTTCAGCTTGAACGGTCGCGTGCTGCGGTATTGTTGTCAACAGTGACACACACACACACACACACACACACACACACACACACACACACACACACACACACACACACACACACACACACACACACACACACACACACAGCGACACACACACACACACACACAGCGACACAGCGACACACACACACGTACGCACCTTTTGTACACGATTTTCATGTCCTTCCACTCGAGGAAGTTTGACATCTTTGTCTTCCTCGCCAAGATGAGCGTGATGAGCTCACGTGTGACCTTCTTCTTCTCTTTCTGCGAAGAACAAGACACGCAATAAAGCGAGCACACGGTGTCACCATCACCACGAGCAGTGAAAAGAACGAGCATTGTACCATTGCAAATGCAAACACACAAGATGGCCACTGAAAGCATACATGCGAGCAAACAACATGTTGGTGCAAAACGGAAGAGGCCGAAGTACGCCAGACCCCAGACACCCACCCACACCAACACCAAGCGGCAGAGCTGAATGCGCGTCTGCGCCAGCTCAGAGTAGACTTACTTGTGATGCCGCCCCGTACCACTTCTGCATGCGCAGCTTGCCCTGCCGGCTGAACATCAGCACAAATTGAATCTAGTACAACAGCCGTGGCAACCAGGCAACCAGGAAACCCGTGTTCATCATGTGTGAGTTTGGCAGTAGCGGGGCGGGTAGGTGGGGGAGAGGAACAAAGCCTCCACGACGAAGCCGCTCTGCTCCACTCACCCTCCACATCCACCCGTCCACACAAGCCAGCCACTGCTCTCACCATCTTTGCTTTTCGTTGCGCGCAGTCGACTACTTTTAATGGTGTCGCTTACAGTCGTCGTTTGCGTGGTGTGGTGTGGTGTGTGTGTGTGTGTGTGTGTGTGTGTGTGTGTGTGTGTGTGTGTGTGTGTGTGTGTGTGTGTGTGTGTGTGTGTGTGTGTGTTGTGTGTGTGTGAACGACAACATAGTCATCCACGCAAGCAATATGTTCTGGCACGTCTCATCAATGCATTAGCGATTCCGTTACTTGTTTGCCGCGCCGTCGTCTCCATCACCGGCAACAGCACCGCCATGGGTACCATCACCACCCTTATCACCACCCTTATCACCACCACCATCACCACCACGGCCGTTGTTGCCAGTGTCACGAGCCCGGCCATCATCGTCATCAGATGAGTCCGAAGAGATGACATAGTCGATCACCACCTTGGGTTTGGGTTTGGGTTTGGGTTTGGGATTGGGATTGGGCTTGCGCACTGTCTTTGGTGGCGTGGGCTTGGGCTTGGGCTTGGGCTTGGGCTTGGGCTTGGGCTGTCGTGTCGCCTTGGGCCTGGGCTTGGGCTTGGGTTGTCGTGCTGCTTTGGGCTTGGGTTGCCGTGCCGTCTTGGGCCGTGCTCTTGGTTTGGGTTGTCGCACCTTGCGCCGTTTCTGACTGAGCCAGAGGTTCAGCTTCTTGTGTGAGTGCGGTCGAAACACGGTTCGCTGCGCATACGACGGCAGCCACGGCTTTGTGAGCACGTGGTACTTGTAGGCACGCGAGTTCACTCTGACGCAGCCGCCCTGTGCGTCCCACTTGCGGTAAACTGTGCTCCGTTTCAGCACCTGCTTCATCTGCTTTTGCCGAAGGACATATCGCTTAAGGTGCAACCGTGCCGCGTCCATGTAGGGGCCCTCGATTTGCTCCGCTGGCAGCAGCAACCGAACGAGTGCGTGCGTGCGTGAGTCCGCGAGAAAATGAGGGAGGCAGTGCACGTACAGAGGGTAATGAAGGAGAAACAAGCTCGCAATGGGTCCCATAGCCAAGCACACTCCTCAACCTGCAAATAGCACCCAACAACTCAACAACCGCAACTGCACGACGAAACAAGTATGAGAGGTCACTTGTCTGCAGGCACACTGTCATGA
>NW_004754929.1:1640233-1668230 GCF_000188695.1 Salpingoeca rosetta | reverse complement strand
TATTTTTTTAATAGATTATAACGGCACGTCTCAGCATAACAAAAAAAAAATAATCTGCTCGAGTGAATTACGTGCACATAGCGAGGCTTACGAGATCTTTACATTAGTTGTATCTTGCATCGGATATTAAGCACATGCCACCTCTCTTTCCACTAAGAATTTAAGGAGAGGGCAGCTCACACACACACACACACACACACACACACACACACACACACACACACACACACAGACGCGCAAGCACATACCCACCCACCCACCCACACACGCACACACAGAGACGCACAGACGCACAAGGGCAGGTATTCATTGAACGTACCTTTTCGTTTGCACTCATGTAGTCGCGGTCCTCGGACTCGGGAACCAGCCATGGTTTTGTTCTCCACTGTTCACAAGCAGCAGGAAGGAACAATGGGTGAGCGCAAACGCAGTCGTCAAAGGCGGCTAACGCGGCTTGCTTCCAGGAGCTCTTCACACAGCCATCACGCTCGCAATGGTAGCTTGACAGCAAGCGCATGTCTGCCTTTCACACACTCACATGCCAAGTAATGCCGAATCGCTGCAAGTAGGACCACGACTCTGTGAAGGCTTCTGCGAAACGCAAACGCAAACCGTCCACCAAGCGCACAAAGTTATGTATGTATGCGCGTGTGTGCGTGTGTGTGTGCATGTGTGTGCGTGTGCGCGTGTGCGTGTGTGTGTATGTGTATGTGTGTGTGTGTGTGTGCGTGTGCGTGTGCGTGTGCGTGTGCGCGTGTGTGTGTATGTGTGCGTGTGCGTGTGCGTGTGTGTGTATGTGTATGTGTGTGTGTGTGTGTGTGTGTGCGTGTGCGTTGTCAGGAAAGTTGTTCATGTTCGCAGCGCGTTGCAACCCCCCTCCCCACACCACATCCACACAAGCACATGTGCACCACATGTGTGACTCGGAACGTTCCCAGCGTGCGTGAGGAGGCACGCGACCAGCAGCGACGTACTTGTCTTCATGAGCGTGTCCAAGATACTCTGCTTCTGTCTCAACCGCTTGGCATTGTCGTATATCGCTGGCCCAAGCCGTGGGCGCCGCTCCACACGCGGCCGCTTCGACATGGCTGCCGTGCGTGTGTGTTGTTGGTGTGTGAAGTGAGCACGGACCGCGTTGTGCCGAAAATAGAAAGAAAACGTTCACAAATCATCCACAACCGCATCAAACGTCCGCTGGCTGGTTCTTGCTTGACTTCTCTCGCACGTCATCGCTGCTCTCGCTCGCTGTCATCCATCGCCATGGGTGACTTCCCGGCACCGCCAGTCTTCTACCAACAGTACACAGATGAAGGTGCGTGGGTTGAGGGCTTGAAGGCTGCGCAGTGGCTCGTGTGTATGCGTGCAATTTCCAGTTTCGGTGGCAATCCTTCTTCGTGTTTGTATGAACGTCAAGCGGTGAACGTTACCGCGACCTTGGCTGCGACACTGACATGACACTTCGATGCTTGCGTGGTTGGCATTGTCTGATGTGCGCGCGATGATGTTCGCGTGTCCGCACCCGATGGTGGGGTTGTAGCCGTTGAAAATGGCACGGCGCCCGCGCCGCCTGCACCTCCCGGGCCACAGTTCCTTCTCTACGGCCAACCCGTGAATGTAATGGAGCGTGCGATGGTTGAAAAGTGTCACCTGTGTCGCCTGTGTGTGTGTGTGTGTGTGTGTGTGTGTGTGTGTGTGTGTGTGTGTGTGTGTGTGTGTGTGTGTTTGTATGCGCGTGCAGTGTGCGCTTTCGTGTTTGTGCGCTCCAGCCTATATGTGTCTTGCCGTGGTTGCATGTGTGTGCCAACGGCAATATAAGCTTGACAGTGTTCATGCATGCACTGCTGCTGTGGCCCCATGGACAGTGTTTGCATTCCTTGATTGCAGCGTCCGCTTACTCCTGCCGTGTCATTTATGCTATCCGCGTGATTGTCAGCTGGAGACCATGATGTTGCCTGCTCTCAAGGACAGTGGATTGCCGGTCATGGCTGACTTGGAACACTCAAGTATGTTGGTTGTGCACTTTGTTTGTTGGTTTGCTTGCTTGTGTCGTGGTGCCCTCGTACTTGTGTGCGTGTGTATATTTGCGTGTGTTGATGTTACTGCACGCTTGAGAATTCTTGTCGGCACAATCTGTTGCAGTGTAGCTTACAATGCAGTTGACAATACGTGTCACGCACCTGTCACTGGATATGCCAATCTCAAGCTCATGCACAGGAAATCAAACGGCTGAATAAGGAGGGGCTCAAGGCTTTTCTTGAGGTGTTGGACCATGCAACAGCCGGTGCTATTGATCAGGTATGTGTGCGTGTGCGTGTGTGTATGTGTGTGTGTGTTTATGCCTGAAAGCCAGTGCGTGCGTGTACTCTTGCGTGTGCGTGTGCTGTTCTGTGCTTGCGTGTGCGTGTGCTGTTCTGTGCTTGCGAGTGTGTGTGTGTGTGTGTGTGTGTGTTAGTTAGTGATTGTGTGAGTGTGTGCTGCTCTGTACTTGCGAGTGTGTGTGTGTGTGTGTGTGTGTGCGTGCGCACTCATTTTGTTTTCCTTGCTCAGAGGAATGCGGCGTTGGAGCGGCTACGCGTCATCTTCTTCAACATCCATCACCTCGTCAACGAATTCCGCCCTCACCAGGTGCGACGCTCGCAGCAGAAGCAAGCACTCCCCTCTCTAGTATTGCGGTTCGACTCGACAGTCCATTGCGAGTCACAACTCAAACGCATTGCATGCATGCACACACACACACACACATGCCAGGCCATGGAAACCGTGAAGGTGATGCTGATGGAGCAGATTCAACAGCGCGAGTCTTTGGCTGCTGAGATTCAACGACACATTGATCATGCCGATGGCATCCTGGGTTCAGACCAACAACAACAACAACAACAACAACAACAACAACAACAACAACAACAACAACAACAACAACAACAACAACAACAAGCGTCTTGATGCACCACACATCACACACATCACACACACATTCAACACACACGCACACTCATCACACACACACACACACACACACACCGTCCGCTTTTTCTGCGGTGCTTGTTGACAATTAGCTGAAAATACGCATAATATTCGAGACTGGTTCGCGCGCAAATCTCAATTCCAGCGACGATTGTGTTGGCGGGTGTGTGGGGCTGGTGGTTGGTGTTTGAGCGGAAGGATCGACACAAAGGAGCACAAAGGGAGAAGAACAGAGGGGGAGGAGACGCAGCAGCAGCAGGAGTGGTTGAGAGAGGTGACAAGACGACAAGAAAGAGAGAAGAGAGAGAGAGATAACCAACACCAACAGTGCACAGGCCAGTGAAGGACACTCTCAAGCTGGCGGGAAATCTGTTCGCAAGCACAACCCACCCAACAGCACATATAGCACCGGCAAGCAGCTGAAAGTGGACACTGGGCGGGCAGGTTCATCGCCAAGCAGCGCCCACGTTACATTGCACTCACTATCCACGACGCCGCTTTGTGCGCGCGTGCAAAGACGTGGTAGTGTGTGAGCTGATGGTTGCGGACACCCGTGCTGCAGCCACGAACCTCCGCCGACCTCTCACCTCGACACCATGGACGATGACACCACCAGCAAAGCACGTCGCGGCAAAGGCACACCAAACTCCGCTCATGGCCAGCACAGAAAACCTGCCGCAGGTATTGTGTGCATGTATGCATGTATGTGCGCATTTGTGAGTGAGTATGATCTGTGTGTGCGTGTGTGTGTTTGTGAGTGAACGTGAGGTTTGTGTGTGTGTGTGTGTGTGTGTGTGTGTGCACGTATGTTGTGCATGCATGTTGAGAGGTGGGGTTCGTGAGTGCAACTTTACATGCACGTGGTTGATCGCATGCATCGAGTGCCTGCACCAGCTCACGCGATATGTCTCTTGCATCCTCCTGCACGTTCTCTGGCGCAGCCTTGCTGATTCAGAACAAAACTTTCTTTATTGAAGCCAATGACGAAGACCTCAAACTGAGGCTACGACTTTGTGGCGCGGTAAGCACCTTGACACCCCAGTTCGTTTTGCTTGAGGTCTGCCAACCACGCGCCTCCTGGTTCCGAAACCGCTCACGCGTGCTCTCCATGCTCACCATCGCCACGCCACGCAGAGGATTGAGTTGGCCCTCGATAAAGCCACCAACTATGCTGTCGTGCCCGCGGCAGTGCTCACGAAAGCATCAAACATACCAAAGAACAGGTACCTCGGCTTGCATGCATGCACCAGCATCTGTGTTGACAAATTGCACACATGCATGAACGCGTTTACCCTCCCTGCTGCGCGCACTTGCATCCTCGCTTGCACCGCATAGGGTTTCTCCCCCCCCCCCATCTCTCTGTCTCTCTATCTTTCTTTCTTTCTTTCTTTCTGTCTGCCTGTCTGTTTGTCTGTCTCTCTCTGTCACAATCACACATGCTCACACACACACACACACATACACACACACACATACACACACACACGCTCGCGCAAACTCAAACACACTCACAACTCCTCCCCGCCCCCTGTCTTTCTGTGACTGTTGCAGTGCTAAACTTATGCTTCAACGGCAAAGGAAGTCGCAAGCATTGCCGCGCCAGTCTGCGGTGGGAAGTAACAGAGCCAAACAACTCTTGGCTGCGTCGCGATCGCAGCCACGTGCTTCTGGCAGCAACAATGACGTCGACCCACAGCTCGCTGTTGCGCTTCAAGCCATCAGCCTCGGCATCCAGATCATCTCCACAGAGCAAGCGCGCCAGCTGTGTGAGGCGGTTCTTGGGACGCCAGCGCGTGCCTCGCTGGGACGGCGGCCCCTGTCATCAGGTGTGGTGACTGTCTCTCGCGGCAGGCTGCGCCAGCGGCCTCATCGACCAGGCATCCCTTCCAACGTCCCAACTACACGTCGAAAGGTGAGCCTTCGACACGATCACCGCATGTTTGTGCTTGCTTCCATGACCCCAGTTTCCCCCTCAACGCCACACACACACACACACACACACACACACACACACACACACACACACACACACACACACACACACACACACACAAACATACACGCGCGCGCAGGTCTTGGATTCGCCGTTTCTCAAGCTGGAGGAGCGATGTGGTGCATTTCGGGCGAGCTACATTGAATTTGCTCGACAAGGATCCTACAAGCGCTTTCCCCGCGTCAACTTCCTTGCACGTGAGTGTATGTATGTGTATGTGTGTGTGCATGTGTGTGTGTGTGTGTGTGTGTGCGTGCGTGCGTGCTTGCTGCAATCCGGCCCTTGCTTGACACATCAGCCAACACGCATACGCACACACAACCTTGCACTCACTCACCACTCACTCATTCGCTGAATTACACACGCACGCTCGCACTCCTATCTCCCCCGCTTACACCCACTCTCGACCTGCAGCGTATGACTACTCGCCGTTCAACCAGAAGAAGAGGGCGGGAAAGCGGGCGCGGAGGCGGCAGAGGAAGAAGAAGAAGCGGCGCATAGGTATGCAGCCAACAGATGCCCCTCACGGCATGTGCGAGGCGTGCATGAGACGCTACCGGTCGGGCGTGGACGACCACCGCAGGTCATCCAGGCACGTTGCATACCATGCCAACAAGCAGGAGTGGAGCGGCGTCACAAAGTGGATGCAGATCTACGACCTCGACAGGGCCATGCAGGAGTGGGAGGACTCTGCAAAGGACGCTGACTCTGCCCGGGGTGCGCCAACCACCCCCTCAAGGCACGCAAGCAGGCAGCAGGCACTTGCATTCGCCACGCGCCCATACAATCCAGACGTGACAAGACTGCATGCAAGACATGGTGGTCACCCCAACACACCCACTACCGCCAGTGCAGCTGTGGTTGCATCAACCCTGCCCAACACAACAGCAGCCACCACCACTGCTGCTGCTGCTGCTGCCGCGGCCGCCACAACAGCAGCCGCGTCCACTGCCACTGCCACCATCCCTGGAGCAGCGCCGCAGCACGCCATCTCAGAGAGTGTGGACGTCTTGCTCAATTCGCCATCGCCAGACAAGGTGGTGCGGAAGCACGCCATTCTGCGTCATTCGCGATTGCAGGCTGGACACCTCCCCCTGCGCCGCCTCCTTCGCGAAACCTCCGACGCCCCCGCAACCAGCGCAGCTACCGCCAGTGCAAGCGCCCAACCCAGGCCGGTGCGAGAACCAGCGGACGCGCAGCAGCGGCTGCGCGCCACAGGCAACAACAGCAGAAGCACCGGGTTCACAGCCACGACCGCTGGGGCTTTGGCCGCCAACGTCGAGGAGGACATGCTGTGTGCTAGCCCAAGCGAGACAACTCAGTCGCCTCGTCGTCATCGCAGTACCCAGTGGCACCGCAGGCTGTGGGCGGCGCGCGTGAACTTGGCCGCAGGCACGCATGGCCAAAAGTGTACCGATAATGATGAAGACAATGGTGATGATGACGACGATGGCGATGATGAAGACAATGGTGATGATAACGGCAATGGAGTCCGTGACATTGGTGATGACGATGGTGATGATGATGATGATGACGATGGTGGCGATGGTGGCGATGGTGATGATGATGATGATGATGATGATGATGATGATGATGATGATGATGATGATGATGATGATGATGATGATGATGATGATGATGATGGGCTTGACTCAAAGCACCGCCAGCATTTGGCAAGTGTCAAGGGCTCCCTTCAAGCGCCGGCGCAGCTGCAGCTACACGACCGTCGCCTTCAGCACCACCAAGGACCCAGAATACACAGTGGTGCTGTGGGTGGCGGTGGCTCGAATGCACCGCTTGCACATGCCGCTGCCGGTGCCACCAGCGACGAAGACCCGTTTGATTCGTATGTTCCAACCACGAGCGACTTCCCGCCTGGCGACACCAGCGCCGGCGATGGCGGATTTGGGCGCTCAACGGATACCTCGCACAGCCACGCTTTTCCGCACATCCTCACTGGCTTGCGCGGCTGTGTCGCCACCACCACTGCTGCCGTTCACGAGGCCCACGAGCAAGGTCACCACGCTCAGCAGATGCCTTTAAGTCAGGAAGGCGGTGGGCGTGGCGGGCCCTGCCCACACAGAGGGGATCTGGCAATGATTGTGGAGGAAGATGACGAAGAAGGCGGTGCCTTTGCTGTGGACTGCCTTGTCATGGATGAGCAGGAGGAACATGCCCGCAACGGCGATGTTGACAACGGAGGTGTCGAGAATGCGCCAGGCGGCGGTGAGCGTCAGGGGCATGGGCACACGGCAGTCGATCCAGCTCATGACGACGAGGGCGCCCGTAAGCAAATGCATACAGGCAAAGGCAACGACCAGCGCCCGGACGAAGACGACGAAGGTGGTGGTGGTGGTGATGATGACAATATCAACGACAATGACGATGATAATGACAACGACGACGACGACGATGATGACGATTACTTGCCGAGTGGTGATGATGCTGGCGCGGATCACGAAGAGAGCGATGATTCACTTCTGCGTGATGTGTTGTCCAGTGGTCGAAACACCCTGGCATCCACGCGCCGCCCCAGCGAGCGCTTCGAGCCACTTGCTTTCCCCCCAACGACAACAGCAGCAGCAGCAGCTGCTGCTGCGACCACTCTGCACGACATGGACCTGGCTGTTGCATCCCCATCACCACACAGCATGCTGATGCAAGAGCCCGACACGTACTCTGCAGCGGCCGGCATCCTCGCTGGCTCGCCGTCCCGTGCCCGTATCCACCGCCCGCACGCCAGCACAGCTCCACTCGCCCAGTCAGCCCATAATGCGCGCTTTCCCGCGCACGTCTTGAGCACGGATGCGCGGCTGCAGCGGCTGATTGCCAATGTCCTCATCAACCGCAACCGCTTTAGCAACGAGGCGCTGCTGGCCGATGCTGCACGCAAGAGTCGCACACCTACGCCAACACCAACAACGCCAGCCGCTGTGTCGACGTCGAAGCCAACTGCAGCGGCTTGTCCTGATCAAGTGCAACCGAGCAGCGTCCGGCACATGAAAGAAGCGCACGCTGTTGACGATGATGGCAATCATGCCAGCACCGGCCATGATAATGATGATGGACATTGCAAACGCCACGGTTCTGATGGGCTTGGGCATCCCGATCACGGCACTGCCAATGCTGGCACCGGTGACGGTGATGGAGACATGCGCGTGTCGTCCACGCCATTGTTTCACACGCTTCAGGCCGCGTTCCACGCAGACGATGAGGATCAAGACACAGCGAAGGACACCACGCCAACCGACACAGCTGGGGCTCATGGCGGACAGCGTGACACCGAAGCACAGCATGATGCAGCGGATGGCACCGGGAGTGAAGTTGCAGATGCGGATGCGGGTCATGGGAAGGATGAGCAGCAACGATGTCTGCTGTCCAACACACCGAACACACCGAACACAGACATGTCTCGTGGTGAACTTGAAGGTGCAGCGAGTGACAAGGGCGAGGAAGATGAGTACGAGGTGGTGGAGTACGAAGAGATTGAAGAGTATGAGGAGGTGCAAACTGACGACAATGATGAGGGTGAGGCTGACGCTGATGGTAATGATGCAAATGAGGCAAAAGCCCTCAATTTGGAGGGACAGGCGCAAAGACATGGTAAGGGTACAACTGAACAGCAACAAGAAGAGCATGACAACCCAGTCGAAGCTGCTGCCATGCGCGAGCAAGAAAAGCAGACAGACTTTGCCCAAGAGGGCGCGCGTGTTGCCGTTGAGCCTACAGCACCAACAGCTGTTGTGGATTCCAGCATCGAAGGCGTGGCTGATCTCGGTGTGTGCGCACTGCCGTCCCTCTCTGGTGATGACCCCAACAGCAACAAACCAACGACCAGCGCTGAAGACACGGATCTGGCCGTGGCCGCTGCCGCTGCTTCGACCACTTCATCTAGTGAAGCAAGGGTACCCAGGTGTGCAGCAGACGAGCAACGCACCCAGATGGAGCAAGCAGCTTCACCTCGCAAGGCGACCTCACCTCCTGTAGCTGCCCGCCGTGCGAAGCATTCGTCAAGCGAGGAGAAGCGGGAGGAGGCGCACGCTGCCAAGACCCAAAGGCGACAAAGTACTGCGAGGCATACATCAGCAGTAAAGAAAAGGAAAGGAGGAAAACGTCCATCATCTTCGTGGACGGGTGCCGCTGCTTCCGCCCCGCCCCTCTTGCATCACAGGTGCGTGTACAGTTTTCTCGCATCACACTGGTTGTTGTGCTGTGTTTGTGTTTGCGTTGCGTTAAGATGTATTGTGTTTGCTGCTTGGGCTTGGTTTGTTCTCCATTGCCGTCTCCTCCCAACGCTCATTGAACACCGGCAACTGTTGCGTCCGACGGTGGTGGCTGTGTTACTCTGGTATGCGCTTCATCAGGCGACAATCTCTGCGCCTTGCCGTCCGCGCAAGCCGCGAAAGCGTGCAAGAAAGCCCTTCACCACACCCGCCAGTGGCGGGGTCCGCGGAGGAGGATGTGAAGGAGGGCAGCGACGATGAAGACAACACACACGATGTATCGTCCGCAGCACATACCACTGACGCTGGCACGATGGCTCAAAACACACATGCAGCACAGGGCGTGTCGCCGCGCGTTGTTCAGAAGCAGAGGCGACGCACCTCCCGCTCAACCAGCAGCAGAGAGACCACCGGCAAGATGAAACAAGGGATTGTCGATATCGAAGACGACGCTGTTGTTGTTGCGAGTCGGCCAGACACCAGGCGTTCCCGCCGCCTCCACAAACAACAACAACAACAACAACAACAACAACAACAACAACAACAACAACAACAACAACAACAACAACAACAACAACAACAACAACAACAACAACAACAACAACAGCAACAACAACAACAACAACAACAACAGCAGCAGCAGCAGCAGCAAGAAGAAAAAGATGTCGGTGTGGAGCCGTCAGTCGTGGGTTCGCCTGCAAGGGCAGGGCAAAGGAGCCGCCGTCGCCGCTCGTCCAGCACCCAGCCAGCGAGACCAAAGGATCTGTTGCTGGGGCTTTCGCCAGGCAGGCGAAAACGGCCAGAGAAGCGTGGTGTGCCGCAGCATCCTGCCAAGTCCCGCTTGCATGGGGACCAGCTAGGTGCGATGGAAGAAGCAGGTGCAAAAGAGGCAAGCCAGGGCGACCACATGTCTGATGCGCCTTCCTCCGTGTTTGACTTTGACGACGAGGACCTGCCTAGCTCTCAGCCACTGGATGCAACAGCGCTTGACATCTCACCGGCCAAAGCAAAGGCTGTCCTGCGCTTATCCGCCTCTGCCTCGCCAGCCCTGCCCTCGTTCCCGAGCCACTCAGCGCGTCGCGCTGGTGCCACTGCCGCCCAGAGTCGGCGGCCACTGAAACGCCGAAGCAGCAGCAACAACACCGCGCAACACACTGACAACGAGCCCACCGATGGTGATGGTGGCAGCGGTACAAGCCAGAATAGTGGTGAACGCACCGCGGCGTCTGCAGCAGTGCTGCCAGTGCACCCACCAAGCAAACGCACCAAGTCCAAGGCAGCGGCAGACCGACGAGCCCCGGCTGCGCCGTCCTCCCCATCAGCCAAAGCACCAACCCGCACGCTCCGCCGTTCACGCCGCACAAGTGCCACCGCCACGGCTTCCACCACCTCAGCAGCAGACACAAGCACACACGGCAATGACAGTGGTGCGGCAAAGGACCCGTTGCTGGAGGAGGACAAGCCACAGGCAAAGCGACGGAGCGGCCGCACGGCCGGTGCCACCACCGGCAAGCGAGCGAAGCGCAGCCCTGCATCCACCACTCCCGCCGCTACTGTTCTCCCTGACACCTTGACGAAGGCTTCCTCGCCCGTGTCCAGGCGCCGGTCTTCAACAAGAACACTGCCACCAGCAGCAGAGGCAACAACGGCAGTAGCAACGGAGACGATGGTACAGAAGAGGGCGAAGAAGATAAAGAAGTCAGTGGACACGGCTGACGATGTGAAGGAGAATCAGGCGTCACCGGGGAAAAGAAGAGCCGTGATCAGGCGGACAGAGCGCAAGAAGGCGGCCACCGCAGCCACCAAGTCATCCACTGTTACGACACCCATCCGTGCGGACACCATGGCAGCTGCCCCTGCAGGCGATGTCTATGACTTTGAGAGCGAATTCAGTTCTGCAACACCGCTGTCGCTGCCGCTGGAGCGCAAGGCCAGCGCTCGTGCGAGCCCTGCCACCACGGCACCCGCGGCCTTCAAACGGCGGCCGCGCGCACACACGTCCAAGCTGCTGTTTGATCAGCTCGACGTTGCGCATTCATCGTCGCTCCCGCGCACTCCAACGCGTGATACAGCAGGCGACAGCCGCAGCTCCACAGCCAGCAGTGCGGCGAGCCGAGACAGCAGTGCACGCAAGGTCAAGTCTCCTGCGACACCGCAGACACCGATGGCGAGTAGCACGGACCGTGGCGCCCACGCTCCAACCTCAGCAGCCTCCAAGCGAAACCTTCTGCTCATGCGAAAGCCTTCTTCAGCAGCGAGCAAGCCATCACGCACCGCTGGTTCTGGTGCGCGTGCAGCGGCTGCCATGAAAGTCACGCTCATGGACGAGGTGGCCAAGGGCGAGAAGCCGGTGCTGGTCAAACGCAGGAGGGCAAGCAAGCCCAGCCAGGCACAAGCGCAGCAGCAAGCAGAATCGCTTCCGCCACCAACGCCAACGTCAGCGCCAGCTGCACCGCACACTGGACAAAAGGAGGACAAGAGCGTGACATCGTCCAACACAACCGCCACACTGCTCACGACTCCAACCAAGACAACCAACCCAACTGACAGGCCAGCTGCCAGCCCCGCATTTTCCCTGCCCGCGTTTCCCAAAGCATTTGGGCGACCACGCCAAGGCTCCGCAAGAACTTAAAGCCACAGTGTGTGTGTGTGTGTGTGTGTGTGTGTGTGTGTGTGTGTGTGTGTGTGTGTGTGTGTGTGTGTGTGTGTGTGTGTGTGTGTGTGTGCGTGTGTGTGCGTGTGTGTGTGTGTGCGTGTGTGTGTGTGTGTGTGCGATCGGCTACGTCCCGTATTGTTCATACCAATCAATGACTCTTGCTCCCAGCCTCACACCCAACGGGTTTGTAACGAGGTGACTGCTGAACGACTCTGGTGTACATTTGATAAGCCAACGATGATGGCCTGTACTGACGATGAGACGTGTGAATAAACCGCAGCAACAAGAACTGTATTGTGCTGGTGTCAATGTCAACACGTGATGTGATGCGGCCCCAGCGACGAGTACGGACAAAAATGTCCTCAACACGCATCACACACCTGCACACATATGCATCACAAACGGCCAAACAATAGCGCTACAAGCGGAAAGCAAGAGAGGGGTGTTGCAAGAAACCAGCATGAAACCATGGCCCAAACTGCTTCGAAGAAACGAAAACACAAGCAGCAAACAACAGAAAAAACGAGTAGCACGAAACATCCCAGTTGCCCTGTCATTCGAGTGACCAAGAACTGGGATACTTTGCATGCACGTGTGACTGATGAGTCAACAGGAGCACTGTGCACACGGTGCCCGACGCAAGCGCGCATCGGGGAGGGCTCACAATGAACAAGGACTTGCACCATACACGCACAGAGTAAACGCACACGAAGAGAGTGTAGAGAAATAGCCATAAGACACAAAGGGGTGTGGTGCAACAGCATACAGTGGGAAACAAGCAATAGGCAAGTGGGAAGGACGACACGCCCTCGCGAAGACATTTGGGGGAAGGGGGGGGGAACACAACTGGCATGAAACCAAAAGAGAACAATCAGCGTGCGCAGGGTGTTTGTGCCCGCACTAAATTGGGTGAGGTTGCACGCGGCGCAATCACTTGCGATAGTTGCGGCTTGGCAGAGGGGGATTGCCCTTCTTGCCCTTCTTGTTCTTCTTCTTGCCACCCGACTTTTCGATCGCCGACACCGGCGGAGCATCAGCCTCCTGCACAGCACAGCACAACATCAAACATGTGTGAGTGTAACAGCGCAAGGGAGCGAAAGACAACGAGGCAGATGGTACCGACAGTTACAGCGGTCAAGCAGGGTGGGTAAGGGGAGCGTAGCTTGAAGCAAGGTGGTGGTGGATCAGCAAAGGGCTCGCAATGCTCGCCAAAGCCAGACGCAAACACGCTTCAAAGCAAACTACAAGTGAGAGAAACGCAACGAGCGGTGGAGCACGCACCAGTCGTGTCGCAAAGCCTGGGTAGTGCACTTCCTGGAACTTGCGCACGCACTGCTCGAGATACTGGTACTTGAGCGGGCCTGAGCACGTGTGAGGTCATGTCGGGTGAATAATGGGTGAGAACGATTGTGGATGTTGTCGGTCAACATTGGGAGAGGGAGAAGGGGGGGCGAAGGGGTAACACGTGCTTCATGGTGGAGGGAAGGGATTGCGAATGGACGATTAAGTACGACAAGCAACTGAACGTGTGCGGTTTCTCTCTTCACATAAGGGCTTGCGACAAAACAGCGTAAAAATAAAATAAAACTAATCAAGACGAAACACACGCCCACACACACACACACACACACACACACACACACACACACACATACATACACACATACACCGGCCAAGGACACTCACGGTTGTTGAGGGAGAAGTTCCTGTGCTTCTTCTTCTTGAGAAGATGGTGGTAGAACTTGCGTTCGTACGCATAGGAGATGGCAAAGGTGACGGTGGTGCGGGTGCGAGCGCGTTCGCGCACGAGGAAGCGGCCGTCCACCTGTCCACGCTCAAGTAGCTCCTTTTCCGCCTCATCTCGAGACATGGAGCCGCGAAGCCTGCAGGGCACGCACAATGTGTGTGTGTGTGTGAAAGAAAAGTGGTGAGGTCTTGATGGCGAAGGTGGAGGAGCACGCAGATGGCGAGCAATTTGAGGAGCGGAGGGGTGCGGTCTCACACTGCATCGCCCGTCATGTCATGGCTGACCAACAACAGTCAAAAAGAGCACGCACATACCATGAGGGCTTGTTGTGCTCGCCGCCTTCAAGATAATCACTGACAATCAGAGGATCCATCTTCGACTCGTCAACGTCATCCTCCTCCCTGCGGCACACAACACACAGGGCGCGTAATGTTGATGAGATAGCGTGTGTTTGAGTGTGTGAGTGTGTGAGTGTGTATGTGTGTGTGAGTGAGTGAGTGACAGACAAAAGAAATAGGCACAGGTACAGCACGTGACAAGGGTGTGTCCATAGGCGCGCCAACACACAAAGCCCAGCATTTCAATTGGCAAGCCAGCATTGATGGAAGAACTGACATGTTCCGAGGAACGAAGCTGGGGTCGTATGATTTCTGCACAATGAAAAGGAGACAGTGAGTCGAGAAATGGGCGTGTGGTGTGGACAAACAAGATGTAAGTCAGACAACATGTACAGGCTGACACATAACCACAAACAAAAACGCAAACGCACACAAACAGATACACACGCAAGCGCACATACAAACGCACAACGCACCACTTTGCCTGCAGGGGCGCCCTTGATGCTTGAGAGGCCAATGTCGAGGCCAAGATCGTGCTCCATGTACAGCGGGCTGACCAGGCGGTCGCCGCTCGAAGACACGTCATTCTCGTGGTAGAATTTGACTGCAGGCGAAAGTGTAACGTCGAAAATGGATGAGTCAAAAAGACCAGTGGGGTACTTGTCAAAGATCAGTGGGCACTTGCCCACTACCTGCAAGCACAACACGATACACGCAAGGTGTACGGGATACAAGCTCATACGCACGGTGCACACGTGCACACGCTGCAAGCAACCGAAAGCAACACCGCACCGAGTTCTTCAAGGTCGCCAAAGTCCTCGTCAGAGCCGTGCACAATGTAACCACCCTGTGCACCCAACATCATCGAAGCAGCAGCAAGATCCCATCAGCACGAGATATTCAAAGAGAGAGACAGAGAGAGGGGGTGGGGGTGGGGTGAGTGTGTGCATGTGTCGTGTTGTGTCTTGTCGTGTCGTGTGGTTTGCACATGCCCGTGCCCGTGCAAATCGAGCTTCATCAACAGGTTGCGTGGGCACATAGGGGCATGCAACGTACGTTATCGCTGTGGGCAATCTTGTAGTGGTTGACGCGCTTCTTGAACTTGAGCGAAATGGCGTAGCCGTTTGCGCGCTCGCTCACGCGAATGAGGAAGGTGCCGTCATCCTCGTCGTACAGGAAGTTCTGTCCGCCGCAACGAGATGAGGAGCAGCGTCAGACAACGTTGGTGCATTAAGGAATTCGCACATGGTGTGACACGTGGAAAACACGTGAGCTTCACTGGCATCACACATAACCACACACACACACACACAACCACGCACAGCCACACACACAGCCACACACACACACATGCACACCTGAAGCATCCACGGCAACCTCTTTTCAAAAACGCCACCACCACTACCACCGCTATCAACACAACCACCACCACCACCACTGCCACCAGATACGGATATGTTTGTAGCGCACCTCTGCCTCCTTGCGGGAGATGAGGCCGTGGAACCAGGGGAAGGTTTCGCCGTTGGAGTCCAGGTGCGCGCGGCGCTTGCGCTCGTACTTGTTCCACCAGGAGGCAGCAACCTTCTGCTTCTTGTTCAGGTCCTTCTTGGCCTTTGCCTGCGCCTTCTTGACGTCGACCTTCTTGCCGGCCTCCTTGACAATCTTGCCAGCCTCCTTCATCATCTTCTTCTTTGCCTTGGCCTCGTCCTTGGCAGACACCTCCTTCAGCAGACCAAGACCCTTCGGGCCGCGACGCTTCTCCTCTGAGATGAGCGTCTGCACACCACCACAGCGTTTGGTTGTTTTTTTTTTTGTTTTTTTTTTGGTGGTTTTGTGCGTGTGCGGATGTGTGTGTTTGCATGTTGACGTGAGCTTGGGAGGGGGGAATGCAGAGGGCTGGTGCATTGGCCAGGACACACCAGCCGTTACACGACTCAACAACCACACATCCAGTTGCGCCACACAACAACAACAACAACAACAACAACAACAACAACAACAACAACAACAACAACAACAACAACAACAACAACAACAACAACAACAACAACAACAACAACAACAACAACAACAACAACAACAACAACAACAACAACAACAACAACAACAACAACAACAACAACAACAACCACACCACAAAATCACACCACCGCCACAAACACGGCACCTGGAGGTTGTCGTGGATCTCGCCGCTGCTGGAGCGAACATCGACGAGGAAGTTTGCGATGGAGGCCATCTGGTCGTGGTACTTCTGCAGCATCGGCACATAGCGGCAGCGCGCAATAAAGCGGCGGGCAAGCGCCTGCACCTTGATGATGGCAGTGTCAAACGGCTTCAGCAGCGTCTCGAGGACATCCGTGTGCCAGTACTTGAGGAACATCTTGGAGTTGGCAGGCTTCCATCCGTCCAGCGTTGTCACGCGCGCCGTCTGGTGGCAGTTGCATCACCGATCAGACAAAGAGGGGGGGGGGGGGTGTGCAGCACGTGGGTGAGATGGAATTGTGGAGATGTGTCGCACAAGAAACCCACAGGCAGCAACCCACAGGAAGCAACCTTTCACGAGCCGAGCTACGCACACAAACACGCACACAAACACACATAGACGGCGAAACAGACAACTAAAACATGCAAGCAACCCAAATGAGCAAGCAAACGAGCGCACCAGCTTCTTCTCCTTGCGGATCTCCTCCTGCTTGGCCTGTGCGGTCTTCATGAGCTTGATGGCCATGTCCTTGGAGTTGCCGTAGCTGGCCGAGAAGGGAAACGCAATACCCTGATACCTGCACACACACAAGGGAAACACGCGGACAGGGTGTGTGCGTGTGTGAATGTGCGTGTGCGTGTGTGTGAGTGTGAACCGGTGCAAGCAGTGGTGTGGAGATGCGTATGCAGCAATAGTGAGCCAGTGCCGGGATACAAGGAGGTGCAATGAGCACAAGACGACCAAAACGCTTGACGAACCGCTGAAGGAGCTCGCCCCACTCGAGGCGGACGGGGAAGCCTTCACGGCGCATCTCAATCGTCTGCAGCATACCCGTGTACTTGAGCTGCTTCTTCACAAGCTCGCCAACTGCATGAAGTGTGTTGTTGTTGTTGTTGTTGTTGTTGTTGTTGGATCAAGTCGCGCACCGTGAGAGATGACACTTGCTCCAACGTGCCGCAACGATCCGAGCAAGTCAAAAGCGGCAAACGCAACACGCACGTACACATGTGCGCCAGTGGCACTCACCGAACATCTTAGGCTTCTTCTCGAGGTTTGGCTTGATGCAGCGCACAAAGTGAGGAATGCAGCGGTTCATCTCAGTCATCAGCTGGTCCAGACTCGTCCTGAACTGGAAACTCACCGTCGGCTGCAGGCGGCGGTGGTGTCAGGGTGTGAGGAGGTGAACATGCGTGTGCACTCATGTGCCATGTGAAAGTGTGTGTGTGTGTGTGTTTGCATTGGGGAGGTGTCACGACTAAAACAAATTGCGTGCACGCCATCAGAAACCACACACAAGCAGCACCCCTAATCCTCGTGCACGTGAACCAAGCGCATGCAACACCACCACATGCTACAGACCAGGGCGCGGGCCTTCTTGCCACGGCGGCTCTTCTTGCGGGTCTTCTTGCGCTTGAGCTTTGCGGCCTTGGACTCCTCAGGCGCGGCGTTGGCGCCAGCGGCCTCGCGCGTCAGCTCAATGTAGTTGGGCTTGAACAGCAGGTGCGCAACCGAGTTGCTGGCCGCCTCCATGTTGGGCGCCATCTAGCGACATGGACGGGGGAGAGAGACAGTGTGTGTGACAGAGAGTGACAGAGAGACAGACAGACAGAGAGACAGGGAGTGTGTGCACGTGTGTGGTGATGGAGGCGGTGATGGTGAGGATCGGGAAGGCGAAACCAACGAGATGAGGCAGCGCCAGTCGCAAAAGGA
This sequence comes from Salpingoeca rosetta, assembly GCF_000188695.1. Taxonomy (NCBI): domain Eukaryota; class Choanoflagellata; order Craspedida; family Salpingoecidae; genus Salpingoeca; species Salpingoeca rosetta. Next base: position 1,650,396 of record NW_004754929.1, on the reverse strand, counting down.
GACGTTTCCTCATTAATGCACAGCATACACTCTCAAACACACAACACATACACACCAATGAACAGGGAGACATGTACCTGGTTTGGCAAGGGGTCCTTGTTCTTCTCAATCATGCCCTCAATCTGATACTCGATGCCTCCAGCGTAGTGCTTGACAACAAATGCGTACCCACCCGGCTTAATCTCCAGCGCCTCCTGGTCCTTGAGCTGATCCGTCAGCTTCTGCATCAGCGTCTGGTCCGTCGCTGTACACGCACACAGACACATATGAAGAGAGAGAAGGGGGGGGGGTGCATAGGCGTGTGAAATGCGTGCACAAACACATCGGGTGAAGTAAACAGCACTGGCAGCAGCACTAGCAACAGCAGAGTGGCAGGGGCAAGCAAGAGGTATCTAACCGCCAGGGAAGTTGGTTTCTTCGTTGAGGATGGAAAGCAGGGAGACCTTGCTGTGGATGCGAAAGAAAAGCAGTCGCAGTGATGGTGGCAGCGACGTGTGAGTCATTCCCGGTGAAAGAAACAAACGCAGTTTGTACCGTGTACTCGAGCAACGCACATCCACTGCCGCGAATGCACACACACACAAGCGCAAACACACAAACACACACGCACACACCTGAAGAAGAGGTCAAGAATCTTGTCGTTGTCCTCGAAGAAGACGCTCTCTGCGCCCTCGATGCCCTCTGCTTTGTACTCAGCAATCTCAGAGGCGAAGATGTGCTCGTTGAAGAAGTGGTGCAGTCGCTCATTCGCCAGGTTGATGCACATCTGGTCAAAGCTGCACGCACGATGGCGCGTCGCGGAGAAGACAGCGGAACGTGAGTTGTGTGCAGCACTATGAACGCGCAGGCATCGACAACACACACGCATACATACACGCAACCAACTCACTCACAAACAAAGCACCCATCCACATTCACACTTACGCACGTCAGCACATTAAAACACAAGCACACACACACACACACACACACACACACACAAACACACACGACGAGTTCATGTGCACATGCACGCCGCTCCTCCTAATGCGCACGTACCCGTTTGCCTTGAAGTCCTCAAAGCCGAAGATGTCGAGCATGCCGATGGTGAGCTGCTTCTCGGAGCGGAGGTTGTTGGGGCACAGCATGATGTCCAGACGGGTGACGAGCCACGTGAACAGGCGGTCGTACAGCGCCTTGGACACGGCGTCCCGCGAATATTGCACCTGTTGCGTTTAGGTAGCGGGCGAACAGACGGCCGTAGGCGTGGTGTTGAAGGGAAGGGGGCAAGCGTGGATCGTGAGGGGCGGTGAAAACATGCAGTGGTGATGGCAGTGGTGGTGCGGTATTGGGAGGCAACCCCAGCGTGTGCAGCCGCAAACATTCTTGGCAAGCGCACGCAGCGCATCACACACACACACACACACAACCACACAACCACACAGCAGCATGAACGCACACAACAACCAAATACAAACACACGCAAGCCCAAGCGCACGCACGTCTGTGATGTTGAGTTCCTGGATAATGGCCTGGCCGACCACCTCGAGGCGCTTGGTCATAAAGCCGATGCGCAGCTTCTCCGGCTCGACACCAAGATTTGCCGCCGCCTTCTCCAGCTCCGCCGCCGTCGTGATCTCGGCCTTGTCCGATGACGTGTCCTTGAACTCAAAGTTGCCCAGCAGCAGCACGGTGGCCAGGATGCGCTGGATGTCCTCAATCTCCTCGTTGGTAAAACCGACTTTGCCAAGCGCCTCAATCACCTCCGTGTACTCGGCCTTGAGGTTGTCCATGTCTGAGCGGCGGCTCGCCAGATACCTGTCGCCGTTGTGTGTTCGTTGGATGGAAGTGTAGCGTTGCAGACAAGTGAGAGAACAGTGTGTGCTAACGTGATTCGTGTTGATGTGTGCGCGTGTGTTTGGCTCTGGAAACAATCCATCGCCTCAGGCAGCGAGTGATACGAAAAGGGAGCGTAGTGGAAGCCACAACAGGCCACAAACACACAGGGCACTGACTTGAACTGGGAGATGCCTGCAAGCTTGAGGGCGCCGAGGTCGCCGCCGGCCAGCAGCAGCTCGAAGATGTGGTAGTTTCGCTCCCCAGGGCCCTGTTTCACAACCTGTTCAAACAAACAAACAAACAAACAAACAAACAAACAAACAAACAAACAAACAAACAAACAAACAAACACACACACACACAAGCACACATACGAGGGCGAGTGAATACGTTGCGTGGGTTGTTGATGAATTTCCATCAAGGTCCGGGAAACAACTCAAACCCACAATTGTGTGTTATGTGAGAGCACTCGTACTCGTGTGCGCGTGTTGTCATGATGAACCGTACCCTGGCCTTTTCGAGGAGATAGTGTGACATTGAAGCACCAACAACCATTCCAATGGGGCTGAACTGTCGAGTGGTTGAGGGAAACATCACAAGCGCGCAGACAAACAAACAAGCACAGCACAGGCAGGCAACATGCGGTGTGAGAGGCAAGTGGAGGTAAGATGGAGCAAGCGACGCACCCAGCGTACACATGCGTGGAAATGCAGCACGGCTCGCACACGGGGTGTATGTATCATGCCACAGCCACACCAACCTTGAGCTCGATGAACTTTCCGAAACGCGACGAGTTGTCGTTCATGACTGTCTGTGCGTTGCCAAACGCCTCCAAGATAGGGTTGGTCTGGGTGTTGGTGTTGGTGTTGGTGTTGATGTTGGTGTTGGTGTTGGGTGTGAGTGTGCGTGAGTGTGTGAAAGCGATTAAGTATGTGTGCGTGGGCGTGAGTGTGTGAACGAGGGAGTGAATGCGTGGGTGCGCTCGTGTGTGCTGAATGCTGAGCAACTGACCTGGATAATCTTCTGCTCAACGGGATGCAGTTCGCGCGGGCCGTCGTCGTCTCCACCGCCATTGCGCCGGCTGCTGGCCATCATAATCTGTGCAGCGATGTGATAATGGTGGCGTGATGACGATAATGATGATGAAGGCAGTTGGCGATGAAGATGGTGAGTATGGTTTGAATAAGCAAGCACGCGCGGTGTGTTGCAGGCAACAGCACCACAGAACGCAAAGCAGGCACGCAACATGGTGGCAACTGTGCATGACCACGCCGTGCTTCAACCACGCACCTGTCGCATGAAATGCTTGGTGCTCTCGGTTTTGCCAGCACCAGACTCGCCAGAGATCACAGTCACCTGAAAAGAGGAGAGTGAGCGAGTGTGTGTGTGTGTGTGTGTGTGTGTGTGTGTGTGTGTGTGTGTGTGTGTGTGCGTGTGTGCCCGCGCACGTGAGCGAGTGTGTGTGTGTGTGTGTGTGTGTGTGTGTGTGGTGTATTCAAGAGAGTGTATGTGTTGACTTGTGTGGAAGCGCAGGTGCACATTTATCGTTGTGCCTGCATGTTTGTGTACGTGTGTGTATAAGATGCAGCCTGCATGCTGTAACCCACACGTGCAGCAGCGCATCATCATCATGCGCACTGCCCCCATTCACACATGCATCTCAAACACCATGTTCGTGGCTTGGCCATACCTGGGGCTGGCTGTTGCGCATCATGGCATTGTATGCGCCGACAGCGATGGCGTACAGGTGTGGCGCAAAGTCGGCCTTGCTGGAGATGTCGCAGTACTTGAGCGCAATCTCGGGCGTGTACAGCGGCAGCATCTGGTACGGGTTGACGGCGACAAGAATGTCACCGACATACGTCTGCATATGTGTGCGCATGTGTGAGTGCATGTGCATATGTGCATGTGCATGTGTGTGCATGTGTGTGTGCATGTGTGAGTGTTCATGTGGACAGGTATCAAGTAGCAAAGGAGGTGGGAGAGGGGCGGGGAATGCAACAAGGGTCTGGCTAGCCCCTAGTGAGCCTGTCGCCCTCGCAGTGGACCAGCCATGCCATCGGCTGTGGACGGAACAAACACACACACGTGCACACACACACGTGCACACACACACGTGCACATACACATACACACACACGCACACGCACACGCACACGCACACGCACACGCACACGCACACGCACACAGATCCACAAGCATGCAACGCTGCACAGTCAACAAACAACAGGTGCTGACGCACGTAGATGATGTCGGAGTTGTAGCGCTCCTCGAGCTGTGCATTCAGCTTGTCTTCGTCAAGCGCATCCTTGCCGGAGACAAGGTCATCTGTCTTGCGGAACTCGCCGTTGTCCATGATGCACGAGTCAAGTCGTCACGGGGAGCAAAACAGGCGTCCTTCGTTGACTGGGTTGCTGACCACACCGACTGCTCCTCACCACAAGCACACGCACACAAAACCCAAACGTTGCTGCTCGCTGGCTCACTCGCTCGTGCACAAATAACAATAAGAAGTGAAGAGGTGTTGTGTGAATGCACAGAAAGAACAAGAAGGGGTGTGTGGGAGTGGCAACAAACACAAGCACAGCCCCCAAACGCCTTGCACTGATGATGTGTTGTTTGCTCTTGTGTGTGCTTTCGCGGCTTTTTTTTTTTTTTTGTTTGTGGGAGGCGGTGCAGGGAGGAACGGAGAAAGTTGTCAAAGAAAATCAAACGGCATCGCTCATGAACAAAGCTTGTGGGGGTGGTTCTTCTGCGGAGATGGCATGTTGTTGCTGTTGTGGTTGTTGTGGTTGTGGCTGTTGTGTGTTGTTGCTCCCTTGATGTGGCCTGCTTCTCTGCCGCTCCCCTCCACTTTCTTGACTGCCCCTCTCCACTTGCCTCGTGTCCATGCTCCAGCTATCCAGTCATGTATGTGTATGTATGGATGGATGTATGTACATTGCACGTCAGTTAAAAGATGTGTGTTTGGGGGGGGGGTGAGCAGTCATTCACGCTGCAACTGTGCCAGCTCTTGATTCAAGGCAACCGATTCCTCTTCCAAAGCCTGTTGAAAACAAGGTGCGCAGTGTGCGTGTGTGCGTGCACGTGTGTGTGTGTGTGTGTGTGCATATGCGTGTATGAGAGTGCGTGCATGTGATAGTCTGAGTTTGGAGCATGATGAAGGCTGAGTGTGTCACACAAAGAACGAGACGCTGTCGGGCTGTTGCAATCTGGCAATCATGGTTGTACCACGACAACACCAGCTGTAGACAACACACAAACACACACATACGCACACGCACGCACACACACACACACACACACACACACAAACACACAAACGCGCAAACACAAACTTACAAAAACACAAATGCAAACACACAAATGCAAACACACGCAAACACGCACAAGCGCTTGTGTACGCACCTTGTGCTGTTTTTGTACGGCTGCCATTTGCGCCTCCAAGTCTGCTTTCGCCGCCTGTATTGCCTTCAGCTGCTGCGTTTCCACTGCGGCATCTGTGCCATGCACACACACATGCAAATGAACAAACAGACACGTCAGGAGTAGATGGACAAGTGATAACTACATGCTCAGTTGAGCGGACGCGGGGAGGCAAGAGGGGGGGGGAAGATAAAGTTCAACAACACTTGGCTGTTCCTTGTCCGCAAATGACGCAAGAACATACAATCACGAGCGCGGGGCTGCAGCATGGGGCTCGGCTCTTTGTTGAGGTACTTGGCCATGGAATCAGAAGGGTTGGAAAACACCTGGCAGCATGGGTTCACAACAAATCAGAGGAGGTGTGATGTGTGCGTGTGTGTGTGTGTGTGTGCGTGTGCGTGTGTGTGTGCGTGTGTGTGTGTGTGTGCGTGTGCGTGTGTGTGCGTGTGTATGATGTGTATGAGGTGAGCAGATGAGGCGCTGACAAGCCGTCAAGCAGCAAGAAAGAAAACAGCAGCTAAGAACCAGCTGCCCACCCACAGGCGCATGCACAAGCACACGCACACAAGCACAAACACACACCAGCTCGTCAAAGCTCTCCGCGACAACGGAGTTGTCGTCGGCGGTGATGGTTTTGTCGCTCGGGAACAGCCGCACAATGTGTCGAAGCGTCATCTGCAGGCGGGTGCGGCGAAGAGCGGAGATTACGGACACAAGAAGGAAAGCGAAAACATATGTCATTCAAGCGACACGACTGTCCAACACAAATCAAGGCATGCACAAACACGCAAAGACACACAGACACACGCAAAAATACACACACACGCACATCCACACAACATAAACCCACTGGACTCACCGACTTGAGGGTTGTTGGGTGGAACTGAATTTTGATTTGTGCCTCGAATTCGCCCCAGCCATTCTCCACAACTTGGAAGGGCGGCTTATCCACGACTGCGTACAAATGTAGAATCACCAACATGAGTCTGCGGTAGAAAACACATGGATACGCAATCACTAGGACACATATGCTCATTGACACACACACACACACACACACACACACAAAAGCACGACCTCGTGTTGGGGGTTTGAAGCTGGGGTGCAACGTGAATGTCACCTTCTTCACAAAGTTCTCCAGTGGCTGCACATATGGTTGCACATGTGTGTGTGTGTGTGTGTTTGGGTGTGAGTGGAAGAGGTGCTCGCGTGTGAGTGATTACACATACACCCATGGTCTGTGTGTTTGGACGCATCCATACATGGCTTGTGTGTCTGGACTTGAAGGGTCGCATCATCAGCTCGAGCATGCGCCGCGCGCACACACCGTACCTCGTTGGTTGCGCTTTGGACGTAAAGCTTCCACTCGTGCGTGTGTGGCGAGTCTGGCGATCGTTCAATGATGTGTGCCGTGTTTCCATACACGATGCGCTTGTGCACCACATTCTTCTCCGCCATGATGATGCCGCTGATGTACTGCTGTGTGTGTGTGTATGTGTGTGTGTGTGTGTGTGTGTGTGTGTGTGTCGTGTGTGTGTGTGTGTGTGTGTGTGTGTGTGTGTGTGTGTGTGTGTGTGTGTGTGTGTGCGTGTGTGTGTGCGTGTCCTGCTTCTCAGCTTCTCGCTCGCTCACCGCTTCGTGATGGTTTTCAGTGTTCAAGTGTTGCGGGCACGGAAAATAAGTAGGAGATGTACACGAATTATCTCGCCTGTGACAGTTTCTGTGTGCCAAAAAAAGCAAGCGCAACACCTTGTTGTTGTTTTGCCTCTTCGCTTTGTGTGTTGTGCCACCGACCCACCGCATCAACAACCATGGCTTCTGCAACCAAGAAGCAGGCCAAGAAAGGCCAGCAGCAGGAGGAGGGCGCTGTCTTTCAGGAGGTGCGTGTTGTGTATGTGTATGTCTGTGTGTATGTGTGTGTGTGTGTGCTGTTGTCTGTGTATGTATGTGTGCGCGCGGTGCATGTACTTTGTTTTGTGTGCTGGAAGGCAATGACATGCATGTCAGGAGTGCCAGCCAGTAACCGGTTGTCCAGGTCTTGTGTGCGCCTGGTATTGTGTACGCTCATGCAAACTTTGTTGCTGCCATGCTGTATGCCTGGTTTTGGTTTCCCGCGCCGCTGTGCATGCAGGACTTTGAGCCAACGCCCTTTTGGGTGGCGGTGATGACGTACCTTGGATACGCGGTGCTCTTCCTGTACGGCCGCCTTCGCGACTTTATGCGCAACCACAACTTCGAGCAGTCCAAGACCGCCAAGGAAATGAGCAAGATGAAGGTGAGCCTCAGTGCTGCCAGCATGTGGCTGTCTGTGTGGGTCTGTGTCTGTGTCTGTGTCCGTGTGTGTGTGTGTGTGTCTGTGATGCTGCGCTTGTGTCTGCAACAGTGTTGTCTGCGAGGGTGTCTGCAACAGTGTTGTCTGCGAGGGTGTGTGCGTGTTTCCCCCGCCCCAGTCAGCCGCTGTTTTCTGATTGCCGCGCTGCTTGCTCATTCCCCTGCTGCTCTGCTAAATCTCACACGCCTTGCCAACACCACAACCACATGCACGCACGCACGCACAACAACAACAACAACAACAACAACAACAACAACAACAACAACAACAACAACAACAACAACAACAACCAGAGCTTCCCGCCACTGTACCGCGACTTTGAGGCGTTCTACACCCGCAACCTGTACCGCCGCATCCGCGACTGCTGGAACCGCCCCATCTGCAGCACGCCTGGCTCCACCTTCACCCTTGTCGAGCGCGAATCAAAGGACCACGGATGGACCTTCCAGTACGTTGATACACACTTTGCCCAGACAACCGCACAGTTTTGTGCATGCACGCATTCACACACGTACACATGTACACAGCATGTCACCTGCACATGTACACACGAGCGCACATGCACACTCAACGCAGCGCACGCTGCAAGCAAAAGCAACCGGTGACAGTACGCCCACAAGCTCTCACACGCATTTGCTTTGGTTGGTGCAGGCCCACGGGTGAGAAGAAGTCGTACATCAACCTCGGATCATACAACTACCTTGGCTTTGCCGAGAACAAGGGTGCGTGGTCCACTTTTGTTTGTTTACGCCTTGCGCGTCATTGTTGGGCAGGCCATGGACATGGTAGTGTGTGAGTGATGAAGTGGCTCGCACTCGTGTCAACAAGCGCCACAACAACAGTGCAGTTGTTCGTGAGTGGTGCAGTCACATCCACTTTCTTGTCATGCACATGCTAACTGCTATCACCATTACCACCACCACCACCATCATCGTCATCGTCAGGCCCCTGTGCCGACGCCACCATTGATGCCATCAAGAAGTACGGTGTCACCTACTCCAGCCCACGCGCTGAGCTCGGTTCGTTTTGGCCTGCCTCATATGTGTGTGTGTGTGTGTGCATGTGTGTGTGTACATGCATGTGTCGATGTGTTACTCTATCCGTCTGTCTCTCCCCCTGCTTCTGTCCCTCGACTGGTGCCAGTTTGCATCGTGGTGTCGTCACACCTTCTCACAGAATTACCACGGCTTGTGCCCCCTTCGTCGCCACTCTTTCAGGCACGAGTACAATTCACAAGGAGCTTGAGGACTGTGTTGCTCGCTTCATTGGCAAGGAGGATGCAATGGTCTTTGGCATGGGATTCGCAACAAACTCAACAAACATGCCCGTCCTCGTCGGCAAGGTGCTCAATGCCATGGCTGCTCGCTCACCTTTGCGCGTGTATGTCTGTGTAAATGTGTGTGTGTATGTGCCTGTATCTGTGTCTGTGTGCCTCCATTGTTTTGGTGCTCGGCAGATTGGCATTTTCCTTTCTCGTGTGTGCGCTCATTCTAACCCACGACTCACCCATCCACCCACAACCATGCTTGCACTGTATGCATGTGCATGTGTTCGTGTAGGGGTGTCTGCTGATCAGCGACGAGTTGAACCATGCCTCCCTCGTCCTTGGCGCCCGCCTCACCGGCGCAAAGATCAAGGTCTTCCGCCACAACGGTTGGTTGGGCAGTGCAGCCTGCTGTTCGTGCATTTGCATTTGTGTGTGTGTGTGTGTGTGTGTATGTATGTGTGTGTGTGTGTGTGTGTGTGCGTACATGTGTGCTGTAAATGCACATTCCGCCTCAGCACCCAAAGCATGCTCACGTGCGTTGCCGTTGCCACCACCGTCACCACCACCGCTGCCACCAACACCATGGTCAATACGCCACCGACGCTGATCAGACATGGAGCATCTTGAGAGCATCCTGCGCACGTCCATCATCGAGGGCCAGCCACGCACGCACCGCCCCTGGCGCAAGATTCTGATTGTGGTGGAGGGCGTGTACAGCATGGAGGGCTCGCTGGTGAACCTGCCGGAGGTCATTCGCCTGAAGAAGAAGTACGGCGCGTATGTGTACTTGGACGAGGCGCACAGCATCGGCGCGCTCGGCCCAACCGGTCGCGGGGTTGTGGAGCACTTTGGCTGCGACGTGAATGACATCGATATCATGATGGGCACGTTTACCAAGAGCTTTGGGGGCGCTGGTGGCTACATTGCCGCAGACAAGGTGAGATGGAACGAAGGAGGACAGGAGGAAAGGGAGGTGAAGGGTTGCTGGTGATGGTGTCAATAATTTTGTTCATGTGTTGAGACGAAGGGGAATGATGTGTGCGTGCGCGTGTGTGTACGTGTGTGTGTGTGTGCACATATTCGTGTACACATGCATTCGGTACGACGTTCCTGCTGTCGTTACCGCTCACCTGCATCGTGTGTTGATTTCGCAGGTCATTATTGACCGCATTCGCGCCCATTCCCACAGCCAGCGGTGAGTGAGCACACATGTGTACGTGTGCATGCGGGGGGGGGGTTCTTGGATGTGTGCAGTCCCCTCCGTTTGCATCCTTTGGTAATACTCCCCTTGACACCTCCCCCATGCGTGCGTGTGTGTGT
>NW_004754929.1:1637649-1639717 GCF_000188695.1 Salpingoeca rosetta | reverse complement strand
GAAGAAGCGCGCATTCTGTTGTCGTCGTCGGCTACCCGCCCACCCCCGATTGTCGAGTCCCGCGTCCGCTTTCTGTATTTTTGCGTCGCACACGCGCGAGCAGCTCGACCCAGGCGCTGCGAGGCGCTTGACGAGGTGCGCTGATGCTGCTGCTTTTGCGACTGTTGTTGTCGTCGTTGGTGGTGGTGGCGGTGGCGGTGGTGGTGCCCCATCGTGGCCGTGATGATGTTCGTCTGCTGGGGTGTGCACGTGCGTGTGTGTGTGTGCGTGTGTGTGTGTGTGTGTGTGTGTGGGTGTGTGTGTGTGTGTGTGTGTGTGTGTGTGTGTGTGTGTTTGCCCGTGTTCTGTTGTTTCGTGGCATTATTGCCTGAAATCAATTAACCCTTGCTCACATGCCCACATGCCAACACAATGCACACTCCTGTTGTTGCCCCCCCCCCCTTGCCAACTTCCACTTGGGCCAACGCGATCAGGTTGCTGATCTGCTTGGACTCAAGTATTCGCAGCACCACAAACCCCGCGCGTTCCGCGACATCAAGCAGATCGCCGCTGCCGCTGCCGACAAACTCTAGCACGCGTACGCACGCGCACGCACTCGCGCATTCGCACGCACGTCTGTCTCTGCCTCTCGCGCACATGCAGACTCGCACTCGCACTCGCTCACACACTTGCAGTCGCATGCATTCTTTGAGCGCTGCTGTTTCGCCTTTGTAGCTTTCATTCTTCATTAATTTTTTTTGAGGGTTGGTGCCCCCCCCCTGCTGCTGCTGCTGTTAATGGTGGTGCTGGTGGCTTTTTTTTTGGCCCATTCTAGTTTCGGGGTGTGCTTTGTTGTTTCGGGGACAAACAATTGCACGAGGAGAGGGGGGGGGGAGGGTGTCTGTGCGGTTGCATTTCATACCGTTTCGGGGGCATCAGAGCATAAACTGTGGCTTGGTTTGCTTTACTGTTCAACACGAGCACGTGCATTGCCACCCGCACCGACTGTTTACGACGTGGTGGTGCTGGTATCCATGGCTCGATCGCTCTCTTCTTCCGCCGTGTCGTCTTCCGCAATTAGCGCGATTTTCGCTGCTTTCTGTGCCCCAGCGTGGTCGTCACACATGTCACCTGACCTCCAGAAATGCACACAAGAGGGGCTGCGCACGCGCACACGTGCACAACACGCACATACGAAGCATGCCAGACACAAACTGACACGAGCATCAACACATGCACACACAGCACCCAGCACGCATTGGCGCACAGCAGCGATTAGACTTACCCTCGCCCTTGTCTTTGGGCACTCCATCTCCATCAACGCAACAGGTTTCATCAACACACCTGCAATTCACACGATGGGTTGGCATGAAATGGGGAAACGAAATACACACACACACACACACACACACACACACACACACACACACACACACACACACACACACACACACACAAACGTGTCCATAAATGGATGCACACACGAACGTTCACACGTGCACACACATGCGCACGCGCATACGTCAACACACACACAACACACACACACACATGCACGCGCGCAGAAGTGCAACCCACCAGCTTCACTTCTTGCCGACACGACACCAAAGCCCTTCTCCGCAGTGGAGAGGTAGTAGCTGCGCGCATCACCGAGCGAGATCTGCCCAGCACAGCGCCAACATACCCGTGACGATGAGTGGGGTGGGTGGCTGCTGTGAAGGTAACCATTTCATATGGTTACACACCCCTCCTGCTCATTTTGGACACGCTCTCGCAAACTCGTGTACATCTTGCTCTTGCAACTCGCAATACACACGCAGGCAACCGAGAGACAGCAACAGCAACTCGTACCACGCGTGCCAAAACGATATCGCCAGGGCGGAAGGATGTGTACACGGCAACTTTGTTGCGCTCGATGGAGCGAATGTCTTGTACCCTGATCAAAACACAACACAGCAACGGCAAAGTTGGCTGCGTAAGTGAATGCTGCAAGTGCCACAACGACACCGGGGCTGCAGTCGTGGTGCAGAAGCACACACATCTTTGATGCAAGTTCACAAACACGCGCACACACACACCGGATGATGCC
>NW_004754929.1:1618416-1630916 GCF_000188695.1 Salpingoeca rosetta | reverse complement strand
TCACCACATCACATGCACGTGTGAAGGACTGTGCCCTTGTCCAAAGCATGACTCTCCGCACATACAAGCGTGAAGCACTGTGCCCTTGCCAGAAGCGAGCCGCTCGTGCGCGGTAAACGCTGACCTGAAGAACTGTAAAATTCGTCTGCCGACATGAACTTTGGAACACTTCCTTCGTCCACATCCTCCCATCCCTGCAGCGGGCAGCGTGTGGGTGTGAGCGAACAATCGAAAAATGGCACTTCATGCTCGTGCCATGCACTCTACTCTGCACAGCACGCGCACGCACCATTCACATGAACAACCAACACTAGCCAGTCACTGACGTGGGCAAACACAACAGCTTTGCACTCCAAGGCACACACACCCATGCACAAGCACCTCTTCGTCGTCATCGTCATCATCTGCTCCCTCCACTCCATCATCGTCGTAGTCGTCATCATCATCGCCATCGCCCTCCTCCTGCCGCTGCGCCTTCAGCAATTGCTCCTGATATTCGCCAACGAGCAGCTTGAACAGCTTCGTCTTGAGCGGAATGGTCGTGTATTTTGTGCCCCCGTCCGCCCGCGACTTGGACCGTGTGCGTATGCCTGGCGCGGCAACAGGAGGGGGAGGGTGTGAGAAGTAGGGCGTATGCGAGCGTGCATTTAAGTGTGTGCATGTGTGTAAATGTGTGTGCATGTGTGTAAATGTGTGTGCATGTGTGTAAATGTGAATGCACATGTGTATGTGTGACTTCACAAGTTGTGTGTGAATGCACATGCGTGTGAATGTACGAGCGAATGTGTGAACGAAATGCGTGCCAGCTGCTGTCACAAGCTTGCGCAGCCGTGCCGAGTCGACGACCCTTTCCTCTGAATGCGAATACAGCGCACCCTTTTCTTCGATGATATCGCCTTGCACGTTGATGGTGTCAAGTGCTGGGTGGCCAGACAGCAAGATCTTGATCAGAGCGCTCGTGCTGCACACACGCACACACATGATGAGTGGTGAGTCGAGCAAGTCAAGAGAGCGTGTGCAGCTCAAGGAAGTCAATCATCACACACGCGCGCAAACACAGAGGCATACACATGCACATACACATACACATACACAAACACATACGCATCAACACACGCGCGCGCACCTGCCAACAGGCTCACGAAAACACACCTGACTTTGACGTCGTAGTCGCCGTAAAATGAATCAAAGTGTGTGCACCAGAGGTTCATCACAAACTCGAGCGCGTTTTGCTCAACGAGAAAGTCCAAGACAACCGCTGTGTTTTCGTTGGCCAGGCGCGCGAAGATGAACAGCAGCGACTGTAACCGGGGCCGAGAATGTGGTGGTGTGATGATGGCGGAGGTGGTGATGGCGTGACGGAAGAATGCGCTGTGCTTGCGCCACGGTTTGAAACGTAAACCCATCCACGCCTACACATACACATACACAAACCCACATACATACACAAATAACACACGCGCGCACAAGCACACACACGCGCACACAAGCACACACACGCGCGCACAAGCACACGTACCAGAATGACAGTGCCTGCCTTTGCTTGCTGCATTTTGTTCAACACAGCCAAGAGAATGTCGTTCACATACGACCCAAGGTCATTTCCAGCCTGCACACACACGCGTGACAGTGATGAGCATGCGGGGAAATGGTGAAGAACATACGCGTGAGTGATAGGCACGGCATAACAGCATGGCAGCAGCTGATTCCACAAACAAAAGAAAATGCGCTCGTTCACTCACTAACACCATAACACACGCACACACACACACACACACTCCGACACACACACACACACACACACACTCCGCCACGCAACACGCGCACACATACACATGTGTAGGCACAGGTGTGCAACCCTTTCGTAGGCCCACGAGCAGCCGACCTTGAGAATGACGGCGGTGACGAGATTGCCGATAAACGCACATGCGGACTCCGACATCTCCTCGGAGAGCATGTATGCAATGAACTGAACACGAAACAAGAAGTGGGCAGGGCAGCAGGTGAGACTTGCTGCGAGCGATGACGGGATCAAGAGGAAGAGACGGACAGAAACATGGCAAGAACGTGTATGTGTGTGTGTGCGTGTGTGTATGTAATCGTGTGTGTGTGTGTGTGTCACCTGCACGACGAGGTAAAGGCCGGACGATCCATCCACCTCAAACGCCGAAACAACAGGATAGTGCTGCAGACATGCAAAGTCGTGAAGACAGGGTTGAGCACAGTGTTAGGTACGTTGAGCCTATGCGTGTGTGTGAGTGGATGTACATGTTTGTGTGTATGTGTGTGTATGTGTGTATGTGTGTGTCTGTGTGTGTGTGGGCCTTCGCTTGCGGATTTCACTGCCGTTCTGTCTGCCTGTGTGTGTGTGTGTGTGTGTGTGTGTGTGTGTATGTGTGTGTGTGTGTGTGTGTGTGTGTTATATCTTACCAAGCTGACGAACATGCGCAGGAATTCGCCACCAGTCTGTTGCCGCGTCCAAGCAATCACAACAGCGTGAGCAGAGAACATGAGGCATGGATTGGGAGCGAGAAACACGGGCGCACTTGCCTCTGAGTACTTCCCTCACCCACACTCACACACACCCACACACCCACACACATACACAAGCATACACACACATACACAAACACACGCACGCACGCACGCACAAACGCGCGCACACACGCGCGCGGTCTCTCTCACCTGCAAGAGCTCAATGTCATCGGAGTGCAGCAGCGTCTGTACTGTTTGTGGAAACGTTTTCTGCAGCAGGTCCTGCGCACGAGGAGCAATGGTGATCGGATGTCATGCGTGAGCACAAACAGAGAAGGTGCGACGGTAGCTTGCACACAGCCAGCGTCATCGCACGACATACACACATAACAGGCACGAATGCTCGTGTTTGCACCTGCACTTGGTCCTGCGGACAGTGCTTGACGACGTTTGTGAGGATGTGGAGTCCGATTTCGGCAACACCGGTGTACTCCTTCTCCTGGTGGTGCTGCACCAAGCCGACCTGATATGATGCAAGGTGATGTAGCACGACGAGTTTCAGAGGCGCGGCATAGGTTTCATGAGCACACTTGCACACACACACACACACACTCGCACACACACTTGCACACACTTGCACACACGCACATGGAGAGCGTGTACATTCCGCAAACCCTACATCCTTCACCAGTACATTTCCCACGACCTCACAGGCAACCCCACGGAGCGAGCGTGCATGCTGTGTAAACGCACGAATGTGGGCACTGCGCGCTGGATGATGACGGTGCACACGTCCGGGATCTCCGTGAGGATGCTCAGCAGCTCGCCCACGGCGTCGGCCACGGCAACATCTGAGGAGTCATGGCAGGCAATGGGTGTGGCGCGGCGGTGGGTGTGGGGTGGGGTGTGGTGAGGGATGTTTGCGCAAAAAGGGCACCAACGTGTGACAGAGAAAACAGAACGGGGTCCGACAGAAACAAATACAACACGGCAACCACAACCACAACCACAACCACAACCACAACCACAACCACAACCACAACCACAACCACAACCACAACCACAACCACACACCACCAACGGACCGCCTTGCGCTTTGAGGAAAACGGCGTTGGCGGCGGTGACGAGCTGCTGCGCATATGCAGTCGACACATTCGGGTCAATCTTGACCGTCTGGCTCAGCGTCTCAACCACCTCACGCACCACCTCCTGCACATGGCGACAAGTGGATGGAATGGTGAGCGAGTATGTGTGTGTACGTGTTTGTGCATGTGTGCGTTTGCATGTGTGTATGTGTGAGCCTTTTCTTGTGTCGTCAACGGTTGCCCCTTCATGTCAAGTGTCCACAACTTCAAACACGAGAACGACAACGACGGCACGAGGCACCAAGCGGTTGCAAGTCGTGGTGGCAGGTGCACCTGGGACGCGTTGGCGGCCATTGGAAGAAGGGACGAGATGAGCTGTTCTGCATACGGGTGAACGGCCTGTGGATTCTTCTCGGAGAGAACGCGACTGAAGTCGTTGAGCGCCTTCACACCGCCAACCTGGTGGCCACACGTCACACGATTTGGTGGAAAGAGGGAGATAGGGGTGGGTAGAATGGTTGTGGAGCAGTTGAGTGGTAGACATGATACTCACAGCGCATGTGCGCGGCACACACAAGCACACAATTATTCACGTACAAGCACGTGCAGCGCGCACCTGAACAGGGATTGGAGAGTCTGCTGTGAGACTGTTGATGGCGATGGCAAGCATGCCTGTGACGGCCTCTTCAGAGCACGCCTCCGTGTGTGTGTGTGTGTGTGTGTGTGTGTGCGTGCGTGCGTGTGTGTGTGTGTGTGTGTGTGTGTGTGTGTGTGTGTGTGTGTGTGCGTGTGTGTGTGTGTGTGTGCGTGTGTGTGTGCGTGTGTGTGTGTGCGTGTGAGTGTACGCTCGCCACACTTGCGTGTGTCACGAGTATGTGAAGCAGCAGCAGCAGCAGCAGCAGCAGCAGCAGCAGTATCAGTTTGTGGGATTACCTGGTCAAACAGGTCTGGCCACTGGTCGGGCCAATCAAACTTGGCAATCATGCTCACGCACAGCGCCTACACAGCACGCGGGGGCATGAAACGCCACAGAGCAATGTGCACCAGCACATGTGTGAATGCGTTGGCCAAACGAGCGCGCACAGTGCTTGAAGCAGTGGCACCACAACACCCGCCACCATCACTATCGTGTGCATGCGTACAGCAAGAGCGAAACCAAGACGCACCGCCATGCTTCGCAGCGCGCGGCTCTCGTCAGTGAGCGTCGTCAAGAGGTTTGATCGCACAACAGCCTTGACCTACAGTGTTGATACAAGAGCGGGGGTGAACGAAGTGTGTGGAATGGGATTCTTTTCTTGACTAACGGCACACGGATAGCCAAATACGCGAAGCAACAAGCGCGCGCGACAAGGGTGTGGCCTGTTGTACCCCATCGGTTGTGAGCGGCGGGGCAAACTTGCTGTCATTACTGTCCCAGTGGCGGGTGATGTTCTGCTTCAAGACAACGGCAGCCAACTGCCGGAAGTGGGGTGGTGTCTGATCGCTGGCCACTACATTGGACAGTGCTCCCACAAACTCTGCATGCAGAATGCGGTGTGTGTGTGTGTGTGTGTGTGTGTGTGTGTGTGTGTGTGTGTGTGTGTGTGTGTGTGTGTGTGTGTGTGTGTGTGTGTGTGTGTGTGTGTGTGTGCGTACGTGTGTGTGTGTGTGTGTGCGCACGTGTGTGTGTGTGTGTGTGTGTGTGTAAGACTGCCAAAAAAAAAGTGGCGCTCATTGGAGGAGCCTGCAATGGCATTCAGACTTGTGGGCGTGTCACTGGCCAACCTCAGTTTGCACCCAAAAAAAGGGGGGCAGGAGCGGTGATTGACACCCGCGCCAAGCACGCGTGACACCCCGCCTCATGAACCATGCCACACCACCAACCAAACGCCAAGCAACACACCTGGTGCCTGGTCGGAGAACTGTCGGAGCTGCTGCTCGCCCTGATCTCGCTTGTCGCGGTCCGCCTCCCCAGCCAACGCCAGCGCTTCCAGGATGGCTTGCTCCATGGCTCTGCTCCTCTGCTTACTTGCCTTCCGGTCGCTTGCTCGGACACTCTCGTGAGCAGTTGTGGTGCTTTCGAACAACGTGCTGCTGTGGGTTGGCGCGCTCCTGGATTCAAGTGCATGAGCAAAATACATGAAAAGACGCATTTTGATGTCATCATAGAAAATCAGCAAAAGATACTGGGTGAAATTCAAACCCAAACAAACCAGAAGCAAAAGCCATCACTCTTGAATTGCGTCCTTCCTGCGGCTGTGTCTTGCTTCTTTGCTGTGTTGCATCGTTCGTTGTCCTTCGAGCAAACACCTCGGACTGTTGCATTTACATCTCCTCCTGTCAATCGCGGATATCGCCAAAGCACATCACAAGCAAGCAAGCAAGCGAACAGCCAAGACAAGCACACGCCAAAGCAAAGCAAACCAAGCAGCCGAGACAAGTGAAGCAAGGAACATCGGATACAGACTGCTCGAAGTCACACATATACATACGTCTAACAACGCATCATGATGCGGTTCTCTCTTGTGCTGGCCCTTGTGGCCCTCGTTGGTGCTGTTGCACCAGCCATGGCTTGGCAGAAGCCTGCAACAACCAACGAGTTTACCGTGCAGATGGACGGCAACTGCCACGCCGACGGCAAGACCTGCGTCGCCAAAGCCAACTCGCAGAGCCTCACCACCCGCTTCGACTCGGATGACGCCGTCGAATTCACCAACAACGAGCTCATCGGCTCATGTACGTACGGCTGCATTTGTGCGTGCGTGAATGTGCGCGAATGTGCGTGAATGTATATGAGTTACATGCATGCGTGTGCGAGTGTGCATGCTTGCCCATGCACGCGTGGATGTGCACATTCATGCACGTGTGAGCGTGTGCACATGGACGATGTTCTTTGTTGCCGCGCCTTGTGGCTGCGCCTGCTTACGCACCTACCGAGCCACTTTCGCCTTTGCACTCTCTCCGTAACCTCCGCTCACCATCAACACACTCATGTGTGCACATGCCGTGCTATTCTTGTGTAACCCCCATTGATTGATGACAGACGCCCTGATGCAGACCACCATGAAGTTTTCCGACGACAACACCTTCTCTGCGTATGGCAACATCACGTTCGGTACGCACCCCGATTTCCTTCTCTGCACTCTTGCACGGGCGGGACTGCCGCTTCTTGTGAATCTGCCTCCACTTCTCTCCATCCTAAACAAGCATATCTGATGCTACACGACTCACACACCTGCTGCTGCTGTCATGTGCGCCTTTGTCGCGCCCTCCGCCCCCGCTATCCTGCTGCCCGACTTGTAGGCACGGGAACCTCCCGCGACCACACCATGTAAGTCCCCAGCCCACTGTTGATGTGCAGCTGTTTGTGAAGCGTTTACTTGGTTGTGCTGTGGAGCCGTGCCGGCAGCGGCGGTGCTATGTGCTCAGAACTGTCCTGATCCAGACTCACCCATGACCGCACACCCACGCGTGCATTCAACCGCTTGCTGGCAGCTACTTTGACTCGCGTGGCAACGTTGGCCGCAAGCAATACGTCGTTGTCGGCAAGGACGACTACACCTTCGCGTACTCCGCCTTTGTCGTTGGCGGCACGGGGGCGCTGGACGGTGCGCTCGGGTTCGTCAGCGTGACCGGTTACAGCACCGACACGGAACTCAACACCTTCAACCAGTTTGTGTCGCTCGTCTGCAACGTGGACCTGGACAAGCTGAAGAAGCAGGACATGCACCTGGCCAAGCCATGAGCACCAACGTGCCACCACCTCCTGCTCCTGCTCCTGTTGCTCATAAGCGAATGACTCTGTCTGCTCCTCGCACCGTTGGCTTTCGTGTTGGCTGCCATGCTGGCTCACGTTGATCGCCCCACCTTCACGTGGGGGGGGGGGGGTTTGTTTCTTGTTTTGTTTTGCTTGGTGTGCCACCGCCGCAATTTTCGTCCATACCTGACGTGCTGTCTGCGCTCATGGGTTTTGCGTTCCACCTGCTTGATGTTCCCCTCTTCCCCGACTTCCCTTTCGCCTGTTGTTACCATGCTTGCATGCAGCAGACCCCAACCTTCTTGCCGTTGTTGCCCACACACGCCCTGCCCTTGCCTTGACAGCCGTCTTGGTTCCTTACGTGACATGACCTCCACCAATTTCATTCCCCCTCTCGCTTTGTTCATATGGTCGCGCCAAATACACCAGTCAACTCTGCTGAAGTGTTTATGGACACAATTCAGACAGTCAGCAATGTACACGATGATGATTTGCGTGCGTGTGTGTGTGTGTCTGTGTGTGTGTGGTGCGTGTTGCTATCTCCAGATGCGCACAGTGTTGTCTTTGCTTGCTGGAAAGCGCACACAAGGGCAAGGAAACAGATTGTACAAGGAAAGGAAGATGAGCATGTGAACGAGGTTTAAAGTGGGGCGAGCATGTGCATGTGCAGATACAATTTAGCTCGCACACACACACACGCACGCATACACGCACGCACGTGAGTGCTGCTGACCCACCTGTGATCACCATGTTGCCGTGATAGTTAAAGCTGCACGAAATCAACTCTTCCGTATGCCCATCCAGCACCTGAAGCAGACCCGCATGTGCGTGTGCGTGTGTGTGCGTGCGTGCGTATGTGTGTGCGTGCATGAGAGAGGCACAGAAAGGTATTTGTGAGTGAACGCTCATTGCTTGCGCCCATACACTCATGCACCACAACCACAACCACAACCACCACCACAACCACAACCACAACTACTGCTGCCACCACAGTGCCTGCGGTCATGATACGGAAGCGCGTGCATTTGGGGGTCACACCTGAATGCATCTCCCCGTCGCCACGTCCCAGATGCGGGCGGTGCGATCTGAACTCGACGAGAGGAGCCGGTCTCCCAGCGGACTGAACGCAATCTGCCGTCGTGGCGATTGTGGTGGTGGTGGCGATTGTGGCGGTGGTAATGATGTAATGATGGCATGAGACGAGGTGGTTCAGGCAACACGCGGAACGGTGACCGACAGCGTGATTGCTATGTTGTGTGTATGGTGCAGAGCACGCACGCACACGCACACACGCACACGCACACGCACACGCGCACACGCGCACATGCACGCACACGCACACACGCACA
The DNA here is from genome assembly GCF_000188695.1 of Salpingoeca rosetta. Lineage (NCBI taxonomy): Eukaryota > Choanoflagellata > Craspedida > Salpingoecidae > Salpingoeca > Salpingoeca rosetta. The sequence goes on along the minus strand of NW_004754929.1, from coordinate 1,622,271 downwards.
CATTCATACCTTCACGATGTCTGCCTCGTGACCGTGCAGGGACACGAGCATGTCAAAGGTGTCTGTGGCAAACACCTTGATGGTGCCATCAGCACACGCCGTCGCCAGCAAGCGGCCCGTGCAGTCAAACGCCACATCCAGCACCCCATCGCTGTGCGCACTGCACCCACAGACGCGGGGATGGACGAGTTGGGAAATGGAGGAGTGAGCACATTAGTACGCCAGATGCAAAATGCACAAGCAAAGAGGGGGAGGGGGTGCAACACAGCGAAAGCAAACCAAATCAAACAATCAGAAAAGGCAGAGCAAGCCAGAAACGCACGCACATGCACACGCACACGCACACGTCCACACCCACACATACGTGATGGTGGTGATGCAAGCGCCGGAGTGGGCATCCCACAGACGACACGTGTTGTCCATGCCACCGGTGGCAACAACGGTGCCCTCGAAGTTGACGCCGAGGGAAGAGAGCTCGCGCTGGTGTCCGATGAGTGTATGCAATCGCTCCCCACGCCGCGCGTCCCACAGTATCGCCGTGTGGTCAAACGACCCTGCAAACACGCAGAAGAGGCAAGTCACAGTTACGTGTGTGTGTGTGTGTGTGTGTTGTGTGGCTGCACGTGTTTCGCCCCGTGCGTGCATATTGATCAACGCACGCATGCACACCAGCAACACACCTGTGACAAGGATGGAGCTGTCCTGTGTGAAACGCATGCAGATAATCTCTGCCGTGTGGCCCTGATGCAGCACACACACACACACACACACACACACACACACACACACACACACACACACACACACACACACACACACACACACACGGATAGATACACCCGAACATGCACACACACGCATGTGAAAAAAAGATGAGTGCCATAGAGTTGTGCACTTCCTTGCACTATGGGCGCTGACCAGCCAACACACACACACACACACACGCAAGCACACACACGCAAGCACACACACACGCGCGCGCCTGCACGACCACATGCCGCACCTGCAATGTGGCGAGTTCTGTGTATGAGGCCGTGTCCCAGATGCGCGCTGTGCGGTCCATGCTTCCAGTGGCCAGGAGCGTGTTGTGGTAATCAAAGCGCAGGCACACAATCTCCGTCTTGTGGCCCCGCAGTGTCGCAACACATTTGCCCGTCTCCGCATCCCACACCTGCAGTTTAAATGTCAGTGTGTGTGTGTGAAATAGAGAAAAAAAAAGGAGACAGAGAGAGAGAGAGAGACAGAGAGACAGAGAGTGTGTGAGTGCGTATGTGTACGTGGGTGGTCACAACCAAGCACGAAGCAACAGGCAAGGCCCAGTCGGCCACAAGTTGCGAAACACCATACGCACGCGGCATGTTTTGTCAAAGGATCCGGTGGCAATGCGGTCGCTGTTGTTGTTGTTGTTGACGGAACGGCAGTGATATGACGACACGCGTGTGCATCATGGCAGGAGCAGCATGCGTGAATTGGTGATTCATTGTGAGCTGTGACAACACATGAACAATACATGTATGGGGCGGTGTGTGTGTGTGTGTGGGGGGGGGTGTGGGGTGTGTGTGTGTGTGTGTGTGTGTGTGTGTGTGTGTGTGTGTGTGTGTGTGTGTGTGTGCAAGTGTGTGTACATGTGTGCTCACATGTGTGCTTACATGTGTGTGTGGCAAGCAAAGCGCTACATGTGCCAGTGCAGTAGGCTTCAACACCACTGCTGCGTCTTGAAACCACTCAACACTCACCCAAAGGGGTTGTTAAAAGCTACAGCATACACAACATTCTTGTGGCCTTCCAAGCTAAACAGCTCCTCTCCAGTTGAGGTGTTCCACACCTGCCACAAACGTTGTGAAGGGGGGGGCAGAGCGTGTGAGGTCGCCGTGTGTGTGTGTGTGTGTGTGTGTGTGTGTGTGTGTGTGTGTGTGTGTGTGTGTGTGTGTGTGTGTGTGTGTGTGTGTGTGTGTGTCTGTGTGTGTTAGTGTGTGTGTGTGTGTGTCTGTGTGTCTGTGTGTGTTAGTGTGTGTGTGTGTGTGTTCGTTTGCATCGTGAAGCCGGGAACGAAAGCGAAACCAACGCATGCATGCAGCTGCCCAAGAAACAAGCGCATTCTTGTCCAAAACGCACAAGCATACTTGCACACAAGCACACACGCACACGCACACGCACACGCACACACACACACGCACGCACACACACGCACACACAAAAACCCTGCCACTCAAAGAAAGTGCCAGGATACAAATACATTGGCTACCTTGCAGGTGCGGTCATAGCTGCCTGTGATTAACCTTGTGCCAGATTTGTTCAGTGCAATGTTGGTCAACGGCAGGACATGTGCCTTGATCACCTGGTGGGCGTGGGTGGCCAGAGGTATGAATGTCATGCTTGAGGTAGGAACACATTATGAGGAATGTGGAAACGGTTGTCCACGACGAGAAACAAGTGCACCACAGTGACCACAGTGACCACAGTGACCGCAGGCCAACAACCTTGGACAGCGCAAGCTGCTTGTGGGATGCCAATGCTCCTAGCTGCTGTTGCAACCGGGTGAGCAGCTGTTTGAGCTGTGGTTTGCGTCGCTCCGTGATGAGGGCCTCCCGCTGTGTGATTTCGTCCAGTACTTCGTCCAAATTTGTGCTGTCCACCCAAACCATGCAGATGCGAGTCAGGCAGAGTGGGGCAGAGTGGGGCAGAGTAAGAGACGGGTGTTGGCCTTTTTCCTGCGTGCCATTGTTCGTACGAACATTGCAGGTCGCCCGCGACTTACGTCTCATCAAGGTCCAGAAGGTCAATGCACTTGGACCGCTGCTCCCCGCCCTTTGTATACTCAAGAATGACACCTGAGCACGTTGAAGATGATGGGCGCCCAGATGCGCATGTATGTGTGTGTGTTTGAGTGTGCTTTTCAGTGTGTGCTTGAGACTGTGTGTGTTTGTTTGAGAGTGTGTATGTGTGTGCTTGAGATTGTGTGTGTGTGTATGTTTGTGCACGCGTTGTTGTCTATGTGTGTGTGTGCGTACGCTCTCTGCTTACTGAGTGAGTGCTTTTCTCGGCACTCTGGGGTTGTACAAACACACACGCACACACGCACACACACACGCACACACGCATACACACCTGGTGGGTGATACCGCAGCAGGAACCGTCGCAGCCGCATCTCGCTCGCGCACAGCAGCAGCAGCAAAAGATGTGCTGTGTTGGTTCGTTTGTTTTGTTGCTGCTGTTGTTGGGGGGTTGCCTTCGAGTTGGGAGGAATCGCCAAATTTTTGTATGATTTTCAGCAGCCGGCAAGCGAGTTGAACGCTGCTGGTGATGATTCCGCTGCTGCTGCACCACCTCGCACTGCAGGTCACACGGCATCGTTCGACTCACGCGACATTCGGCACTCGACAAACGGCTAACAGAGGCTGCTCAGCAACCTCGAAGAGAAGGGGGTTCGTGTGTCGTTCGCTGCTGCCCTGTTTCGGCGATGGCGCGCGTCTGGGCGGTGGTGGTGGCGGCGGCGGCGGTGGTGTTCATGGTTGCAGCTGCGTGTGGCTTAATGATGAAGTCTGCTGACTCGAGCGAGAGTAGCGCCATTGGCAGAACCGGAGTGCAACTACGGGAAGATGGCGGCTCGACTTCTTCCACAACAGCAACAAGAGAAGAAAGGGGGAGAAGAGCGGGACGGCAAGGTGGTGGTGGTGATGTTGCTGCTGATGCTGCTACTGCTGTTGCTGCTGCTGCTGCTGCTGCTGCTGCGAGCCCCCATGCATTGCGACCAGCAAAAGCACGACCTGCCCCTGAGGACGGTGTTGACGGGAGGTGGATGAGCCCCGCGTTGCGGAAATTTCGGGTTGTCGCGCGAAATGAAAGACGGCTTTT
>NW_004754929.1:1611315-1618175 GCF_000188695.1 Salpingoeca rosetta | reverse complement strand
CCCACCACCGTCGCGCCAAAAAACTACTGGCGAAACGTCTAGGACACTAACCCGATAATGATATTTTAATTTCCTAATCTTAGGTTCATATATAATGATGCCCAAGTGGAATCTTCTGTGCAGCCGGGTTAATGTTCTTACGTCGGATCGATCCACCACCACTACAGAGCATCGCACCACAACCACAAAGGCTCCAACCACAACCCCGGAGCGTCGCACCACCACCACGGAGCGCCCAACTACCACCACGGAGCGTCGCACCACAACCACGGAGCGCCCAACTACCACCACAGAGCGTCGCACTACGACTACTCCTGGTGGAGATGTGTGTGGTGACTTGACTGCGACACGTGACTTCCTTGGCAACCTCATCTTCTGCGGTCAGTCTGGCCATGCGTGCCCAGGTGGAAGCTTCTGTGGCAGCCGGGACTACTGCTGTGACCGTGCGGAGCCATCCACCACCACCACGGAGCGTCGCACCACAACCACAAGGGCACCAACCACAACCACGGAGCGTCGCACCACAACCACGGAGCGCCCAACTACCACCACAGAGCGTCGCACTACGACTACTCCTGGTGGAGATGTGTGTGGTGACTTGACTGCGACACGTGACTTCCTTGGCAACCTCATCTTCTGCGGTCAGTCTGGCCATGCGTGCCCAGGTGGAAGCTTCTGTGGCAGCCGGGACTACTGCTGTGACCGTGCGGAGCCATCCACCACCACCACGGAGCGTCGCACCACAACCACAAAGGCACCAACCACAACCACGGAGCGTCGCACCACCACCACGGAGCGCCCAACTACCACCACGGAGCGTCGCACCACAACCACGGAGCGCCCAACTACCACCACAGAGCGTCGCTCTACGAATATTCCTAGTGGAGATGTGTGTGGTGACTTGACTGCGACACGTGACTTCCTTGGCAACCTCATCTTCTGCGGTCAGTCTGGCCATGCGTGCCCAGGTGGAAGCTTCTGTGGCAGCCGGGACTACTGCTGTGACCGTGCGGAGCCATCCACCACCACCACGGAGCGTCGCACCACAACCACAAGGGCACCAACCACAACCACGGAGCGTCGCACCACCACCACGGAGCGCCCAACTACCACCACAGAGCGTCGCACTACGACTACTCCTGGTGGAGATGTGTGTGGTGACTTGACTGCGACACGTGACTTCCTTGGCAACCTCATCTTCTGCGGTCAGTCTGGCCATGCGTGCCCGAGCGACAGCTTCTGTGGCAGCCGGGACTACTGCTGTGACCGTGCGGAGCCATCCACCACGACCACTGAGCACCCAACCACCACCACTGAGCGTCGTACCACAACAACTGAGCGCCCAACCACCACCACTGAGCGTCGTACCACAACAACTGAGCGCCCAACCACCACCACTGAGCGTCGCACCACGACAACGGAGCGTCCGACGACCACCAGGCCGACCGAAACCACCACCGCACATGCCACTGCCACACGGACCGACACCACCACGGAGCCCATCACGCGCACAGAGACGCTCACAGAGACCCGAACAGAGACGAGGACGGAGACCGAGACTGGCACAACCCGTGAGCACAGCACCACAACCGCATCCGTTACGCGTACAGCCACCACGACAGGCACGTCTCGCATCCACTATGTCACCGTGACGTTCCCCGATGTGGACTTCAAGAACCTCTTCCACAGCTCCGACAGCCGCGCTGCGCTTGACTTTGCTGGCGCTGTCTGGGAGCACCTGGTGCTGGAGAAGATTGCAGGCCCGAAAGACATCCGCTCGATTGACGTGACCAAAGGCCGCCATGGCGTGGATGTTGTCATTGGCGTGGTGAGCCGAGCCGTGGCAAAGCGCGTTGAGCGTGCCATCGCCGCAGAAGACGTGTGCATTTCTGTGGAGAGCGAAGGCGTTGAGCTGTGCACTAGCGGCGATCACCGCCCCATCTCAACGACTACGACCACCGCTGACCCTGCCCCGGGCAAGCACAAGGACGGCAAGAAACCGAAGAAGGGCAAGAAGCCAAAGAACGGAGATGCGAGCGGCAGCTCTGGCGACGCGACATCCGCCTCAGGCGGCGACGACAACAGGTTCACTCTGACTTCGGGCGTCATCCTCGGCGTTGGCGCGCTCGTGGTGCTGGTTGCCATTGTCGCTGTCCTGGTTGCCCGCCGTCGTGCCAAGCGTCGTGAGTCTCTGCGGTCTGAACATTTTGCCTTCAGCGACCACCGCAGCCGCAAGTCCAGCACAGCCGCACTGTCCGCGGCGCTCCGCTCGCTCAGCGGAACAGATTTGTCCTCACCGGTGTACTCACAGCCGCACAAGAGCCACTCGTCCTCCATCACGACGGCAGAGCTCTCATCTGTCGCAGAGTACGCGGCAGCCGACCATGCGGACTACGACACGGCCAGCTATGCCGGCTACGACGAGGCAAGCAACGCTGGCTACGACGAGGCAAGCAACACTGGCTATGACGAGGCAAGCAACACTGGCTATGACTTCGCCAGCAACCCCGCATACAGCCGTGCAGGGTACGATTACGCCAACGCAGGGGCTTACAGCAGCACAACGTACGACAGGGCTGATTATGGCAGCGTCGATGACGATGATCGCAATGACGGTGGTGATGTGTTTGGCCGTCCAGAGAAGGCAGATGTGCTGTCACGCCAGCGCCGGCTGTCTCGCTCCAACATGCTTGCTCCACGCCGGAACGAGCTGTACACCAAGAACGCACCAAATATGTCGTCTGCCCCGAACAAGCAACAACAGCCCAACAAGAAGCGCATGCTCGTGCTTGACCCTGATGCTCTTGACCTTGCCGGTGACATCAGTGACGCCAAGCAGCAAATGCAACCCGGAGCCCCAGATAACGCTGCTGACTCTCCCTACATGGACATGCAGGAACTTCAGCGCCAGCTGCCACAGACGCCAGCGGAGGAGCAGGAGCTGAAGTCGATTCTGTCGCGGGCACGAGCTGCGACACCGACGTCTGCACAACTGCGCCACAGAACCCCAACGCCAGCGTCTGATGTGTAGTAGACCCTCCTGCGCCCCCTTGTGGCTGTGCGCTGATTGTTTGTTCGTCTTTCCTTCGTCTGTCCTTCCTCTCCTTCCCTTCTTGTTTCTCTATTTGCTGATATGCGCCCACCAGAAGCTTTGGTCTTCTGCTGCTGTGACTTTGCTGATCCATCGTTTGACATTGTCGCCTGTACCATGCCTTCCTGGGGAAGGCTGTGCGACACTGACTGTTTGTACTCTGGTCAACTTGCTTGTGCATCTTATTCGTTCATGATGCCAATTACATTGCTGAGTAAATCGACTACACTGCATACACCCTTGCATCAAAGTCACGCACACGCACACACGACATGTGTGTATGTCGAGGAATCGAGAGTGAAAGCGCGTGGTTACGGGACGAGGGTGGGGTCCCAGCAGAGGTGGTGGTTCTGGTCCAGCGCGTCCAGCTGCTCCAACTCGTCTTCCGTAAGGGTGGGCGGTACCTGGAAGTTAGCTTTGATGCGCGCAGGGTCGCACTGTCGCACAGTCAGTGTGTGTGTGTGTGTGTGTGTGTGTGTGTGTGTGTGTGTGTGTGTGTGTGTGTGTGTGTGTGTGTGTGTGTGTGTGTGTGTGTGTGTGTGTGTGTGTGTGTGTGCATGGAACCAGGGCATCGTGATGTCTGGTTTGAGAAAGAATGAAGAGGTGGGAGGTGGGTGGGACATACAGGCGCACACACAGGCAGGCAGGCAGGCAGGCAGACACACACACACACACACACACACAATGAGAAAGAAAGCGACAAGCGACAGCACTGCGGGCTTGTCTGCGAGTGGGTGTGCGTGAGTGTGTGTCGTTGTCGTTGGGGTGTCCAGACGCACCTCCAGCAGGATGTTGTGTTGATGGCAATAGTCACGAAGCTGCCACGGAATCAAGCAGTGTGCAATGGCCCATGCAGAACACGTGAACATGTGTGTGTGTGTGTGTGTGTGTGTGATGGAATGGGAGGGAAGAGAATCGTGGGACAAGGGACCCGGGTATGCACACGCACACACGCACACACGCACACACGCACACACGCACGCACGCACACACACACACACACGCGCGCGCGCGCGCACACACACACGCACGCACGCACGCATGTATATGCTAACCTCTCGCTGTTGGCACAAGGGATGACACTCCACCTGGTTCAGGAACGGTGGCACGTGGCAGCGCTGCAGCAGCTCCTGCAGATGCCGCACCGTGTAATTCGATACCCCGATGTGCCGCACCTTGCCCTCTCCCTGTAGCTCCTCCAACGCCCTAAGCACTTGCAAAGAACACCAATAGCCCAACCACAAGCCCAGTGCTCACGTAAATAAATAGGGGTGATGCAACAGAGCACAGGCCGCTGATACAGCAAGAGGGTGGCTGGGCAGGGCAGACGCCCGTCACTCGCATTCAGCAACACACCGCCAGCTGTGCCGCCGGGGCTCCTGGTTGCCCGGATCTTCTCGTCTCAACCCCTGACACATAAACCAAAAGAGAATGAGTTGCGTGTATGTGTGTCGGTCGGGGGGTGGTGGTTGAACGACAGTTGCTACGGTCACGACTGCTGTGTCTGTACTCAACCAAACCGCGGCCCTCCACGCACACACGCACCCGTGCATACACACGGACATTCATGCACGCATATGCAAGCAACTAAGCACACATATGCACGCGCGCACGCATTTTCAGCCCCTTGTTCACATACCGCGACGCCGGGCCAGTGAATCAAGTACAAGTCAATGTACTCGAGCTGCAACCGCTCCAAGGAGCCAAGAACAGCGGCCCTCGCTTGCTCGTAGCCCTGCTCTTTGGGTGCAAGTTTTGAGGTGATAAACACGTCCTCCCTTGTCAATCGGCCACTCCCAATCTCGTCTTGCAACACCTCTCCCACCACCTCCTCGTTTCTGTAGCACGTCGCCGTGTCTGTTTTTGCGTATGTGAGTGTGAGTGTGTGTGTGCGTGTGTGTGTGTGTGGGGGGGGGGGATAGTGAGTGAGCGAGCGAGCCATGGGTGAAGGTCATGTGTGTGCGTGGTGTATTAGCGTGTGTGGCCGCATGTACACGTGCAAGATGTGATGGACCCAACGATGCAACATCGCTCACACGGTCAAGCATGACACCAAGCGCACACATGTGACAGAGCACACACAAGTGCACACGCATACACGCACTCAAACAAACGGACCAATGTGCCTGTACCCGACAGCAAGTGCAGTGTGGAGGGCTTGGCGAAGCTCATCCCCACGCAACTTGAACGTCCCAACTGCGGGCGTTTGGGAAGGGGGAGTTGAAAGCGTGAGGCAGTGACGCGAGGCAGTGACGCGAGGCAATGGGGAGCATGAGCACGCTGTCACGTGAGTGCCAATCGACAGATACTGGGCGTGTCAACATGGTTCACAAAATACACACACACACACACTCACTCACACACACACACTCACACACACACACTCACACTCACTCACACACGCACACACACTCACACTCACTCACACACACTCACACTCACTCACACACACACACACACACACACACACACACACACACACACACACACACACACACTCACACTCACACACACACACACTCGCTCACTCACTCACTCACTCACACACATGCGTACATGCGAGCGGCGGTGGTGCTGCTGTCATCCTTGTTGACATGCTTGTTCAGTGGGCTGTCCTATAAATATGACCTGCGCATATTAGTATTTGGCTTGCCATGCCATCGTGTTTTAGTGGTGCAGAAGTGTGCTCACTTGATGCGTATTCCGCCTGCATGAATGACGGAAACGGCAAAAACAACACGGCAATCCAACGCTTGGCCCAGTATATACACGCGGGCTTTGTGATCAACGGATTCCACACCAAGCACCAACAGAGTTGTCACCGTATACAATGTACAGCTCGTTACCATGGAGTGTGGCTGCGCCCTGTCCTACATCGACTCCATTGTAACTCTCGCACCGCCCGCTACCAAAGGCGTCACCAACAGCCAGGGATGAGTGCAGACTGTGGTGTCGGAAGGTGCAACTGATGTGAAGACGGGAGGTGGATGATATTTGTAAGCAGACAGGGCTTGTCAGTCAACAGTGGGGTTCTGCATGGTACTTTTGATGCTTACACGCGCTGCTGTCCAGCAGGATGAACGGTTGCCTTGCGGTAAAGCGTGTGAAGAGTGCCAGCGTGTCAACTTGCTTCTGCCTAAGCGCGGCGATGAACAGCACTTGTTCCGTCAGAGAGGACGCGCAAGCAGTACGCGCGGTATCTATTTCATCGAGGGAGCTGCGCTTTGCTATCTTCCGAGTAGTTACTTCAGGAGGAGATCGCCAACCTCGACCGTCACAACGTCTTCGGGCCCGTCGTCGCCGACGCGAAGGACGCCATACCCCTCACAGTGGTCACGACTGTCAATGTTGACAGGCAAGTCCTGTCTGCTGAGTCATCATTGACCTCCCTCCTTCAGGACACCACAAATTTGCATTCACCTCTCTTGTGTTCTGGAATGTTCACGTGACTTCCCTCCAACCTGTTGCACGTGCAGTGTTTAGCTTGTGTGGTTGCTCGATGTTACATGCTCTTGCATAACACACCACATAACCACACAACTCTCAACAAACACTGCCACGTCACCACTTTGCGTTGTCGACAACTCTTGTCTTCTGCTCTGTTTCTTTCTGTTGGAGTGTTCATTCATCCTACATCCTTGTTTGCTTCACAACTCAAGTAAACACACACAACTTCCTCTTGCCAAGACAATCTCCCACACAACACACAGCACACACAGCACACACAGCACACACACAAGTCTCCAACAACAGCACCACCACCATGAAC
>NW_004754929.1:1606764-1608818 GCF_000188695.1 Salpingoeca rosetta | reverse complement strand
TTTGTTGAGGGCCCTGGATCAAGGAGTTTTGGGGGCTTCATCGTTCAGCTCGCCACAGTGGTGCGCAACCATCGCGCCAAGCAGGAACGTCAAAGGCCAAGTCACCGTCAGAGGCCCCTGACTGGGCGCCCCTTTGGACGTCAAGCCTGCTGGGGGTCTTCGACTCGCCGAGCACAACGTGCATGTGGAGAAGAGCAGCACGCGGCACAAGCTTGACCCACGCTCACGCGTTGGCGTCTACGTCGGCTTCGCCGAGGAGGACCAGGCCCACGTCGTCTGGATGCCGGACACGCGACGCGTTGTCCACACCATCCACGCTCGCTTCGGCGCCATCAAGAACAAGCACGCCGCCTCCTCTCAGCAGCAGCAAGAGCAGGACAACAGCGGTGCCTCTGCTTCGCATGCCAACAAGACCGCTCAGCGTTCAACCGAGGACAGTGCCACTGGTGCTCCCACTGCACCACGTGCGGGGGAGCCGCAGCTCCAGCCACGCGCCCTTGGCGGCTCCGTCTGGGACCAGCTTCTGGTGTCTGAGACCCTCGGCGACAAGGACACCTCTGGTGGCTCAACCACCACGTGTCACGTTGCCACCAGCGCTGCTGGTACGGGGGAGAAGACATCAGCAGTGGGTGGTCATCTACCAGACATCGCTGCTGGCAGTTTTGCCACGTCAGCTGAGCCAGCCACCGTCAAGGAGGCGCTTGCCTCGCCAGACTCTGAGGAGTGGCGCCAAGCCATCCTGGACGAGTTTGCGGCAATGCAGGCCAATGACGTCTACGACGTCGTGCCTCGCGCTGACCTTCCCAAGGGCCAGAAGGTGCTCCACAGCATGGTCATCTTTCGGAGGAAGTGCGATGACCAGGGCAAGGTAATCAAGTACAAGGCGCGCTGGGTTGCCAAAGGCTACTCCCAGGTCCACGGTGTCAACTACACGGACACCTTTGCTCCGACGGCTACCATCGCAGCCATCCGCATCATGCTCGCCATGGCCGTCGCGCGTGGCATGGACGTCCAGCAGATGGACGTCAACACGGCGTTCCTCAACGCGCCCGTGGATCACGAGATCTACGTCCAGCCACCGGCCGTCGACGGCATCTTCTCGCCGAATACGGTGCTGCGCCTCAAGCGTGGGCTGTATGGGCTGAAGCAGAGCCCGCGCCTGTGGAACCACACGCTGGACGCCTGGATGCGCGAGCAGGACTTCGTCGCCACAGCCACGGACGCCTGCATCTACCGCCGCACCTGTAAGGGTGGCAAAGTGATGTGGGTTGCCGTCTACGTGGACGACCTCCTCATCTTCGCCGACAGCGACAGCGACATGGCCGCGTTCAAGAACTCCATCTCCAAGCGCTTCAAGATGAAGGACCTGGGCAGCCCAGACATTTGTCTCGGCATCAAGGTGCAGCACGACCGCAAGGCCAGGACCGTCACCATGAGCCAGGAGCACTACCTGCGCAGCGTGCTGGAGACCTTCGGCATGGCTGACTGCAAGCCTGTCGGCACGCCGCTCTGCACGGGCTACGTCGACAAGCCAGCCGACAAGGAGGAGCCACTCCCGGATGTGCCGTTCCGCGAGCTGCTTGGCTCCCTCCTCTATGCTGCGACGATGACGCGCCCAGACATCTCGGCGGCTGTCTCCATCCTGTCTCGCCGTATGCAGCACTTCGGCATGGACCATTGGAAGGCTGCCAAGCACCTTCTTCGCTACATCAAGGGCACCTTGTCCTACACCATCAAGTACGCCGCCACTGGCGACACCAGCAACGGCAGCACTGCCGACGGCGTGCTCTCAGCGTACTCGGATGCGTCCTTTGCCTCCGACGTTGACACGCGACGTTCCCGCACGGGCTTCGTCGTCTTCTGTTCCACGGGCCCCGTGTCCTGGAACTCCAAGCTGCAGGCCACCGTGGCCACAGCCTCCGCCGACGCGGAGTACATGGCTCTCGCAGCCACCGCACAGGAACTCATGTTCCTTCGCCAACTCCAGGAGGAGCTCACCGGCGCCGTCCTGTGCGAGCCCACGCTCGTCCACACGGACAACCAGCCGGCGCAGC
>NW_004754929.1:1601963-1605036 GCF_000188695.1 Salpingoeca rosetta | reverse complement strand
TCGCCGATGTCGGTGAAGTGCGGCGGCAGCTCCATGTACAGCTCCTCCTTGAGATCAGCCTGCAGGTAAGCCGACTTGAAGTCGAGCTGGTGCAGCTGGTGCTGTCGTTGCAGGGAGACGGCGAGCACAGTGAGGATGGTCTTGGCTGCTGGTGTTGGGGCGTAGGTCTGGTGGAAGTCGATGCCCGGTCGCTGGCTGAAGCCCTTGGCGACCCAGCGTGCCTTGAAGCGCGTCGGCGCGCCCTCAGCATCACGCTTCACCTTGAAGACGAAGCGCGACTTGAGAGGCGTGTGCTGCCGTGGCACGGCGCTGCGTGGGATGAGCTTGATAACGCCGTTGCGCTCCATGGCCCCGATCTCCTCCAAGCATGCCTGAGTCCACTGCTTGCGTTGCTGGCTCTTGAGTGCCTGCTTGATGCTTGCAGGCTCCGTGAGGCTGGTGTCGCCACTGCTGCTTGCTGTGAACGCGCCTGCCTCGGTGTCGCTTGCGTCTGTTGTGTCTGGATCGTAGTTGGCGTCGTTGGTGTCGCTGCTGCTGTCGTCGTCAAAGTCCGTGAGCAGGAAGTCTGTCTCGACATCCTCGTCCTGGTCATCGTCGATGTGAACCGTTGGTGGCTCACCGTCAGTGGTGCTGTTGCTGCTGTCACGTGCACTGGGAAGCTGGAGCATGGACGATGTCGTGGATGTCTGCACTTGCTCCTCCCCCTCATCCACGACATCATCGGCCTTGGAGAAGGGAAGGAAGCGGACGTGGATGGAGGACACAACAGTGTTTGTGTCTGCAAAGTAGACGAGGTGGCTGTTGCTGCTGCTGTTGTGGCCGACGTAGATGCCTCGACGACCCTTGGGCTGCAGGCGACCGCGCTGTGTGCTGATGTGGACGACGGCCGGCTGCCCGAAGACGTGCAGCTGCGGCAGGTGCTTGGGCAGCGAGCCCGTGACAATTTGCAGCGGTGTCTTGCCGTGGAGGGAAGGGCGAGGCATGTTGTTGAGGATATGGAGGGCGTGGTTGCAGGCGAGGCTCCAGTACGATGCGTCAAGGCCTGCACCCGTGATCATGGCTCGCACCATGTCGGAGAGGGTGCGCACCTGTCGCTCGACGATGCCGTTCTGCGCCTGGGTGTACGGCGGGGACTGCTGGTGCTGCTTCAGGTGCTTCTTGACGATGGCCTGGAAGTCAGCTCCGAGGAAGATGGCATCGGAATCCGTCTGGAGTGCTGTTGTTGTGGGCGAGATGGGGAGCTTGGTCTCGCGCAGGAAAGACTGGAACGCGGCAACTGCGTCCTTCTTGGCGTTGAGATGGACTGCATGCAGGAGCTTGCTTCCCTCATCGACGATGACGAGGCTGTAGCGCTTGCCCGTGGGTGAGTCCGCGGTCCAGTCGACGATGTCGGCGTGGATGCGCTCGCCGGGCACCTGTGTGCGTTCCGCGTGCTTGCTGACGCTGTGACGAGTGCTCTTGGTCACTGCGCACGTTGTACACTGCTTGCTGCTGATGGCGTTGCGATCGTCGATGCCCATCAGCTTGCAGTACTGCTGCACGTCGTTGTCGTTGCGGTGGCCAAGCACATCATGCATCGATGGTGTGTGTGCCTTGCTCTGGGCTGCAGGAGCTGCTGCGGGTTGCTGTGGTTGCTTGCAGGCATCAGCGGTGAGACCGTGTGCCGTGGATGGACCAACAGCAACAATGGGCCAGCACCGGAGGCTGTTGCGCTCCTTCAGCTTGACCTCGGCTCCGTGGCTGAAGCGCACGTAGTGCCCATCAGCGCCATCACGCTGCGAGTGGCCCGTTGGCCTGCCGCTGCTGTCCCTGGTCAGACGACCGAGGGCGATGAGGTTGGCCTGGCCCTCGGGCACGTAGAGGCACTCCTGTAGCACAATCTGCATCGTAGCTCCGCTCGTCGTGCGTGCATGCAACAGCACAGAGCCAACACCGCGCACGGGCACACGTGTGCCGCCAAACGCAGTGATGTGGCGTGGATGGTGCTGTTGCAGGTGCGGTGTCAGCTCCACGAAGGCGTCCTTGACGAAGGTGAGGTGGTGTGAAGCACCCGTGTCTGCAAGCCACGTGAGTGGGTCGTGCAGCTGCGTGGGTGTAGTAGCTGTGGCAGCGACGAAGGTTGCTGCGTCTTGACCATGTTGATGCTGTGCCTGTGCAGTGAAGCCTGTTGCTCCGTTGTCGCGTTGCTTCTTGCGACACTCTGCTGCACGGTGTCCATACTTGCCACAGTAGTGACAGTTGCCACGGAAGCGGCGCTCCTTGCCGTTGCTGTTGCCGTTGCTGTTGCCATTGCTGTTGCCATTGTTGCGTCCCTGGCGTCCGTGGTTGTTGCTGCTGTTGGAGAAGCCGCGTCTTCCACCTCTGCGTGGCGGTGCGCTTGCCATGAAGCCGCCTGCCTGCGGCTGTGTGCGTGAACCACGCATCTGCTGCTCCAGCTGCTGCAGCCTGATGCTGAGCTCGAGGAGGGAGGGAAAGCGGCCACTGGCAAAGTAGGGAAGCGTGAGCGGGGCTGTCCAGCGTGGCAGCTGCTTCCAGACGATGGTGAAGAGGTCCTCGTTGTCCTGGCGCACGCCTGCGTCCTGCAACTGCTGCTGCAGCTCCATGTGTCGCTCGAAGAAGCGGGCGAGGTTGCCGCAGGGGACGTGAAGCTGCGCCTCCTTGAGCTCTGCGATGCGGAGGCGGTCCTGCGAAGCGTAGTGGTCCTTGAGCCGGGCCCATCCTTGGCCGGCGTTGACGTCTGCTTCTCCGTTGGTGAAGAGGAGAAGGGGGTAGCCTGAGAGCGTGGACGCGATGAGGTTTGCAGCGGTGAGGTTGGCGTGATCTCCTGCTGTCGGTCTCCTTGCACTTGAGCGTGTCGCTGAGCTTGGACCTCCCGATGACGATGCTCCTGCCTCCACAGCTGCCCAGACGTCGTCGCCGCGGAGCTTGAGCGCCATCTTCATGCGAATGCTCCACGCATGAAAAGGTGCCGGGCGAGCCAGAGAACTTGGGCAGGTCCATCTTGAATCCTGGCGTGGAAAACGACGTGTCCGACGGGTCAGACATACTGCACGCTCAGAAGGTGATGCCTGCA
>NW_004754929.1:1599633-1601513 GCF_000188695.1 Salpingoeca rosetta | reverse complement strand
TCGTCGTGGAGCTTGGTGAATAAGCAGGCGTCGACGTGGCTCTGCGCCCATCCGTTGGTCTTGAGGAAGGTGTGCAGCTTCTTGGCCCATGCACGGCCAGCTTGCTTGAGGCCGTAGAGCGGCTTGAGCAGCCGGCACACCTTGCCCGCGTAGCGTTGAGCGCCGTCGCCGATGTCGGTGAAGTGCGGCGGCAGCTCCATGTACAGCTCCTCCTTGAGATCAGCCTGCAGGTAAGCCGACTTGAAGTCGAGCTGGTGCAGCTGGTGCTGTCGTTGCAGGGAGACGGCGAGCACAGTGAGGATGGTCTTGGCTGCTGGTGTTGGGGCGTAGGTCTGGTGGAAGTCGATGCCCCGTCGTTGGCTGAAGCCCTTGGCGACCCAGCGTGCCTTGAAGCGCGTCGGCGCGCCCTCAGCATCACGCTTCACCTTGAAGACGAAGCGCGACTTGAGAGGCGTGTGCTGCCGTGGCACTGCGCTGCGTGGGATGAGCTTGATGACGTCGTTGCGCTCCATGGCCCCGATCTCCTCCAAGCATGCCTGAGTCCACTGCTTGCGTTGCTGGCTCTTGAGTGCCTGCTTGATGCTTGCAGGCTCCGTGAGGCTGGTGTCGTCGCTGCTGCTTGCTGTGAACGCGCCTGCCTCGGTGTCGCTTGCATCTGTTGTGTCTGGATCGTAGTTGGCGTCGTTGGTGTCGCTGCTGCTGTCGTCGTCAAAGTCCGTGAGCAGGAAGTCTGTCTCGACATCCTCGTCCTGGTCCTCGTCGATGTGAACCGTTGGCGGCTCACCGTCAGTGGTGCTGTTGCTGCTGTCACGTGCACTGGGAAGCTGGAGCATGGACGATGTCGTGGATGTCTGCACTTGCTCCTCCCCCTCATCCACAACATCATCGGCCTTGGAGAAGGGAAGGAAGCGGACGTGGATGGAGGACACAACGGTGTTTGTGTCTGCGAAGTAGACGAGGTGGCTGTTGCTGCTGCTGTTGTAGCCGACGTAGATGCCTCGACGACCCTTGGGCTGCAGGCGTCCGCGCTGTGTGCTGATGTGGACGACGGCCGGCTGCCCGAAGATGTGCAGCTGCGGCACGTGCTTGGGCAGCGAGCCCGTGACAAGCTGCAGCGGTGTCTTGCCGTGGAGGGAAGGGCGAGGCATGTTGTTGAGGATGTGCAGGGCGTGGTTGCAGGCGAAACTCCAGTACGATGCGTCAAGGCCTGCACCCGTGATCATGGCTCGCACCATGTCGGAGAGGGTGCGCACCTGTCGCTCGACGATGCCGTTCTGCGCCTGGGTGTACGGCGGGGACTGCTGGTGCTGCTTCAGGTGCTTCTTGACGATGGCCTGGAAGTCAGCTCCGAGGAAGATGGCATCGGAATCCGTCTGGAGTGCTGTTGTTGTGGGCGAGATGGGGAGCTTGGTCTGGCGCAGGAAAGACTGGAACGCGGCAACTGCGTCCTTCTTGGCGTTGAGGTGGACTGCATGTAGGAGCTTGCTTCCCTCATCGACGATGACGAGGCTGTAGCGCTTGCCCGTGGGCGAGTCCGCGGTCCAGTCGACGATGTCGGCGTGGATGCGCTCGCCGGGCACCTGTGTGCGTTCCGCGTGCTTGCTGACGCTGTGACGAGTGCTCTTGGTCACTGCGCACGTTGTACACTGCTTGCTGCTGATGGCGTTGCGATCGTCGATGCCCATCAGCTTGCAGTACTGCTGCACGTCGTTGTCGTTGCGGTGGCCAAGCACATCATGCATCGATGGTGTGTGTGCCTTGCTCTGGGCTGCAGGAGCTGCTGCGGGTTGCTGTGGTTGCTTGCAGGCATCAGCGGTGAGACCGTGTGCCGTGGGTGGACCAACAGCAACAATGGGCCAGCACCGGAGGCTGTTGCGCTC
>NW_004754929.1:1585994-1586756 GCF_000188695.1 Salpingoeca rosetta | reverse complement strand
TGTGTGTCTGCCTGCCTGCCTGCCTGCCTGTGTGTGCGCCTGTATGTCCCACCCCACCTCCCACCTCTTCATTCTTTCTCAAACCAGACATCACGATGCCCTGGTTCCATGCACACACACACACACACACACACACACACACACACACACACACACACACACACACACACACACACACACACACACACACACACACGCACACACACACACACACACCGACACCGCTGTGCAGGCATACTCGCCGCTCGGGTGCGGGCAGCTGCTTGACAACCCCGTTGTTCAGGACATTGCACGCCAACACTGCACGCAGGTATGTGTGTGTATGTCTGTATGTGTGCATGTGTGCATGTGTGTGTATATGCACATGTATAGATATATGTGTGTGATATATGTGTGTACATGTGACAATAGTACTCTGTCTTTCGCCTCCGCCCCTTCTACACGTCTCCGTCCCTCCGACATCCCTGCGTGTTACTGGCACCTTTGCGCACAGCTGTCGCGCGTACGGGTTCAACGTTCAATGCGACTGCGTGCTTTGCAGGCGAGTTGCATTCTCCTGGCGTGGGCGCACATCCGCGCTGACTGCCTCGCCGTCAAATCGGTGTGTCTTGTGACCAAGCACGTGGGCGTGTGTGTGTGTGTGTGTGTGTGTGTGTGTGTGTGTGTGTGTGTGTGTGTGTGTGTGTGTGTGTGTGTGTGTGTGTGTGTGTGTGTGTGTGTGTGTGTGTGTGTGTGTGTGTGTGCTCACAACGACCTGGTCCA
>NW_004754929.1:1552179-1584886 GCF_000188695.1 Salpingoeca rosetta | reverse complement strand
AAGAAGAAGAAGAAGAAGAAGAAGAAGAAGAAGAAGAACAACAACAACAACAACAACAAGAAGAAGAATGGTGTGCAAGCACAATCACAATCACAATCACAATCACGCACACACACACACACACACACACACACACACACACACACACACACACACACACAACACACAATCACACACGCACGCACACACCTCGGAACGTGGGCGAGGTATGCCTTGTATTCCTCCGTGGCCTTGCCAAGCTTGATTTGGTGTCGCCGCTTGCGCAATCGCTGTCGGAACTGTGCATCATCCATCCTGTCCTTTCCCTCCTCCATGATGTCGTGTGGTGTGGATGGCAGTGCGTCAGCAGCGTCTGCCTGCGCTTGTGAGTGCTGTGATGTGCGTGGCGCGTTGCTGTGGAGAATGAACACCCTCCACAGCGTTCGCCTGCTCGTAATCCTGTCTCTCCAGCCAGCTGTCCGTTTTTCTTGCTGGATTTCTGCTGACTCAGCAGGGGCAGCAACCGCGCAAAACCCAAAACCCCGCCAAACAGCGGACTTGTTTGGCGCCACTGACACGCCGCATCTTCTCTCTCTTCCCGCGCCACACACACCGCACCGCCACACCTTCTTCCGCTGGCACCCTTTTGACCGTTGATCCATGCTTTGCGGCAAGAGAACAAGCAAGCAAGCAAGCAAGCTGACACCGGTCAAAGACAGAGAGTGCGCGCGCGAGAACTTCCATTCCTCCTCATCATTTCACCATCAAGCATCTGGCGGGGAGTGTTGTTTGTTCCTGATTGTGCGAGCCGTTTGCCATTCCGATCAGCCGCCCTTCCCTTCCACCAACAACAACAACCTCTCGACCAACGCCTCCTTCTTTGTTGCAGCATCGATAACCCCACCACCTTCCTCCCTTCCCATCACAAACCTTCTGTGAGACTTGTACTACTACGACTTCTACCACTACCCGACCCCTCGCCGCGTGCTTGCACTCCTTTGTCGAGCGACCGGCACCAAGCACATTATGGAGACAGCATCTCCACACGCTCGTCAGAGCAACAACAGCATCAACAGCAGCGTCGCGCAAGCCACACTGATGACGGCATCCCCTTCTCCAGCGGCAGACCCGTCTCTCGCTGTTCGCATTGGGGCCACGCCGTACACCTCCCTCCACTTTTCGTCTCCCCAACTGCTCCCATACCAGCTGAACCACCTTCTCAGCGACGCCACTCCGACCCTTGTTCCACAGCAGCAGCCACATCAGCAAGCTCACAACCCAGCAGCAGGAGGCAGCACCTCCACGACGCCGTCCGCTCAACAGCAACACGTCAATGCCTTTCAGCCAGAGGGGCTGCTGCTCTTGAGTCAGCTCTGCAGCCCCCATCGCAAGGGAAAATTCTCTTCTCGACAAACAGCAGCGACATCATCATCATCAGCAAAGCCGGTGTGTGTGTATGTGTGAGCAGAGGTTGTCGATACATGTGTGTGTGTGTGTTTACGTGTGCTTTTGCTTGTAGTGTGTGACGATTTTCACATGTATATCTGTGACCTGCCTCCACCAGATATGGGCTGCATGCGGTTTGACAGCAACATTGACATGAGCACACGCACACATATGCACGCACACATACACGCACTCATACATGCACACTCACATACACACGCGCACACATATGCACACATGCACACGTACAAACACATCAACAGGTCAAACGGCGGCTGATTGACGAGATGGACGATGAGGAACCCGAGGCTTCAGCGCCTTCTCGCTCAAGCAATCCCTCCAAGAAAAGGTCCTCAAAGAGGCGCAGTGGGGAGCAACACCGACAGCCGCCCAACAAGACTGCCAATGTTTCTGCCCGCAGCAGTGACGCACCGAGGAAGAAGCCCAAGATGGCTCGGCGCGCCAGCTCGTCCGGTTCCGCAAAAGCCAACTCAGACAAGGAGGGCGGTCGACACGACAAGTCCCTTGGACTGGCCACCCTGCGGTACTGTGCTTGTTGTGTGCTGTGTGCAGCTGTGTCCATGGGAGTTTATGTCATCAGTTGTTCTCTGTGTCCTGTCTTGCATGCTCCATGGTGTCGTTGGTCGGCAGCACCTCACACAATGTCATCAACTTGTCCGTGCCACCGCCGTCATGTATGTAGGGTGCTGGGGGTGTTGCTTCGACTCAACCCTCCGTTTGTGCTGCCTCTCAGCATTCTCTCCGAGCTACTTCGTACGTCCCTGTGTTGTCTCTCTTCGTCTGCATGTTTGTTGTGGTCGTGGGACTGTGTGGCACATGGCAGTGGATGAGTGTTACTGTCTGTGTCGAAGCAAGTCTTCCACCACGACCCACACCAATACCTTGGCCATCACGACCCACACCAACACCACCAACACCACGCACACCACCACCACCACCACCACGCACACCACCATGGCCACCGCCACTTGCCCTACCTCCCATACACACCTAAGCTACAAAGTGCACGCATTCGTGTTTGTTCACCCCTGCTTCTGCACCCGCCCACTACCAACACCCACCAACGCAACGCAGAGGTGAAGCGCCGCCGGCTTTATGAGATTATCAACTTGTTGGAGGCACTGAACTTTGCACGCCGCGGTGGCCGCAACAAGCTTGTTTGGCTTGGTATTCAGAACTTCCATGCCACGCTGGCAACCATTGGCAAGGACCCAGCTGCCGCAATCAGCGACCCCTCCTTCCTGGTGTGTGAGTGATGCTCGGTGGCCTGCGCCGCACGCGTTGCTTCTGCTGATCCGACCACTACTGCTGCTGTTATCCTCCTGTGCACTCACGTCTTCTTGTAATCATCCTGCTTTCTTTGTTTCTTTCATATCACAGAGCCAAACGAACCGGTCAAACGTCCTGGCCAGGCTCACCATTCTGTTTGTGGCCTCCCTCATCAAGGACACGGTTAGCTTGTGTGAAACTGCTCGCCTCGCCAGAGCCCTGTGTTTGCATGTATATGTGCGTGTGTGTGTGTTTGAGCTGCTCGAGCGTGTGCCTGTGCCTGCCCTTGTGCTTGTGCTAGTTTCATGCGCCTCGAGGTGGTGCTTATGTTGCGTTGGAATCTGGTGTCTGCAGCGTGTCGATCGACTGGAGGATGTTGCAGACCTGCTCGGGGAAGAGGGGGATCCAGGCGCGTCCAGATATCAGAGTAAGTCCTTCACACAAACGACTTGCCACCTGCCCCTCAAACCGCCAAAGCACACACACACACACACATACACACAACAGCCAAGCTCAAAGCCTATTCTTGACACGGTTTGTTTTCATGCGTTTGCCTGACGATTGCTTTACTTCTTTCGACAGCCCGGCTGAAGCGTCTGTACGACATTGCAAACTTTCTCTGCACCATTGGGCTGGTGAACAAGGTATGACGGCAGTGGGGCGTGTTCTTTCTTCCTCTGTCGATGTGACATCACACTGCGTGCGTATTCATTCGTGCACGCACGGACACGTGCTCATGCACAATACACGCGCAACACACGCACATCACGCAGACACGCGCAATGCACACACACACACACACACACACACACACACACACACACACACACTCATGCCCTCACGCATCGACTCACCCAGACGTCCACGCAGACACGCGCAATACACACACACACACACACACTCTCTCTCTCATGCGCTCATACTCACACACCGACTCACCCCGCCACCCCGCTCTATACACCCTGCTCCCATGTACGCGTTGATAGGTGTTTGACCGCCCCCGCACTGCGAGCGGACACCGGAAGCCGTCCTTTGTGTGGACGGGCCGCTTGCGCAACATCCCTGGCCTTGACACGTACAACGCGCGCTCTGAACCAAGCAGCAACAGCAACGGCACAGAGACCGGCACGTGCGGTGCCAAGCTGTCCATGCCGTTTGTGGATGTTGAGAACCTTGACTGCGACCCACTGCCACGACCGCCAGCAGCGGAGATGAAGGCGTGGATGCAAGATGAGGGCGAAGAGGCGGCGCTGCTCGTTGCCAGCTGTCGTTCGGCGGAGGAGGCAAAGGGGGCACTGCACGCCTCCACACAGCAGCTGTACCAACGCCTGTTTGTGTCTGTCATGGCACACGCGCTGCAGTCGCCATGCAAGCCCGAAGCCGTCAAAGCCGAGCCGGTGGCACACGATGAGCAGCCTGCATCGTCTCCACCACCTGTTACACAACAACAGCAGCAGCAGCAGCAGCGAGACGATGAGGAGGCGGCGCAGGAGGAAGAGGAGCAGGAGCAGCAGAAACGACACCAATCCCCACCCTCGCCTGCCGTCGAAGTGCCTCATCGCCATCACTTCAACCAGCAGCAGCAGCAGCAGCAGTCAAGCTCTTGCGGCTCCAGTGAACTTAGCGAAAGGGAAGATGATGGCGCGTGTGCCAGTGGTGATGACGGCATGCATGATGATGATGACGATGACGCGGCTTCGGTGTGCATGAGCGAACCTGACATTTCACAACGCTCATCGGCGTCCACGGCATCAAGTTTGACGGCAACAGCAGCAACGGCAGCAACAGCACCCGCCGCGTGCATGGGCCCACAGCACACCAGCCACATGGCCAGCCCGGCCGGTAAGGTGTCGGCGCTGGTGGCGACGACAAAGGGTGGCTTTGATGCACGTGGCAGTGCACTGCGTTCGGAGGACTTTGACGGCGACGACATGCTGCAGCCCGCATCCAGCCCCGCCTTTCCCGATGATGACCGCGATGGTGGTGATGACGCGGCTACTTCCCATGCTGCCGTCACAACAGGGTCCTCTCAGACACTTGCCACACCTGCGACACCCGCTGCTCTCACGGCGCAATACAGCGACCACCAGCTTTTGTCATCGCCCGCGTCAACGTGCGCCACGACAGCTCCAGTCCCATTTTCACGTAAGTGCGAGGTGCTGGTGTGCTTGCGGTGCGAATGCAAGCGTGCGCGTGTATGTATGTATGTATGTATGTATGTATGTGTGTATGTATGTATGTATGTATGTATGTGTGTATGTATGTATGTATGTATGTATGTATGTATGTATGTATGTATGTATGTATGTATGTATGTATGTATGTATGTATGTTTGTTTGTTTGCATGCGTGTATGTATGTATGTATGTATGTATGTATGTATGTATGTATGTATGTATGTATGTATGTTTGTTTGTTTGTATGCGTGTATGTATGTATGTATGTATGTATGTATGTATGTATGTATGTATGTTTGTTTGTTTGTATGCGTGTATGTGCGTGCGTGTGTGTGTGTGTGTTGCGAGCGTTTTTGTTTTTGCGTCAGCCACAACACAGTTTCGCCCTCCTCATTCATTCACACAATCATGACCATCCATTGCAGCGATTCCTGTTCAAGTGCGGGAAATGATCGGCGCGGACGGAAGGCCGATGCTTCAGGTGCATGTGCTTGCAGATCCAAACGGCCTCCTTCCTGAAGACAGCCGCGTGTTCACGTTTGAGGTTCCCGCGCAATAGTTGCGGCGCATACACATAGCGTAGATACTCGATTCCCTCCCCCCTGTTCCCCCTCTCCCTTTGTTTTTTCCTTGCTTTTGTTGTGTTGGTTAGCTTGAACCTGTGCTTGTTACGAATGTGTGTGCGATCGCAAGAACGCGTTGCTGTTGCCGTTGCCGTTGCTGTTGTATGCGTATGTGGGGTTTATTTACACATCATTACATGCATCCACATCTAATAAAGACTGCTCCTCTGCCATGTCATTACCTGCAACTGTACTGTTATCGCGGTGGCAATAAACACGCGTGAGTGTGGGTGGGTGAACAAAGAGTGTCACGATGATGTGACACGAGGCAAGACAAGACAGGGAGGTGTTGAGGAGGAGCACAACACCACAACCACCACACAATCGCAGAAACGCATTTCTTGCTGTCGCTTCCAAAATTCCCGCCGCCGACCGCTGCTCGCTTTTCTTCGCACCAACAACGACAACCACCGCCTCCAGCCAGGATCATGTCGTCGTCGTCTGACTCCGGGTCCGACTTGGACGTTGCGGATGCGGAGATGATGCTGATGGGAACATCGAGAACCAAGAAGAAGCAGCCAGCCTCGCAACGGCGCAAGGCACCTGCGGTATGATGATGCGTGGACTGCCTTTTCGTGCGCGGTGGCCAGTGTGTTGGGGTTGTCTTTTGCTGGTTGATTGGATGTGTCCAGTTTGGTGGTTCGGTGTGTGTGTGTGTGTACGAATATGTGTGTGTACGAATGTGCGTGCGTGTGTGCATGTGTGTACATGTGTGTGTGTGTGTGTACATGTGTGTGTGTGTGTACATGTGTGTGTGTGCATGTGTGTGTGCATGTGTGTGTGTGTGTGTTGCTGCATACCTGCGTGCTTGCATGTGTGCATGTGCGTGGATCTGTGGATACCGGTTGCCACCACGGACATATGACGCGAAACAGTGTGCTCACGCATGTTTCTCTGCTGCCCCCATCATGGCATTGTTGTCGACCTCGTTAGAAACGCGCCAAAGTCATCGTCGGTAAGGCACATGTACCGACAGCTGTGTGGTGTGTGCATGCGCGTCGTTAGGGCCCTTCGTGCTTGAAGAGCGCTTGCGCTCACTTCCCAAGTCTGCCATTGATCATCTCGCATACTCCCTCTTCCGTCCCTTTCACCCCCCGATCATGCTAACACACACACACACACAAATACACACACAAATACACACACACAAATACACACACACACACACACACACACACACACACACACAAATACACACAAATACACGCGCTTGTGCACCGTACGTTTAGAAAGCGACGAGGAAGATGAAGATTCCGACGATGATGTGTTCACACACAAGTACAACGAAGTGGGTTCAAAGTGCACATTAATGATTCCTCGTGCTCGTGCTTGGTGCTCGTGCTTGGTGCACTCGCAACAACACACCATGGTCTATGCCACATTTGATCTCACTTCTCACCGCTTCGTTCTTGCCGCGCCAATCCCCGGTCTTGTAGGACTTGTATGTCGATGAGGAGGACAGAAAGTACCTGGAAGGCCTGACCGAGCTCGAGCGCGAACTGGTACACGGGCCCATGTGTGCTTGCCTGCTTGTGTTCATAGAGACAGGCACAGAGCATTTGATCGGGTGTGCAGTTGTGACTGCGTTCATGCATGAACGCCTGTGTGTGAGTGCACGGGTGTGTGATTGTTTGGGGAACTTCCGTGCCTGTTTCACGTGCCACGAACGTGCCGCACACCTTCGCGATGTCACTAACCATTGACGTGCTTTGTTTGCAGGAACTCAACCGTCGTAATGAAGAGCGCGAAAAGGCGAAGCAACGTTGGGAGATGGAGCGGGAAATCAAGGTTTGTGCATAGTGTGTGTGTATGTTGTGTGTGTGTGTATGTCGTGTGTGCAGTGTGTAGAGTGTATGCAAGTTTGTAGAGTTATGTGTGTGTGTGTGCAGTGTGTAGAGTGTATGCAAGTTTACAGAGTTATGTGTGTGTGTGCAGTGTGTAGAGTGTATGCAAGTTTGCAGAGTTATGTGTGTGTCTGTGAGTTTGTTGTGTGCGTGCGTTTGATGATGTACAGGTGCGAGTGAAAGCGGGCGCAGCGGGAATGTGTTCCACGCAGCGCTGTCGCTCATTTCGACGGTATCCTCACGTGTATGTGCACAGCGCAAGGCGAAGCGACAGCAGGCGGCGGCTCGGCGCAAATCGCCCCGGCGAACACGTGCGTGGACATATGCATGTTGAGCGCAAGCAATTGTGCGCTCCGTCTGTCGGCCTGCAACTGTGCCGTCGTGTCTTTGATCCTGTGCGTCCATTGCACACCCGGCCGCTCTCTTTGCTTGTGTTCCCATTGCTGTCTCCTGTGCCTACTATGTCACGGTTGCCGAATGCGAATATCGTGTCTGACCAAGCCCCCATGACGGCGTCTGTCGTTCTGCTGTGGTGATGAGCGCAGGCGCCCAGCCCACAGTGGCCAGCGAGGACGAAGAGGAAGACCTGGACGAGACGCAGGGTGCAGGCTACGTCGACGAAGAGGTGGGGCAGCAATTTCGTGCGTGTGCATGTTTGTAAGTTTGTATATTTGTAAGTTTGTAAGTTTGTAAGTTTGTAAGTTTGTAAGTTTGTGTGTGTGTATGTGTGTGTGTGTGTGTGTGTGTGTGTGTGTGTGTGTGTGTGTGTGTGTGTGTGTGTGTGTGTGTGTGTGTGTGTGTGTGTGTGTGTGTGTGTGTGTGACACAGGGGAGGGGTGTGCGTTGAGAGGGGGTAGGCTGCTTGGTTGACAACATTGCACATGAGGAACAATGTATTGCGTGCACTCTGGATGCGACGCTGACATTGTTGTCACCCAACGCAACACTATACGTCGTGTGCTTCCTCCCCTCCCACCCCCATTCGCCGCGTGTGATTGCCGTGTGGTGATGGCAGGAGGCTGAGTCTGACTACGAGGCTGAAATTGGCGGGAACCAGATGGTGACGGCGCTGGAGGAAGAGGAAGAGATTGAACCGCAGAAAGACGAGGTGCGCACTGCGTTGTGGCGCTGTGTGTTGTGCTGTGGGCTGTGTATGGTTTGCTGTTTGTTGTTCTTGAGTGTGTTTTGATTATGTGCTTGGTTATTAGTCGATTCGGTGGATGCGTGTTTTTACTTGACTGCGTCTTGTGCTTCGCTGTGTTGATCCTATGGTTCGATGTACGTCGCGTGCGTGATTTTGGGCCGTGTCCTGGCTGCCTCCCTCCTCCACTGTGCTCACTTCGCCCCTCCCCATGTCCCTCGGCACACGGCCACCACCACCACCACCACCACCAGACCCCGGCCACGCTGGAGCAGCTCGAGTCCATCCGCGCAACCCGCACGAAGCTTCTTGAATGGTGCGTGCTGGTGCGCAACATGTTGCGCGGGGAGAAATGCGCTGTTGGGCTTTACAATTGTGTTTTGGTTTCCACAGGACTCATCATGGTCCGTGACATGCCGTGCGTTGAATATGTCCTCTGACTTACTCACAGGCACACATCTACGCACACATACACATGTACAAACACACACACACACACACACACACACACACACACACGCACACATTTTCGCACGCCCATCCAACCACATGCAGGTGCCACGAAGCGCACTTTCCCGAGACGGCTGCGGGTTCGTCGTTGCTGTGCTCTGTGTTGTTGACCAGTGCAATCTGTTCTCGCCACGACACACACACACACACACACACACACACACACACGCACACAGACAAACACACCCACACGCACAAATACTCACACTTTCGCTGTTATGTTCGCCTGCATCGTTTTGCGTGCATCGTTGTGCGTGCCTGCAGGCATGATGGTTCGCATCAACCTTGGGGAATCACAGCCAGGCGTGTCCACGTATCGTCTGGGGCAAATTGTTCGCGTGGAAGAAAAGCGGCTGGTGTGTGCGCACGCGTGTGTCAATGATCTGTGCCTCCAGCATCACCTCACCTTGCCCGATCATCAACCCCCTCCACCCACTGTCATACCTACACAAAGCCAGCTCCCTGCGTCTCGCACCTTTGGCTGAGTGTTTCCGCCCTCGCTCACCACCTGTTGCACCACCTGTTGCACCACCTGTTGCACCACCTGTTGCACCACCATCACGTGGAACAGTATGAGCTGCGTGACGGCCGCGAGCGCACCAAGACGCGTTTCTACGTGCTCGTGCAGCACGGCCGCTCCCGCCGCCCGTTTCGCATGTCGTTTGTCTCAAACGGACCAATCCTCCAGAAAGAGGTGTGCGTGCTGGGTTGTGTGTGTGTGTGTGTGTGTGCGCGTGTGTGTGTGTGTCTAACCTCGCTTTTGGTCACGTTTCCATACGTGCATTGGGCGCCGCTGACCCTCCCCACGCACACCACACATGTGCCTCTTCTCCCGGGGCAGTTTATGAAGTGGCAGGCGGCGATTGAGAAGGACAACATGGCGTTTCCGACTGCTGATGACGTCTCCCGTAAACGTGCTGAGCTTGGTGCGTTGCGTGTGCAATGGGACCGTGCAATTGTATTTACGGATATGCGTGTGCGTGTGCGTGCATGCGTTTGCGTGCTCTGCCTTCATATTCATGGCACTGCTGCGCCTGTTTACGCTTCAGAGGCGTTGAAGACGCGCGTGCGCACTGGCGAAGACATTCTGTACACCATTGAGTCGAAGCGCAAGTGCGAGTGCGCCACCACCAACCTCGGTTCGTTGACAGTTGCGACTGTGCCCTTTGCCGTGTGCTTGACCTGCCCGTCATCACAACCAACGGTCCTTCTAACCTGCAAATCACACACGTGCACATACATACACACTCGCTCTCGCTCACTCACTCCCACACTTCCACGCACTCTCACTCCCACACACTCTCACTCCCACACACTCACCCACCCACCCACTCTCACACTCACTCCCCCAAACACATCCACCCACGAGCAGCGCGTGAGATTGACGGGCTGAGGCTTGAGATGCACCGGGTGCAGGCGTCCAAGGAGGAGAAGGAGCAGAAGTTGTCTGAGCGGCGGGCGGCGCTGCGGCAGGAGGAAAACTATGACGACGATGACGTGGCGGAGGACGAGGACGAGCAGGCAACGGCGCTCAGGGACGAGATTCAGGCACTCACGCGCCGCGAGACAGACATTGTCGACACCATCGACCGTCTCGAGAGGAAGAAGCAGTCCGAGGCAGAGGTGCGTGTGTGTATGTGTGTGTTTTGGGGGGGGGGATTCTGTGTGTGCATGTGCTTCTGCGTGTGGACTTATTGCTGATGCGTTACAAGTGGCATCTCTTTCCCGCTCAGACACACACGTGCACACGGATACCCACGCATACACACACATACACGCATTCACACATCACCCATACATGCACGCACTCCCCATTCTGCAGCGGCGCCGGGCCAACACGTTTGACACGAACAAGCTCAACGAACGCAACATTCGGGCAGAGAAGCTGCAGCGCAAATTGCTGAGCGAGCGCACCCGCACGCGCGATGCCGATGGTGAGTCCACGGCTTTGTTGTGCCTCACACACACTCACACACACACATGCACTATCTTGAGCTTGCGTCATTGGCGTCCGCAGGCCCCCTGCCCTGTTTCTGCCCTTGATAGTGTTGTCGTGCACCACGTCACAATCCCCCGTGCTGTGCTGTTGTCCTGTATTGGTGCTGGTCAGATGTGTTTCAGCGTCGCCGCGCGTTCTCGAAGAAGGGCCGCAACCTCAATGCCACCAGCAACGCCAAGGGCAAGGATAGTCAGGACAAGGACAAGATAGAGGGTGGTGCCGACAGCAGCAGCGCAGCGTCGCAAGCGGCCGCAGAGGGCATGACGGGCACGGGAACCGATAGCGACGCCAACGCGGGTGGTCAGGGTGCACAGGACGGGAAGCAAGAGGGTGCCTCTGCAACAACAGCGACAGCAACAGCGGCACCAGCCGTCGCGGACGATGCGACCAAGAAGTCAGCCAACGTCACGGACTTGCACAACTTCCAGCTGGAAGGGGTTGAGCTGCCAGATATTGATGTGAGTGCAGACCTCATGGCTGTTCCGTCGCTGGTGACGCCGTCCATGCCTGCGCCCGTGTCGGCGTCTTTGGCATCATCATCATCGTCGTCGTCGACAGCAGCGTCCAAGGGTAAGAAGTCCGGAAGGAGAGGCCTCAACCTCAAGGCATACAAGAAGAAGCATGGCCTTGTTTGATTGTGTGCATGTGTGTATGCGCGCGGGTGTGTGTATGCGCGCGGGTGTGTGTGCGTGTGTGTGGGAAGTGATGGAAGTAAACGTCATTCAGGCATTGCGTGCGCGAGTGTGTAAGTGGGTCTGTGTGGGGGTGATGATGTGACACGTGACGGTGTGGGAGAAGAACTGAAGGGTGAACAACACACACACACACACACACACACACACACGCACACACCAAACACACACACACACACACACTCACACACACACTCACACACTCACACGCACACACAAGCACGTAGACAGACACACATACGTAGACAGACAGACAGACAGACAGACAGACAGACACACACACACACACACACACACACACACACACACACACACCATCTCACACACACACACACACACACACGCGACATGCTGAATTCAGTTTTCGTGTCCGCGAACACACAGTTCGTTGGTTCGCAAACACACCACAACAACACACATTCCCACCAGACAACCCCCACGCACAACCCCCACGACAACAACACCAACCCCCTTCCACACGCTGCCTCCTCATGAGAACAAGACACAAAAGGATATGAGCGAGCATAATGGCGTGTACTTGAACAGCACCAGCCCGCTGACGCCGAGCCAAGCCGAGCACGTGAGCCTGGTTGCGCTGGTGTGCAGCGCCCTGAGTTGCGCATTGTGCGGGGTCGCCCTCATTGTGTTGTCCTGCACGTGCGCACGAAGCGTGGACGATGACCCTGCCGGCGGCAGTGGTGGTGGCGTTGAAGGCCACGCTGAGCGGCGACGCAAACACAATGCTTCACGGCTACAACACAGCCACCGCTCGTCTATGGCAGCGAGCATCCACCACGATCACGCATACGATCACCGCGAACACAGACATCGCAGGCCCCGGCCGGGCAGCTCCTTGTCTTTCGGATCCACAACAGATCTTGCCCCGGGCCTCAGCAGCCTGCGTGGTCTGGCCATCCCCTCGCATCCAACCTCAGAGGAGCTGCGTGTCTTGGCGCAGGATGCGGCGGATGGGGGACTTGCGGAGGAGGCGGGTGACCTCGGTGACGACAGCAGCCAAACCGCACCCCTTCTTGGATCCAGCAGCGGGCACGGCCAGCCACCGCAGCCGTGGGTGCTCAGGAACGGCCACACCGCTGACCCTGCGTGCGACTCGCCAAGGAAGCGCGGGCGCTGGCGAATGCAGTGGCGGAGAGCACCGCCCGTGCTCAAGTGGAAGGTGGCAACAGACTTGCTCCTTGTGGCCAACACCTTGTGGATCAGCGCATACGTGCTCATCGTTGGACCACAGCACGTCAGCGGATACAACTCGTCCGTGTGCCACGCGTACGCGGTTGTGCACGAGGTGGCATCACACGCGTCCTCGCTTTGGTTTCTTCTCCTCAGCGTGGACCTGTGGCTCGCCGCACGCGACCCCTTTGCCAACAGCACGGGCAGCATGTGGTGGTATCACCTGACCGTGTGGAGCGTGACTGGCCTCATCTTGCTCACGCTCAACGTGCTCGGTGCGACGGAGGAAGGCATGTCCTCCTACTGCTGGTTCGACGACATTGACAAGGAGGCGCCCAGCGAGCTATCCCTGTTCATGCGGCAGTTTCCACTCTCCCACAGCATTGCCCTGCTTGCCTCCATCATCATCCTCGTCCTCATTGTTGGTGCCGTGGGCAGCTTGGACACCAACGCATCCCTCGGCCTCTGCGCTCGCCGTTCCATTCTCGTTCGCGGCGTTGCATACGCCATCATCTTTGGCACCCTCGCCACCTGCAAGCTCGCCATTGGCGTTGTGCTGCTTCTCCACCCGCCCTCGCAGGCATCTGTGCGCGTGGTGATGCGCTACGCCGATGCGGACGCCTCATATCTGGCCGTGATCGGGGTGGCCAACGTGCTGGCCGCTGTATTAACCGTGCGCTGGGCTCGCCACTTGCACAACCGCGCAATCAAGATGCTCACTGTCACAGACAAGGTGCCCCTGCTGGCAGAGCGTGAGAGCAGCAGCAACAGCAGCAGTAGCAGCAGCAATGACAATACGGACCACGACGACAACGACAACGACGACGACGATAATGACGACGACGACGAAGGGCGAAGCGCGTCGGGCAGCAAGGAGGACCTGCTGCCTCATCTTGGGCGGATGGATGGATCATTACACAACAGCATGGTCGCCTTGGCTGCACCATTGGCGGGCAGCGCAATCACAGGCGATGACGCCCACCTCCTTCGACTCATCGGTACATGTGTGTGTGTGTGTATGTGTGTGTGTGTTTGTGTTGAAAATTTGCCTTGCGTGTTACACCCAGTTGTGCTCATCTGCGCTGCTCTTGTGACTTGAACCCTCACATTGTCACTCCACCTCCCCCGTACCTCCTCCTCCCCGCACGTGTGTTCAATCTTCCTGCGACCCCCCCCCCCCCGCTGCCAGGTTCACCCCCACCGTCGCTCCATGCACACGGTGACCTCCCTTCCTTCTTTGCGGCGGCGAGTGGCCCAGCGTCAACACAAAGCACGCCTGGCGGTGTTTGCACGCCGCATGCTGTACAGCGTCAAGGAAGCCACGGTGCTGTCAGGCGTGGCTCAAGCCCGCTGCATCCCGCCTGTCCTGATGCTGAGCATGGCGGTGATGGCGAAGGAGGAGACGGCAGCACGATGTCGTGGGGCGCACGCACTGGTAATGAGCAACGCAGTGGTATCCACAGCAGCAGCGGCAAAGGCAACAACAGCGGTCAGCGCAGCGGCCACAGCAGACGTGACGGCAGGGATGTCAGTGGCCGACGCAGCGCACAGTCAGCGCGCCTTCACCGGCAAGGCAGCCCCGTCTGGCTGTCACAGGGGCGCGCGCGCTCAGATACGATCGGGACAACGGCTTCGCTTGTGAGCCTTGAAAGTGACACGGCACTGGTGGGCCGGCAGAGCCATCTTCGCGCGCAGCAGCTGAGCAGCGAGACGTGCCGCGCTGTTGGTCGCAGAGTTGAGTTGATGGACGACGACGACACGCACGCGGCAGCCATGCGGGCGATGCGAGATGATGTGATGCTGTGCACGCTCTTTGGCATCGTCTCCACACTCAACAGCACGCGCACCAACCCGCCACCGCAGCTGCGGCAAACAGTGACGCTGCCGCCCGTGTTCAACCGCGAGATTGAGTTTATCGATTACCACCAGGACATTTTCGCCCGTCTCCGCTCCCTCTTCGGCATCAGCGCCAGAGGTGCGTGAATATGTGTGTGTGTGTGTGAAAGTGGGCACATGTGTACTGGTGTGAAACAGATGTGTGGTGTGGTGAAAACATGCGTGTGCGACTGTGTATTTGCGTGCACTGCAATGCACGTTGGTACTTGTGTGCGTATGGAAACGTTGAATTGTAACACTTCTTGTTTTCAGTTGCAGAGGCGGTCGTCTCCTGACATGCAAACTCACACACACACACACACACACACGAAACACACACACACACACACACACACACACACACACACACACACACACACACACACACACACACACACACACTCAGAGTACGCTGCGTCGATTTGGGGCGACCAGATGCGGCAGGAGATACAGAAGATGACCGAGGGCTTTTCCTCCGGACGCAGTGGCTCCTTCCTCTATCTCACACACGACAAGCAGTATGTTGTCAAGACAATCGACAAGAAAGAGTGCGCGTTGCTGCGTGAGCTTCTCCCCGCGTACCTGACGCACATGCGCAACAACCCGACGTCACTCCTTGTTCGCTTCTGCGGCCTCCACGCTGTCCGGCTGACGAAGGAACAGCGCTACATCACGTTTGTTGTTCAGCAGCACATTGTCAACACCGCGCGCTACTCCGCACGTGTCCACCGCATGTACGACCTCAAAGGGTCACAGTACAATCGCAGTGCTGTGAACCCACCGCAGGGCTGCGGCGCCGCTCTCCTCAATTCAAAACGCGAGCACAAGCGAGGCCAACATTCGCCACGTCATGAGCAGCACGAACACCGACACAGCGGAAAGCGCGGTGTCAGTCGGGCGAGCGCTGGCACGCGGCACTTCAAGGACCTTGATCTGATGTCACACGGGGTGATTGCGGTTGGGCGGAAGGCACGGAGCTCGCTGTCCACGCGGTTGGCGGCGGACGTTGCGTTCCTGCACGAGCAAGGCATCATCGACTTCTCCCTGCTTGTCGGCGTGCACTTTCGGCGACCAACAACCGTGATGCCGCCACCGCTTGAGAGCAGCAGCAGCAGCGGTGGCGGTGGCTCGCGGCGTACACGACGCAGGGTGAAGGGAAAGGGCAAGGGCCCGGCGACCATCCTTGACGGCGTGTCTGCCGTGTTCATGCAGCGCGAGTGCATTGTCTACTTTGGGATTATTGACATTTTGCAGAGGTACGACCGGAAGAAGAGGTTGGAGCACTTTGCCAAGACCAAACTCATGGGGGTTGACCCCACCACCCTCTCCTGTGTTGACGTGGACTTGTACTGTGAGAGGTTTTACTCTCGCGTCTTGCAGCACTTTGTCTGATCCATGCAAGTAAGTGAGTGAGTGAGTGAGTGAGTGAGTGAGTGAGTGAGTGAGTGAGTGAGTGAGTGAGTGAGTGAGTGAGTGAGTGAGTGAGTGAATGAATGAGTGAGTGAGTGAGTGAATGAATGAGTGAGTGTGAATGAGTGAGTGTGTGCGTTTGGGGCAGATTGTGTGAGTCGTAACTGCATTATTTTGACCATGTTCCTCGCCGTGAACGCAACGACGCACATCGGTTCGTGTCTTGGCTAGTACGCAAGCTCCGTTGCGTTTGCAGGTTCGGATAGGCCACTGTCTCTCTCTTCTTTCTGTGCGTGTGTGTGCTTCTTTTTCTTTGTACCTTGTGTGTCTTCCTTTCTTTCTTGTCGTGTTATGACCATGTTCTTGGCAATGTCGGTTACGATGACGAGTATGACGCAAGTGCTTGCATGGTGTGCAAGTCACAGTGTTCGGTTACAGGCAATTAGTTATGCAGACAGGGTTGCCGATCAGGTGGCGTCGGTTTGAATCCAACGACATACGATAAAGTCATGAAGGCGAGCGACAAGAAGCACGCAAAGAGCGAATGACAACACCAGAGGTGTGTGGCTGGGCGAATTGCCACCGCGTACAATGCTCTATCGGAAAGTCGACACCAAGGCAGCAGCATTATTGGCACTGCAAGCAGTGGGGATCACCCGGGGCGCACACATGCACAAACGAAGCCTCAATGCCGCTGGGCTGATACGTCCAATCACCACCACCACCACCACCAGCAGCATGTCCCTTTGGCAGCGCTGGCCGCGGTTGGAAGAGCGGCCGTGATTGGCGCTGCGGGAAGTGGACGGTGCGCACAGGAAGATACGACGCTGAAATCACTCCATATCGGTTCACTTCCACCCTGCATTTGGCGGCGGTGAAGGCGGGAAGAGCGGGAGAGGTGGAATGTTATGTGGATGTGGATTGTGGGTTGTGCGGGTGCTTGAGCGTCAGCGACAGACAAACAGACAAACACACACACACACACACACACACACAGACACACACACACACACATAGACACACACACACTTACTGACCGGTATATGCGCGAGTGCATCACGTCTGTCAGTGTCAGTGGGCGCAGTGGCGGCGGCAGTGACATACACGCAGGGGACGCCGTGAAATTGATGGCATACGTGTGCGGATCCCGGCACACGTGGCTGTCAAACACAAAGTTGCCCAGCCCGTACAGCACAGCGCTGTTGCTTCCAATGGCATGGTCCTGTTGCGGGTGTTTTGTGTTGCGGAAGGGGGTGGGGCGAGCGGGAAGAGGAGCAGCATGAGGTGTGGAGGATATATTCGCACACAGACACACAGACACATACAGACAGACACAGACAGACACGGACACACGCATGCACACGCGTGCACACGGGCACACCTGAAGCACGTGTTGGTGGTGGCCGACGATGATGTGTGCGCCAGCCTTGGTCATCTCCTCTGCTTGATGCCGCTGCAGTTGCGACACGCGCGTGTAATACTCACGGCCCCAGTGCACAACCACAACGACCACATCCACCTGCAATACACATGTACATTGTGTAAATGGAGATTCGTTGATGTGTGAGAATGGGACAGGATGCGAGTCCTGCCAGCACCAGCACGCTGCCGTTATCATCATCATCATCATCATCATCATCATCATCATCATCATCATCATCATCACCATCATCATCATCATCGTCACCACCACCACCACAATTGCAATCATTACACTGTTAACCTGGGTTCGCGCTTGCTCAATTGCATCGAGGACATCAGAAAGCGACGTCAGCTGTGTGGATTGAAGCCACGGGATGTGGCGGTGAGTACCAGCCGAAGCGTGGACGAACAAAGCAAGGAGCGAGTCTCTCACACGCAGCGTATGCACGCACACACATACAGAAACGTACAAGCCTTGGTCCAACGTTTGCATGGGAGCGAGCAGCACGACAGGCTTTGACTTGGCAAAACTGATCAATGCATGGGGTGGTGGAAGGTGGTGAGTGCTGGGCGAGTAGTTTTGCAATGCACAGGCGCACACAGAAAAAAATCAGCACACACATACACACGTACATACACACACGCACACAACGAACACATACACACACACACACAACACACAACACACACACACACACACACACACACACACACACACACACACACACACACACACACACACACACACACACACACACACAAGACTGACCGCGAGGAATCCAAGCTTGACGCCTTTGATGGTCTGAACGGCAAGACCTTTGCGGGGATCCGTGCTGCCAATATGAGACGCACCCGCGGTGGCGCCAACAACGCCAATCGACAGCTCATCAAGAGCAGCAAGCGTCTCCCTGTGGCGACAGACACGTTGTCGTCACCAACATGTCAGCCCTACCCCCAATACGACTGGGACAGACTATGCGGCACCCACGATTTCTTGTTACAAAACCACGCACACCCGCACACGCACACTTGCACACACTCACACACCTATACACACACACACACACACACACACACACACACTCACTCACACACACACACACACACATGCACGTACCGAAAGGAGGCTTCGCCAAAGTCGAGCACGTGGTTGTTGGCCAATGACACGGTGGTGATGCCTGCAGTCTTCAAGCATCGCAAGTGCTGCGCATAGACAGGCAGGGTGTGAAGGTGCGAAGCGTGAGACGCGCATGCAAGCAACAGTGTGGATTGAGACAATAGAGGCATACAGTGCCACGACACCTTGTGTGGAGATTGTGGAAGCAAGAGTGGCAGAGAGTTGGATAACACCATCAGGCAGGCTTACCTGAAGTTGAGCTCCAAGGGAGATGCGCTTGCGCTGCTGCGGGTCGGAGG
Source organism: Salpingoeca rosetta (assembly GCF_000188695.1). Classification (NCBI taxonomy): domain Eukaryota; class Choanoflagellata; order Craspedida; family Salpingoecidae; genus Salpingoeca; species Salpingoeca rosetta. The sequence continues at coordinate 1,565,875 of NW_004754929.1, read as the reverse complement.
ACGTGGTGGCGTTTGCCACACCTGGACTTTCCAGGTTGGCGAGCACGACGTCACTGGCTTGGAACAGCGGGTGCACATGCCGAAACACGGAGGCGCAGCCATCGGCACCATCCTCTGCAGCTGCAGCCTCATCCAACTGCCTGCCAATATCGCGCGCAAAGGACACGTCGCCCACAAAGGTGAGCGTCACGGCATGTCCGGCGCCCTTGCCTTTTCGTGCGTCCTGGACCTGCCTTGCTTCATGATCGTGGTTGGCAACACAGCAGCAGCAGCAGTATGGCCACGCAACGTGAGTGCGAGATGATGAGGTTGTCACACACGTGCACATACACGTGTGCGTACACTCACACGTGCGTGTGTATGACATGTGTGTGTGTGTGTGTACATTCACACGTGCATGTATATGACATGTGTGTGTGCGTACACTCACACGTGCATGTATTTACATGTGTGTCCACCCAATCACACGGTAGGTGCCACACTATGCCCATCAACGCCACAAAGGAGTGAGCGGACCTGGCCAGCTTGCATGTCGATACAGCACGCTGTGGTGACAGCAGTGATGGCAGCTGCTCCATCATCAAAGCAGTGACATCATCATTAGCAGCATCGTCACCATCAACACTGCGCTTGTTACGGCGGCCGCTTTCCTTGCGTCCTGCATCGCCAGCACCACAACAAAACAACAATGCGATGTGTCAAAGCTGTGCATAACAGCAGCAGTGAACACGGGGTCGACCTGACACGTGATGTGATGTGACACACACAAACACACACAAACACACAAACACACACGCACACACACACACAAACCACAAACGCACATACACAAACACAAACACGCACACTGCTGACCAAGGTGCACAGTTACGACGAGCGCCAGGACAGCCAGCGCCCACAACAGCGCCACTCGCGCTCGAAACCGCATAATCCAAACAAGAAGATCATGAATATCTTCTAACAATTTCCCACAATCACTGCCCAACAACAGTCAGCAAGACTGCTGAGCACCGCACCATTTCCACCAGCGCAACGTTGCCGCAACAAGAGGAGACACACAGGGCTCAAGATACGTCGACAATCAATCAATCCAGCCAGCGATCTTCCACCAGAACATCATTTCCACCAAGACAACAAACAAGAAACAAGTACCGCAGGGCGTAGGAACGTCAGCACTTTCAACCAACGCTTTTGTGTCACACCACCACGCTACAAACAACAAGATGGGAAAGCGCGGACAAGAAAAGGGTGAGGATACACCCAAGCAGCTGCGCAAGGATCTGATGCGCCAGTATCAGCAAGCCAAAAGCGCACCCAAGCACCCTCACCCTCGTGGACCGAGGCATAAATCCACAGAGTAAGTGAGCACATGTACTAGTTTATGTGTGCGTGTGTGCGCATGTGTGTGTGTGCATCTACGCGCGTCCGTCCATGTGTACGCATCAGTGTTTTTGTCTCGTTGTTGTTGTTGTTGTTGTTGTTGTTGTTGTTGTTGTTGTTGTTGTTGTTGTTGTTGTTGTTGTTGTTGTTGTTGTTGTTGTTGTTGTTGTTGTTGTTGTTGTTGTTGTTGTTGTTGTTGTTGTTGTTGTTGTTGTTGTTGTTGTTGTTGTTGTTGTTGTTGTTGTTGTTGCAATGTGTGTCACGGCTGATCGCTGTTGTTGTTGTAATCCGTAGCTGGCACCACTCTCACAATGCGTTCGTTTCCCTTTCTTTGGCCTGCGAACAGTTGGCGGGCTGATCGACACGATGAGGATGAAGACCAACAACAGCAGCAGCAGCAACAGCAGCAAGGGCATGGCCATCGCGGGCCCCACGGCCAGCATGGACGACAGCAAACGTACGCGCCGCAGCCCGTGCCACCGGGAAGCAGCCATCACAAGCACCACGAAGGTGGACACCACGCAGCCAAGTCCTCGCCGCGCCGCCCGCGCCACGAGGGCAAGCCACAAGGCAAGCACGGCAAGGCGTCGCCTCGAACCCCGCGCAGCCAGCGCTCTGCAGGACATGCGCAGCGGTCGGATGCACCGCGCTGGCGCAGCGAGCGGGACGGTGGCGACGACACCAAGGGCTCGCCGCGGACACCGCGTAGCCGGGGCAACCGCAGCAACCGCGGCCATGGCGGAAACAACGGCAGCACCAGCCGCCCAAACTCCTCCAGGAGCAACCGCTCCACGCCTTCGCGCGGCCGAAACATCTTCGAGCCATACGTACGGGTGAATGCGTGTTGGCACGTGTGCCGTGTGAGGGTGTAAAGTGTTTCACTCTGTTGGATCGCGTCGTGTGTTGCAATGTTGGTGTTTGGTGTTCTGTACCGCGCGCGTTGTCTTTCGTTCCGAGATGCTGTATTGCGTGCGCTGTCTTGGGTTTGTTGTTTATGGTCGCGTTGAGCAGTATCTCACTGTCACTGAACTCGATGCCTTGCCCTTGCAACCCCAAATCACTCTCTCCAACCATTCCCACTGTCACGTCGCTGACTCGTCTGCGGCCTGCAGCTCTCCCCGGCCGAAGTGGAGAAGCGCGCTGCCCGCGGTGAGCTGGTGATTGGCCGCCTCCGCGTGAACCCGAAGAACTACGAGGACTGCTACGTCAAGCACAGCGCGCACTACAAGCGGGACATCAGCGTGCCCACAATGACGGCACGCAACAGGGCGCTGGATGGCGACGAGGTGGCCGTGGAACTGCTGCCCCGCTACTGCTGGCGCGTGATGGAGACAGAGGCTGAGCGCGCCGGTGTGCCCGTGCCGTCCAACCATCGCGAGACGCTGTCAGAGGCACTCGACGCAACACGCATTGGCTCGCCAAAGAAGCTCAAGGCCATCGTCAGCCGATCAGGTGCGCTGTCACACGCCGACGATTCTCGTCGTCACTCATGTCTCCACCCCCTTCTCCTACCCAACATTGACCTTGAGCAACGCCTGCTCACACAATACCTTTCCGTGCTGCGCGCGCGCGCGTGTGTGTGTGTGGCTGTGTGTATGTGCATGTGTGTGTGTGTATTTGTGTAGACCTGACACGGCCGACTTTGAATTTGGCGGCAGCGGAGCGGACTGTGAAGGCCGGCATTCCGCGGCGGCAGCAGCTGTCGCCCCTGCGAGCAACGCGCCGTGCTGCTGCTGATGATGATGATGTTGATGGGGTTACGCAGCAGATGAGCGAATTGAAGGCGTCAGAACAGCGGAACGGCCGCGCAAACTGGACCGACTATGACGACGACGACGAAGAGGTGGAGGCCGTGGTGGAAGAGAAAGAACAAGGCTCCAATGACGATGATGAGGATGAGGAGGAGGAGGTGAAGGATTTGGATGACATTGACACGGATGCTGTTGAGAAGAAAGGACACGAAGAGGACTTGAGTGGTCCGTTTATGGGTCCAATCGAGCACAGGAACGACAACATCCCAGACGAGTTTCTCCTTCCCATCGGCCGGGTAAGAACTCACCAGGCAATGTGCTGTGCTGTGGCGGAGTGATGTTTGTGGTGCAATGGTGTGGCGTGCGATGTGTGGCGTGCGACGCACTGTGCATGTGGGTGTTGTGACCAGTCAAAATGCCGTGCGCTCATTGCCACTACAACTTATCATGTCGTCGTCACGGCATGTCGCCGGCATGTTTGGTCGCTGACAGGTTGTGCGCATTATCAAGCGCGATGAGAACAGCCGCTTCGTGGGCGCCCTCGAGCCTTTCACCTCAGGTGTGCATGCATGCATGCGTGTGTATTTGTGTGTGTGTGTGTGTAAGTGTGTGTAAGTGTGTGTGTGCGAGTACCTGTGCATGTGTGTGCATATGGCGTTGTTGTTGTTGTTGTTGTTGTTTCAATCACCATCCTGTTCCAACTTTTGCCGTGACCATTTCTGCCATCCAATCGCCGCCCCCCAAACACACTCTGCCAGACAAGTACGTGCGCTTCAATCCGCGCGATCCGCGCGTGCCACGTCTGCTCATTCCCAAGGACAAGGCCCCACAGGACTTCTACCAGAACACAAAGGTGCCATCAGCAGCATAGCACCAGCGCTCGAGCTCGGACTTGAACTTGAAATGCCACCCAAGCTGCTGCTCGAATGATATCGTTTGTACGCATGCATGTATACATGCACACGTTCTCCAGCCCACACCCACGCAAACACACGCACATATACACACATATATGACCCCCCTCCCCTCCCAAATTGGTGCAGGCGTATGCGGGCAAGTGTTACACGGCTCGCCTCGTGCACTGGTCGGAGCACTCGCCGCTTGCCATTGGCGAGCTGGTGGATGTGCTTGGCAACGCGGGCGCAATCACGGTGGAGACAGAGTCCATTCTGCAAGAGAACGGCGTGCCGCCAGCAGAGTTTACAGAGGACGTGCTTGCCTGTCTGCCGGACGTGAAGGAAGGTGACGACTGGCGCATTCCACAGGAAGAGGTGAGAGCCACCGTGCCATGGCGTAGCGTGTTGTGATTGGGTGGAGTGCCGCTGTTGGGTTGCACTGTCGAAGAGAGTGCGATGATACAGACTTGTCTTCACGGCACGACTCATGATTACATGATTGCTTGTGTCTGTGTGTGCGTCTGTCTGTCTGTCTGTCTGTCTCTCTCCCTGCGTGCGTGTGTGTCGTGTTGTGTCACAGCTTGCGCGCCGGCGGGATCTTCGCCACGAACGAATCTTTTCTGTCGATCCCCTGACAGCCAGGTGTGCACGTCTACCCTCATGACGACGAGCTATGTTCCTGTTGTCACCCAGATGGCTCGCCCTACCTCGTCTGCTCTTGTGCTACCCAATGAAGACATCACTCACACGAATCACATCACATCCCACCCCGTGTCACCACATGCTCTGCCATCCCATTGCACATGACGTGGCACACTGGCCGCGTGTCACCGTACCATCAGGGATCTTGATGATGCGCTCTCGTGCAAGAAGTTGGACGACGGGTCGTTTGAGGTTGGCGTGCACATCGCAGACGTCAGGTTCGCTTTCACGCGTTTGTCTTGAGTGTCCGTTTTTTTTTTTTTTTGAGTTGCTTTCGCTGGAGTGTTGAGGGGAGTTGTTTGTTGACGTGTATGCGTCTTGGACAACGTGCTCCCTTGGCTTTGCACGTGTGTGTACGATAATATGCTTGTCCCGAAGGCTCACAAAGCTTCATCAAACACACACACACACATATGTGCGCGTACCGGTATGGTACTTCAGCTTCTTCATTGAGCGGGGCAGTGCCCTCGACAAGGAAGCGAAGCGGCGTGCGACGAGCACGTACATGGTGCACGGCGTGTACCCGATGTTGCCGCGTCTTCTCTGCGAAAACCTGTGCAGTCTCGTGGCCGACGTGGACCGCCTCGCGTACAGCGTCATCTGGCGCCTCGATGCCGACGGTAACAAGCTCGACCAGTGGATGGGGCGCACGGTGATTCGCTCGTGCGGGAAGCTTGCATACGAGCACGCGCAGGCGGTGATTGAGGATGAGAGCGTGCAGTGGACTGGTGAGGATTTCCCGCCCATCAGCGCCCCACACACCATCGACAGCGTTAAGCGCGACATTGTGCATCTCGACAGGTCTGTTGTTTGTGTGTGTGTGCGTGTGCGTGCGTGCGTGCGTGTGTGCGTGTGTGTGTGTGTGCGCGTGCGTGTGTGTGTGTGTGCGTGCGTGCGTGTGTGCTTGTTACATTTTTCTGTCTGCTGTCACGCCTACTGTTCTACTATTGCGTTTTGAGCCATGCATTGCACTTTGTTCCAACCACCGTCATAACAACAGCAACAACAACGACCACCACCGCCACTCCTCACGCTTCCTTCTCCCTCGCCCCCCCCCCACCTCTATCCCGCTGCTGCGTGTGCACACATCAGGCTGGCGAAGGCGATGCGGCGGCGGCGCTTTGCTGGCGGCGCTCTCTCGCTGAACAAGGGCAAGGTCGGCATCAGGGTCGATCCAGACACGCAGGAGCCCGTCGAAGTGTACCCGTGAGTTGGAAGTGCAAGTTGTGTGATGTGAGGAGCTGCTGGTGGTGGACGTAAAAATAAACTTGCTGGCGTGTTTGGTTTGAGGGCCTGAGGGGTTGAGGGCTTGAGCGCTTGCTGCTGTGGTGGCCAATCGCATTGTTTCTCCTCGCCTCATTCCTGACACATGACATTTGATGTTTGCACATTGCTTGCTCCACGCAACACAACACACAGGTATGAGATTCGCGATGCGAACCGCATGATTGAGGACTTTATGCTGCTGGCAAACATGTCTGTTGCTCAAGTCATTTCAGACACATATCCGCAGTGCGCCCTTCTACGCCGGCACCCACCGCCCCTGCAGGCCAGGCTGCACACGGTTCGTGTTGTGTTGTGTTGTGTTGTGTTGTGTTGTGTTGTGTTGTGTTGTGTTGTGTTGTGCTGTCGTGTGGTGTGTGTGTGTGTGTGTGTGTGTGTGTGTGTGTGTGTGTGTGTGTGTGTGTGTGTGCGCGCGCGCGCGCAATGTAATGTTGAGTGCACTGTTGTGGTTGCGGCAGTTTTGTTGACATCACCAACTCCGTCTTTTCTGTCGTTCCCTTCCGCCAACGACGGCAACAGGTCAAGGAGGAGCTGCAGCGGTACAACATCGATCTCGGGAATGTGGACGATGAACTCAGGAGCGCCGCCAACATTCACGCCGCCATCCAGAAGTTTGCACAGCGCGCACCAACCATCGACGTGCGTACTGCTCGCATTGGCCTGTGTTCGTTGATACTTGCACGTGACTCACACTCAAACACTCTCTGCCCAGTGTTCCAAGCCCACCACCTCCAACACGCCTTGACAGACAGTGTTGCTTGCATCTCACTTGACCACCCACCTACCCAACCAACCCAATCACCAACCATGCACGCAACCGTCTCTGCTGCAGGTGCACGCGCTGGCGGCGATGCTGGCGCGGGCAATGCAGCTGGCAGAGTACTTCAGCACAGGCAGCGAGGAGCTGACGCGGCAGGAGTGGCGTCATTACGCCCTCAACGCGCCCGTGTACACCCACTTCACATCGCCCATCCGCCGCTATGCGGACGTGATTGTGCACCGACTGCTGACGTCGGCGCTCAACGGCGATATCGACCCCCACTACGGTCATCCACAGGTGGACGACATTGCGGACACGTGCAACGTCCGCAAGCTCGGTGCGTTGCTGGTTGTGAGACGGGGGAACGGGTGGTGGCGGTATTGTGAATGGTGATGATTGAAGTGGCGTGTCGTTGGTATTATCTGCTGCTGCTGCTGCTGCCGCTGTTGCTGTGTTGTGTGGTTTGTGCTGTATTGCAATGGCTTCGCAGTCCCATTGTGTGTTTGTCCTTCCTCTCACCCCCTTTGCTTACCACGTTGCGCATCCACTTTTGCGTGTGTTTGATTGTGACAGCTGCGAAGCGTGCACAGGAGTCGAGCGTCTCGCTGTACACGTCTGCCTATCTGGCAGCACACGGCCCCGTCGTTGCGCAGGCGGTGGTGATTGAGGTCATGTCATACTCTGTCAAGTTGCATGTGCCAAAATACGGCATTGAGCACCAGGCGAACCTCAAGCTGCTTGATCTTCCCCTCAAGTACGATGAGCGCGCTGGCAAACTCACGGTCACCTGGAACGACACCACCAAGCAGGTGCGGCCTCGCTCTGTGTGTGTGTGTGTGTGCGTGTGCGTGCGTGTGTGTGTGTTTGTGTATGTCGAGGAATATGCGAGCCGGGGTGGTGTTGATAAAGCAGGTGTGATTGTGATTGGGGGATTGCAAATTGGCGTCTTCACGCTCATCTTGCCCGCTTGACTCACACTTCTCCGTTTGGTGTTGGGTTGGCAGGAGTTGATGCTGTTTTCGCACGTGAATGTGCAGTTGACATCGCATTTCAAGAAGCAAAAGTACTTTGACAACGTGCGCATCCTGCCACCACCCAAGTGATGGCCTCTTGTTTCTGATACTGCGCAGGCTGGGCAGCCTGTGCTCGTCGACAGTTGTTTTGTTGTTTCTTTTGGTTGTTCGGCTTTGATATTGTGTGTGTGTTGCATGTGAGAGAGAGAGTGTGTGTGTGTATGTGAGATAGTGAGAGACAGAGAGCGTGTATATGTGTGTGTGTGTGCGTGCGAGCGTGTTGGCCCCTTTGTTTGCCTGTGGTGCGTTTTTGCGGTGTTGGTGGTCTGGCATGTGTGCCTGATTCACAGTTACATGACCACGCACTGTCGTTTCTTTACTGAGTGCTGGGGTTAACACTGTTTGGAAGAGCAATACAATCACAGGCAAGCAAGCAACAACAAGGCAACGCATTGCAATTCATCAACGGAAGACACCACACACACACACACCACACACACATACACACACGCTTTCAATCTACTTCTTGGTTGGGTCTGCCACCACCAACACGCGTGAACATCACGCCTTTGAGTCCTCCTGTGACGATTCCCGTGCAATTTCTCTCCTCATCTCCTGCAATGCACAAGCGAAAACAGTATAATGTATGCGAGTATGTGTGAGTGAGTGAGCGTGTGAGTGAGTGAGTGAGTGAGTGAGTGAGTGAGTGAGTGAGTGAGTGTCAACACAATTCTTGGCAACGACATGACTCGCCTCTTCGTACCCTCCACCACCACTACCATCGCCACCAACACAAACGAGCACCAGAAACCAGCGACGTACAGCGCGTTTGACGATGGCGTAACCGAGCGATCCGCCGAGGACAAAGAGGTTTCCGAGCCACCACATGGCGCTGCGCACCTCGCCGTTGATCTGCAGCGCAAGGATCGTCTGCGCACACGCCTGTTGTTGTGGTTGTTGTTGTTGTTGTTGTTGTTGTTGTTGTTGTTGTTGTTGTTGTTGTTGTTGTTGATTAAAGTGAGGCGCTGCTACAAGTGGCCAGGGAGCATGAGTAGCCATTTACGAGGGACATCATGTCGTGTTCACACGCAAACACCTTTGCTGTTCCGCTGATGTTGTGGGTGACGGGGCTGGTCACGCTGACTTGCAGCATGGTCACGAGCCCAATTGCAATGCCTGCGGGCACCCATACAAACGCAGATCAAGGCACCAAGTACATCATCAGCAAGCCTGCAGGTACATCCATGCGCGAATGCACATAGACAAACAGACAGACAGACAGACAGACAGACAGACAGGTAGACAGACAGGTACATGCACGAATGCACAACCACACACACACACACACACAACCACACACACACACACACACACACACACACACACACACACACACAGATGCATCCGCTTCGTGCTCACCAAAGAAGCCGGCAATGGACATGAGGACCCAATATGACGGGCGGAAGATGTCTGGGGAGGCGACAATTTGGGGCACCTCCTGGAAGAGGAGAATGACGGGGAGGAAGAGCAGCGTGGCGTTGGCGTTGTTGTACGCCATCAGCAGCCACGAGTCCCCGTTCACAACCGGAAGCACCTGCAACCGTGTGTGTGTGTGTGTGTGTGTGTGTGTGTGTGTGTGTGTGTGTGTGTGTGTGTGTGTGTGTGTGTGTGTGTGTGTGTGTGTGTGTGTGTGAGTGCGTGTTTGTGTGTGAATGGGTGAGTGAGTCAGTGAGTGAGTGCGTGTTTGTGTGTTTCAATTCAACACGTGCAGACCAGTTCGATAAGTAGGGGTTGTGCACCTTCTTGATGTAGATGGCGTTGAGAGCAACACAGAGACTGGCCATGATGCCGTAAAACACGCCTGCAAAGGTGAAAATTCAGCAGTGGAAAACCAATAGTGAGAGTTGTGTTGTTGACACGAACCGCGCCGCAGTGGCACCGTAAACGCGGGGCGTACGTGTGTGTGCGTGTGTGTGTGTGTGTGTGTGTGTGTGTGTGTGTGTGTGTGTGTGTGTGTGTGTGTGTGTGTGTGTGTGTGTGTTCATGGCACAGTTGTTCTGCGTGGACCATCCATGACACCATCTCACCAATCATGGAGAGTTCGCCCTCATCTCCCTCCTGATCAACACCGAGAAAGAAGCCCATCACGATGATGGCGCACATGCCCAGCGCGCGCACAGACGTGGACTGGTGCAGCATCACGTACGACAGCACCTGGGACGCAGGCATCATCGCAGGCATCATCGCAGGTGAACGAGCAGCGCCACGTGAATCGTCAAGTATTGGCAGATGGGCACGGAAAAGCGTTGTTGCGACACCACAGTGCTCAGCGTTCGCTCAAACACGTAGACACACAAGCGCGCGCACTCACGCACACACACACACACGCGCGCGCGCGCTTACGATGTTGAAGAGTGTGGTGAGGGAGCGTCCGACGTTGTAAAAGGGCACGCCGACCTCCTTGAGACAGAGGTTGTTGAAAGCGATCATGCCCACAAACACGGCACTCAAGGGAAGGATCTGCACCGTCACATGCATGCACGTGTTGTTCATCACATGGCATCAGCTGCATGGGGAGAGTACGTGGCAGCTGCAATGAACATGACACATGCACATACATACGCACATGGGCGCACCGCACCGTGTGCACATATAAGCACACACACACACACACACAGACATGATGCACACAACACACGCACACGCACACACGTACACACACAGGCATGCACACAACACACGCACACACAAACACTCAGGCATGCACACACGCGCGCACACACCTCCTTGGCCTTGGCGATATCGTACTCAAAGGTTGGGAACATGTTCATGAAGCTGGCAGCATCACGGAACATGCCGAGGAAGTAGCTGGCCACGACGGCGACGACGCATTGGAACCACGTCACGAACATTGGGGCTTTCAGCTGTAAACAAGACGAAGAGATCGAATAAAGCACAGAAGGCGTGAGCAAACGTGCGTCTGCGTACACATGCAAGCAAGCAAAGGCAAGCAAGGCGCAATGGAAACGGCTCCAAGAATGAGCAAAGAAGGCCGATCCAAGAGCGCAGATATCAGTAAGTCGTAGCCATCAGATGGCTGTGCCCACTTACGTCCACATCACTGAGCAAGTGCTTGTTGAGGAACACCATGGAAATGGACACAAACCTGCACAAGAGATTGGCGGACAACAGTGAAACAGAAGACAGGAGGCAGAGATCAAAACCGACACACTCCATCAAGCACAGGCCAGATGCACACACACACACACACACACACACACACACACACACGCACACACACCCACACATTTGCACACACACCCCCTACACACACACACACGCACACCCGTACCAGTAGAGCGCCACCACGGAGACAATCTTCATGCTCCGTTGGAACAGGGCATCCTCGCCCCCCTTGCCTTTGTCGTCCATCATCATTTAGATCAACAGCCAGCCAGCCAGCGGTCTCAGCAGTTTGCCACAGCCCGGTGCACACTACAGTTTATGGTGTCGTGTTCAAAATTTTCAGATGAACTTCGCCGCGAGCAACCACCAACCCTCCTCCGCTGCCTCCTCCACATCAACATCAACACCAACACCAACACCAACGACGACGACGACCAACGCAACTGAGGAGGAGGCACGTCGCATGAAGGAGGCATTGGACGTGCAAGGCTCCCCGCCCCTCCAGCCGCTCGCCTCACAGTCGTACGTGTTCGTTTTGTTTTGCCACTTGCACACTCCACGAAACCGCCACCACTGCTGCTGCTGCTGCCGCCCTCTGCTGCCGCTGCAATCACCGTCAGCCAGCGATCACAAGGATGACACACCATGTCGCCACAGCCACACAAAAACCCAAACAAACCCAAATTGTTCCGTGTTGGTTTTGCTTGTCGTGGCTGGTTGGGGGAGGGGTGGGGTCGGTGTTGGTCTCTTCCCCCGTCCATTGGTGCCCTGACTCACCGTGACGCACTTGTTTGAACAAACCAATTCAACACCGCACCATGTGCGCGCGTGTGCATTGTGCGTAGCGTGGAGCTGCCAGCGAACAGTCCGACCATGGCGTCGCACATACCACCGGGCGTGTCGAGCAACAGCTCCGCCATGTCCATCGACGACATCCTCAACTCCCTGCCTTCCTTCTCTCGGCAGCAAGCACAGGCACCCAAGGATGCACACCCACCTTCATCAGGTCGTGATGCCATGTTGTTCATGCAGAGCTTTTGATGGCTGTTCACATCGCCACGCACCTGTGTGTGTGTGTGTGTGCATGTGTGGGTGTGTGGGTGTGCATGTACGTGTGTATGTGTGTGTGTGTGTGTGTGCTTGCGTGTGCTTGTGCGTGCATGAACTTGCGTGTGCGCGATTTCGAGGCGTCAAGGCTGTGGTCTCTGTCCACCGCATGCTCACGCAACTGCCATGATGGCGTGTCGGGTGCTGTCATGTGCCTTTTTTCCCGCTGTGTTCCACTTGTTTGCACACGCGTCATGCAGATACTGCACAGGCTTCCAGCTCCAGTGGCAGCTCCAGTGCCAAGGCTGGCAAGCAGTCAGCTGAGGGAAAGGGTGCGCATGTGCCACCACCCGGGTTTGTTGCGGTTGAGATCAAGGACATGATGACCACACAGAAGGCTGCCGTCTCCTTTGGCATGACCGAGTCCGAGTTCAAGACGATCAATCGCCTCAACACTCCACACGTCTTCCCAAAACAGGTGCGCACGCGGTGTGTGTGTGTGTGTGTGTGTGTGTGTGTGTGTGTGTGTGTGTGTGTGTGTGTGTGTACATGTGCATTCAGCGCTCACGCCGTCCATTCAGTGCTTTCTGTCGCTATCCAACGACGTGTGCACCAACTCTTTGTCCATTCCCCGCAACACCACACGCACACGCACACACATATACACCCAACACACGATAACTAACCCCACCTGTGCACATGGACACCGTGCAGATTGTGTTTGTGCGGGATGTCCAGTCCAAGGACGCTGCGCAGGCAACGCTGTTCCCGTTCAAGGGCGTCAAGTCACAGCCCCCGCCAGCATCGCCATCGTCATCCGCCAAGGCGTCTGCATCCACAGCAGCATCAGCGGCAGCCAAAGCGGCAGCAGCGAAGGTCACAGCAGCAGCAGCAGCAGCAGCACGAACCGACGCCACGCGCATGCGAACGCCACAGCGCCGCAGTATCCGGCAGCTGCTGCAGGGCTCCATCGGTGGCGGGCGATCACGTAGCAAGACCACCTCCACCGGCTCGCGCTCGGCAAAGCGAAGCATGCTCAGCCCATCTGCACGCCGACGTGCAAACAGCGCAAGCGCCCCAAAGCAACGTACGTAACGAGGTGGTGGTGGTGATGATGATGATTTTGTACGTGTGTGTGTGTGTGTGTGTGTGTGTGTGTGTGTGTGTGTGTGTGTGTGTGTGTGTGTGTGTCTGTGTGTCTGTGTGTCTGTGTGTCTGTGTGTGTCTGTGTGTGTGTGTGTGGACTCCTTGAAGTGCATTCGTCACCACACTTGTTTGTGCACTTGACGGCAGGCGATGATGGCTTGCGCAAGATGGGGGCGCTGTCGTACGCAATGGCGGCACCTGCCGGCGGCGTTGGCTTGAGGGCCGTCCCAAAGACATACCTCGCTGACAAGGCTTTCGACGAACAGGAATTGTGCGTCGTTGTCATTATCTTTTCGTGTTTGTGTTGGTGCTGGCGCTGTTGAGGTGATCGCTTTCGCTGGTGGGGACAGTGTGCGTTGAACGGGCGAAGTACCATGAAGGGAACATGCGAGCATGTGTCTGCGAGTTTGTGTGCGTATACGTGTGATTGTTTTGCCGTTTTATGGCTCGAGGTGACTCACATTACCATACTGCGCATATCCACGCATCGCAATGTGAACAGCATCAACGACAGCTTCATCCACATGCACG